>NW_023416312.1:65684874-66284874 GCF_014176215.1 Rousettus aegyptiacus | reverse complement strand
TTCAGGATATCTTTTTTATTTATTTTTTAAGGTGACATTAGTTAATGAAATCCAATAAGTTTCAGCTGTATACTTTAACAGTAAAGCATGCATATTTACACTGTGTCTTCACTTCCCATAGTTAGATTTCTTTCTGTCGCCTGATATTTGACCCCCTTTAACCCGTCTACCTCCCCCACCCCTCCCCCCTACCCTAGGATTTGAGTTTAGTTATAAGTAGAGAAGTAAAGAGGGGTGATTGTTGTGGGTCCTGAATAGAATCAGTATTGTCTTGCATGGTAACTGCTTCAAAGGAGGCCATTAAAGTTTCTTCAGGCAATGCGTGGTTGACTTTCTCAGATGAGAATAGAAAGGCCAATACTTCTGTGGGTAGGGTGGCCACTTCAACTGGGGGTGAGGGGACTTCTTACATGGATAAAGAATGATAATTCAAATTTAGGGGCTTGATATCCCCAGTTTTATCAGGGTGTTCGCACATATCCTCATCCTAACTTATAGGATTGAATTCTTTTCTAATCAATGACCTCACTTTAACAGTAGACACCCTGTGAGATATGGAGTTCAACTTACATTGTAATTTAGTCAGTTACAAAGTAAGGTTCTGTGGCTGATTTCCAGAAATTTCAGCTTTATGGCTATCAGAGTTAGGGGTATACTTTAGGACACACATAGAAGCTCTTAGGTCATTTATGTGACACTTGAACTAGGAATCCTAGTCCCTGAACTCATCCTTTTTTTTGCACCACTTTATTTATTACTTTTCTAAAAATATTTGAAAGGATCAAAAACAAAGTTACTTAGCTCTTTCCTTTTTACAAAGTTGATTAGGAATACCCCATACAGATATTTTGTGTATCTCTATAAACAGTTCATGTCATAGACTAATAGCACTCTCTTTATGACTGGAAATAGGGTCTTTATCAACTAAAATCTAATCACTAAAGATCCGATTCTGGGAATCTCAGAACCAATTCAGAAAACTCATTCTTAAGTTTACCCAAGGAAGTGAAAGACTGGTACACTCTACATTATAAGACATTGATGAAAGAAATAAAAAAAGACACAAATAAATGGAAAAATTCCTGCTCATAGAATGGAAGAATTGATATTGTTTAAAAGTCCACACTGCCAAAAGGAATCTAAAGATTGAATAAAATCCCTATCAAAATTCCAATGGCATTTTTCATAGAAATAGAACAAGCAATCCTAAAAATTATATGGAACTAGAAAAGACACCCAATAGCCAAAGCAATCTTGAGAAAGAAGAACAAAGCTGGAGCTGTCACTTTCTTTGATTCCAAACTATATTACAAAGCATATTAATCAAAACAGCATGGTATTGGCATGCAAAAGACAAATAGATCAATGGAACGCAATAGAGAGTGCATAAATAAACTCACACTACATTGGTCAATTAAATTAGGACAAAGGAGCCAAGTATATACATAGGGTAAATGGCATTAGGAAAACCAAACAGCCACATACAAAAGAATAAAACTTCACTGCTATCTTATATACCATACCAAAAATTAACTCAAAATTGATTAAAGACCTGAATGTAAAGACATGAGCCATAAAACTCCTAAAAGAAAACATAAGTGATAAGCCTTTTGACATTGGTCTTGGATCTGACTGTGAATTTTTGGATCTGACTTCAAAAGATAGGCAACAAAAGCAGAAATAAATAAGAATAAGTGATATTACATAAAACTAAAAAGTTTCTGCACAGCAAAGGAAATCATCAACAAGATTAAAATGCAACCTAACCTACAGATAACATCATACTCAATGAGAAAAGGCTAAAAGCATTTTTCTTAAGATCAGGAACATGACAAGGATGCCCACTTTTACCACTCTTCTTCAACATTGTATTGGAAGTCTTAGCCACTACAATAAGACAAGAAAGAGAAAAAAAGGCATACAAATTGGAAAGGAAGAAGTAAAACTCTCGTTATTTGCTGATGGCATGATACTATATAGAGAGAACCCTAAAGATTCCACCAAAAAACTGTTAGAACTGATCAATTAATTCAGTTAAATAACAGGTTACAAAATAAATATACATAATTCAGTGGAATTTTTATACTCCAATAATGAACTTTCAAAAAGAGAAATTAAGAAAACAATCCCTTTTACAATTATATTGAAAAGAGTAAAATACCTGAGAATAGAATTAACAAAGAAAATATAATTTTCTGTTCTCAGAAAATTATGCCATTGAAAAATGAAATTGAAGAAGATACAAATAAATGGAAACATATACTCTGTTCATGGGTAGGAATAATCAATATCGTTAAAATGGCCATACTGCTCAAAGCAATCTATCTATAGATTCAGTGCAATCCTTATCAAATTACTAATGGCATTTTTCAGAGAACTAGAACAAATAATCTTAAAATTTATTCGGAGCCATAAAAAACTCCAAATAGCCACAACAGCAATCTTGAGAAAGAAGAACAAAGTTTGAGGTATCACACTACCTGATATCAAACTATACTACAAGGCTACAGTAACCAAAACAGCATGATACTGGCATAAAAACAGATATGTTGATCAATGGGACAGAATAGAGAGCCCAAAAATAAATCCACACCTATACACTCACTTAATATATGACAAAGGAGGTAATATATAATGGAGTATAGACAGTCTCCTCAATAAATGGTGTTGGGAAAATTGGACAGATACATACATGCAAAAAGAAAAAAAAAGAAGCTGGACCACCGTCTTACACCATGTACAAGAATAGACTGAAACTGGATTAAAGATTTAAATGTAAGACCCAAAACCATAAAACTTCTAGAAGAAAACATAGGTAGTAAACTCTCTGACATTACTAACAGGAATTTCTTTTTCAGATGTATCTCCTTAGGTAAGAGAAACAAAATAAACAGTAGACAAATGGGACTACATCAACTTAAAAATTTTTGCACAGCAAAGGAAACCATCCACAAAACAAAAAGACAACTGACTGATTGGGAGAAGATATTCACTGATACATCTGATAAGGGGTTAATATCTACAATATATAAAGAACTTATACAACTCAACAATAAAATCTAACAATCCAATTAAAAAATGGACAAGAGACCTGAACAGATACTTCTCCAAAGAGGAAATACAGATGGCTAATAGACATATGAAAAGATGCTCATGGTAGCTAATCATCAGAGAAATGCAAATTAAAACCACAATGAGATATCACCTCACACCTGTCAGAATGGCTATCATCAGTAAATCAAAAAACAAATGTTGGCGAGGATGCAGAGAAAAAGGAACCCTCATACATTGTTGGTGGGATTGAAAATTGGTACAGCTACTATGGAAAAGTCTGGTTTTCTTAAAATTAAAAATGGATATACCTTTTGACCCAGCAATTGCACTTCTAGGTATTTATCCAAAGAAAAACAAAACAATAATTCATAAAGATCCATGTACTCCAATATTCATGGTAGCACAATTTACAACAGCCAAGATATGGAAGCAACCTAAATGCCCATTAACAGATGATTGGCTAAAAAAATTATGGTTCATATATAGAATGGGATATTACTCAGCCATTACAAAAAAATGAAATCCTACCATTTGCAATGACATGGATGTACCTAGAGGTCTTATGCTGAGTGAAATAAGTCAGACAGAGAAAGATAAATATGATTTCATTTATAAGTAGAATCTAAAGAACAAAAATAACAAACTAATCAAAAACAGACTCACAAATATAGTGGACAATTTGGTGAAGGACGGGAGGGGAGTTGGGGGGCTGGGAGAATGGGGTGAAGGGTTAAAGGAGTACAAATGTGTAGTTGATAGTTGGTCACAGGGATGGGGAGCACGACAAAAGGAATGTGGTTAGCATTAATATGATGGTGAGGTAGAGGGCCAGGGGAGGGAGGGAGCAAGATTAAAATTTAAAAATTTAAATTTAAAAAAGATTAAATTTAAAAAAATTAAATTATATATGTTAAAAGATAAAAGAAAATGCAACCTACTGAGTGGTAGAAATATTTACAAAGTATATACTAATAAGGGCTTAACACCCAAGATATAAAGAACTCATAAAATTCAACAGCAAAACCTCAAACAATCCAATTAAAAAATAGACATAGGCTATGAATAGACATTTTTCAAAGAAGACATAGACATGACCAGCAGGTACATGAAAAGAAGCTGAACATCACAATCATGAGGAAAATGCAAATCAAAATCATAATGAGTTATTGCTTTACACCTGTTAAAATGGGTATTATCAAAAACACAAAAAAATAACAACTGCTGGTGAGGATGTAGGGGAAAAAAGGCAACCTTTGTGTACTGTTAGTGAGAATGTAAATTGGGTTAATTACTATAGAAATCAGTATGGAGGATTCTCAAAAAAAATAGAAATAGAACTACCATATTATCTAGCAGTTCCATGCCTGGTATCTATCTAAAACAAACCAAAAACACTAACTCGAAAATATATGCACCCCCATGTTCATTGCCACATTATTTTCAATAGCCAAAACAACTTTAAGTGTCAATTGATAGATGAATAAGGAAGATGTGATATATATATATATATATATATATATATACACACACACACATATACATGATGAATGCTATTCAGCCATATAAAGTAAAATCTTGCCATTTACAACAACATGGACAAACTCTAGAGCATTATGCTAAGTAAAATAAGTCAGAGAAAGACAAATACTGTATGATCTCACTTGTGGAATTTAAAAACAACAATAAAAACCAAGCTCATAGATACAGAGAACAGATTGGTGGTTTCCAAAGGTGAGGAGTAAAGTAGAAGGAGAAATGGGTGAAGTAACTCAAAAAGTACACACTTACAGTTATAAAATGATTAAATCATGGGGCTATAATGTATAACATGGTGACTGTAGTTAATACTATATTGCATATTCGAAAGTCACTAAGAGATTTTTTCATCTTTTTAATAATATTTTTAAATTACATTTGGCATATGATATTATATTAGTTTCAGGTGTACAACATAGCAATTAGACATTTATATTACTTATAAAATAATCACCCTGAAAAATCTAGTACCCATCTAACACCATACATAGTTATTACAATATTATTGACTATATTCCTTATGCTATACTTGACATCCTTGGGACTATTTTGTAACTACCAATTTGTACTTCTTAATCCCTTTTGATTTTTCACCCATCCCTCAAACCAACCTCCCCTCTGGCAACCATCAAAATGTTCTCTGTATCCATGAGTTCGTTCCTGTTTTGTTTGTTCATTTATTTTGTCCTTTAGATTCCACATGTAAGTGAAATCATATGCATTTTCTTTCTCTGTCTGACTTACTCCACTCAGCACAACACTCTCCAGGTCCATCCATGTTGCTGTAGATGGTAAGATTTTATTCATTTTTTTGTGGCTGAGTAACATTCCATTGTATATGTACACCACCTTTTCTTTATCCATTCATGCATCGATGAAAACCCAGATAGCCTCCATATCTTGACTATTGTAAATAATGCTGCAAAGTAGTGTTTTGGGTTTCTTCAGAAAAACATCCAGAAGTGAGATAACTGGATCTTTCTTTGTCTCTTGTTAAAGGATTTCTTTTAAAGTTTGTTTTATCTGGTATAAGTATTGCTCCCCTAGGTTTTTGTTTGTTTCTATTTTCATGAAACATCTTTTCCATCACTTTACTTTTAGTCTGTGTGTCTTTCAATCTGAAGTGAGTCTCCTGTAGACAACATATGTAAGGGTATTATTTTCTTATCCATTAAGCCACACTTTCTTTTAATTAGAGCATTTAATTCATTTACATTTAAAGTGATTATTGATCAGTATATAGTTATGGCCATATTATTATTAATTTTTTAAATCTTTTAAAATTTTTTCTTCTTCTTCTGAAAGAAGTTTCTCCAACATTTCTTGTAATAATGTTGTGGTGGTGATGAACTCCTTTAGGTTTTTCTTGTTTAGAAAGCTCTTTATCGGTCCTTCAATTCTAAATTATAGCTTTGCTGGGTAGAGTAATCTTGGTTGTAGGCCCTTGGTTTTCATTACTTTGAATATTTCCTGCCACTGACACTGACCTGCAAAGTTTCTGTTGAGAAATCAACTGAAAGTCTTATGAGAGATCCCTTATAGGTAACTAACTGCCTTTCTCTTGCTGCTTTTAAGATTCTCTCTTTGTATTTAACCTTTGGCATTTTAATTATGATGTGTCTTTGGGTTCATCTTACTTTGGACTCTCTGTATTTCCTGGGCTTGTACATCTATTTCCTTCTACAGGATAGAGAAGTTTCAGTCATTATTTTTTGAAATAGGTTTTCAATTCCTTGCTCTGTCTCTTCTATTACCCCTATAAGGCCAAATATTAGTATGCTTGATGTTGTTCCAGAGGCCCCTTAAACTATCTTCATTTTTTGTTTTGGATTCTTTTTTCTCATTGTTGTTCTGATGGAGTGTTTTCTGTTATTTTATCTTCTAAATCAATGATTCAAGTCTGTGCTTTATCTAATCTACTGTTGATTCTTTAAAATATAGTCTTCATTTCAGTTATTGTATTTTTTATTCTGACTGGCTTTTTTGTTTTCTATATCCACTTTTATGGTTTCTAACTCTTAGTTAAAGTTCTCACTGAATTCATCTACTCTTCCCATACATTCATCCTTATAACCAGTGTTTTGAACTCTGCATCTGGTAGATTGCTTGTCTCCATTTTGTTTAGTTCTTTTTCTGGAGCTTTGTTCTATCTTTCATGTGGGACATGTTTCTTTGTCTCCCATGTTGGCTGCCCCCCTTGTGTTTGTTTCTATGTATTAGGGAAGGCCGCTATGTCTCTCAGGCTTGGTAGAGTGGCCTTATGTAGTAGGTGCCCTATGGCATAATCTCCCTAATCACCTGAATCAGGTGCTTCAGGTGTGTTCCTCATGTGAGTTGTGTGTGCCCTCTTATTGTAGTTGAGCTTTAGTTGCTGTTTGTACATCAATGGAAGGGATCGACCCTCGAGGCTGATTGGCTGTGAGGACTGGCTATGACTTCAGTGAAGAAGATGTCGTGTAGGGACTGATCCTATGGAGCACAATTCACTTTAGCAAGGCTCTGGTGCTTGTCGGGCTGCCCTTTAAGTGTGTCATTCTCGGATGTGGCCATGGGTGGTGCTATGGCTCTGACAGAAGCCAGCCACTTGGCATGCAGGCTAGGACTTACTGGGAGGGGCCCTACTGTAGACTGAGTTCAGTTATAGCCTGTGCCCTACCGAGGGCTACCTGGCATGAGCCACCAATAAATCTGCAGATGGCCACCCCCCATAATGGGCTTTGATGTGTCTCAAGAGGCCAAGCTGCAAACTGGCTGGCTGCTGCTAGTGCTGAGATTGGTGCTGATCAGCAAGAGGTTCATGTCATATCAAGGCCATATGCTGCTTGTTTGGGTTTTGTGAACCTTCAAGAGATTTTAGGGAAGCCCACATCATGAGCCAAGACAGGCCATTTATATGGAAAAGCCATTGGAAGAGGCTTGGGTGGGCCCACAATTTGCATGGGGCATAGTCTCAAGGAATCACTAGGGAGAGGTGACCAGTGTTAGCCAGGTTGAAGAAGACTCAGATATGGCAGCTACATGTATCTGCATGTTGGGAGGGGGAAAGGCTTAACAAAGGAACAATGGCCTCTGCCAGCACTTCTGTCTGGGAGAAAGTTGTCCCTCCAGCCCTCACCCTGAAGCCAAACAAGTCAGTTCCTCCCAGTACATCCCTGGTACCTTCTGAGTCATTGCCCCAGTGCTGGAGCTCAGAGTGGGTAAGTCTCTTAGTGAGTAAATCTGCATGTGGGTCCCTTAAAAGAAATGTTTGGAATTCTAGCTGCCCTTCATCTCACTCAGCCACAATCTCCATTGTTTTCACAGCCAGATGTTGTAGGGATTTCTCTTCCTTGCTCTGGAATCCTAGGCTTGGGAGCCCGGTGTGGGGCCAGGACCCCTTGCTCTTCCAAGGGACCCCCACAGCCAGGATATCTCTCCTGATTCTCAACCGCCACACATGGATGTGGGACCAGCACGTTCCATGCCTTCTCCCTTCCCACCAGTCCTGAGGTGGCCTCTTCTGTGCATCCCTAGCTGTAAGACTTTTGTTCAGCTAGATTTCAAATAATTCTCAGTGATGGCTGCTCTGTATTTTAGTTGTAATTTTGATGTGATCATAAGAGGAGGCAAACACAGCATTTATTTTGCCATTTTGACCAGAAGAGAGTAGATCTTAAAAGATCACATTACACAAAAAAATTTTGTAACTATGTATGTAAATGAATGTTAACTAGACTTATTTTAGTGATAATTTCACAATATATACAAATAGCTAATCATTATGTTGTACACTTGAAACTAATATGTCATATGTCAATTATACCTCAATAAAATAAATAAATTAAATATTAAAATCTCATCCTTAAGATCCTTTTCCTCTAGAACTACTACTAGTACCAAAATCTGTATTAGTCAGGATTATCCAGAGAAATAGAACTAGTATGATATGGATAAATGTATAGATATGTAGACATATCTTATAGGAAATATGTATTTATTATGAGGCATTGGCTTATGCAATTATGGAGAATAAAAGTCCTACAATCTGCCATTTCCGAGCTGGAGACCCTAGAAAGCTGTTAGTGTAATTCAGTCTGAGTCAAAAGGCCTGAAAACCAAAGAAGCCAATGGTGTAAATCCCAGTCTGAGGGCCAAAGAAAATATGATAAGATGTCTCAGCTCACATAGTGAGGAAGGAAAAAGGGACAAATTTCTATTTTGCCATCTTTTGTTCTATTCATGTTTCACTGGATTGGATGATGCCCACCCACAATGGTGAGGACAATTTACAGGGTTCACTAATTCAGATGCTAATCTCGTTCAATCTCTAATCTCAAACACCCTCACAAACACTCGGAAATAATGTTTAATCTGTGTTCTCCGTGTCCAGTCATGTTTACACATAAAATTAACCACCATATTTGAGTCATCAATTTTTATGCAATCTGACAATGTCTTTTTTGATTAGTATGTTTCAGACATGATCCATCAATTCAACCAAAAAAATGTTTATTGAGCATATATATGTCAGGCATTGTGCTAGGTTCTGGGGATACAATGGTGAGCAAAACACCATAAAGTAATAGTTGAGAGCATGCACTCTGAAACCAGCCTCCTCGGGTTTGAGTCCTGGCCTTGTTATTTATTAGTCGTGTGAGCTTGGGAAAGATAACTCTACCCCTCTGGATCTCAGTTTACTTCACATATATAGCAGTGATAATGCCTCATGAATTTGCTACAAGAATTAAATGAGTTAATATTTATAACTGTTGAGAAAATTGCCTGACACATAGTAAAAGTTATATATGTGTTTGTTAAACAACAAAGACTTAGACCATCTCTGCCCCCATGGAACTTAGAGACTAGTGGAAGAGATTGACTTTAATCCTGAAAGCACACAAGTAAATATAAAATGCAAGTGTGGTCATTGCTACAAAGATTTACATGGAACTATGAGAGTTTGTATAACAGGGATTGAACTAGAGAAGGCACTTCTGAGGAAGTGATATTTGAGCTGATGCTAGGTAGGAGTAAATTAGGCAAAAACATGTTTTTTTGAAGGAATATGAGTGACTTTATATTTCCTGGCTTCCTAACTAAGCACTCTTTTTAATAAGGGCATGAACCAAGTCTCAAACTTCTATATTCTTCATCATGCCTGGTGAGCATGTTAGGCATCCTAGGCAAGTCTGATAATGTTTGTGACAAGCAAGAGCTGCCACTCTGGAGGCTTATTCTTCCCTCCTCCTGCCAGGCTACCCCAAATCTAGGAAACCAAGTGGCAAAGAATCCTTGGGGGTGTTGAAACATTCTGTGTAGGTGGCAAGGACACTGAAGGGAAGCAACAGTTGGATGATGAATGTAACTCTCTTTTTAGCATTTTGGCTGATGCATCATTTCAAAAACATTTTCTCCACAGATTCACTCTTGGTCATCCAAGAAGCTGTGCTGATCAGAGGACACTGTGGCCTGAGGATCCTCATGCTCCCTTGTGGTATTTAATTCTGAAGCCCACAATCCTCTGGAGGAGTATTCTTTACAACCCAAAGTCTCCATTCATCACACATGGCTAAATAATTGGAATCATCAGTCACCTACAACAATTTTATTTCCATGACCCTTTCTCTTGTCAACTACAGATCAGGAAACAAATGTATGAAAGCAGATATCTTTTTTCCTCACTCAAAGTAGGAGCAGCTGATATCATTTGCAGTATGGAATGCTGAAAACCTTGAAAAATCTATTTTGGGGCACTTTCTGGAGAACATTTCCATCTGGTGTAGAGATGTATACCAATCTAACCTCGGAATTGACCTATTTTGCTTACTGCTTTGCTGTGTTTTAAGAGGTTTCATATCTATTTGTAAGAAACCATATACAAATAAACAATAGTACATAAATTAGGATAGAATTTTTTACAAGGCATTGAAAACCCAATCCAAATCAGCTTTACCCCTCAAATGGGAACTTATTGGCCAATGCAACTGTATAGTTCAAAGGCAGACCTAGTTTCTGGTGAGTTTATTCTGCTCACCCAGTCTCTCGCTCTCTTTCTCTCTCCATTCATCAGTTCCACTTCCTTGGCGAGGGCTTCATTTTAGGTAGAGTCTTCCTTCTTAGTCCAAAGAGGGACTTGGTTACTACATCCAGGGCCATATTTACCCATTCATGTTAAACTAAATAGAAGCCTCTTTCCCCCAGAATTCTTAGCTAAAGTCTTCAGATTTGGTCTGATTTGAATAATTTGTATCATGTGCCCATCCCAAAACAACCACTGTCAGAAGGAAATGAAATGAGTGACTGGCTTGTCCTAGGCCATGTATTTCACCTGGGATAGAGTTAACTTCCTCAAAAACTATACGTATCCTTAAATGGAAATCAGGGTTGTTGGGAAGGGACAAAGTGAAAGTGTCTGGCAGAAAGGCAAACAACAAAAGCCCACTCTAAGCAACAATAATTGTGGCTTACATTGGGTAAGTGTTTCACTTTATACTTGTCTAAGTCCTTTCCTGTCCATTAGCACACTAGAGCCCTGTAATAACCCTGGAAGGTAGCTAAGAATGGAAATATTTTTCCCATATAGCTGAGGAAACTGAAACCAAGATTAGTCAAGTGAATGGGATAAGACTGCACCGTGGCACCATGTTAGGGACACTTGACTCACATGGTGTAGAAATCTGGATTCTTGAAATATCAAATCCATATATTGGGTTGTGCTCATTTTATCTTATTTTTAACCCCATAACCCATTCTCATTCCTCTCTTTCTCCCCATGCCCACAGACATTCTAATATGCTTAACATATAACTACATTTGAGTTTGAATGTGTTCTTTCAAACTGTGTATTGTCGTTTCATATATATGTATTCTTAATCTACATAAGTGGTACTATGTTATATATCTCATTCTGTTTCTTACTTTTTTCATTCATCATTATGTTTTTAGATTAATCTCTGCCGCTGTGTGTATATTTAATCTGTTACTTCTAACTGTTGTGTAATACTCCATGGCATGCATCCACCACATTTTACCTATCCACTATCTCAGTCAAGGGTTCTCACAGGGATTCTGCTAAACTTCCACTACCACAAATAACACTTCCACAAACATTTTCATACATGCCCCCCTAAGGGCTTATGTGGGGATATCTCTATATATGAATATATAGATATGTATACACACACACACACACACACACACACACACACTCAGGAGCAGAATTGTTGGGTCATAGGATATCTGTATATTTTTACTTTTTTTCATCTTTATTGAAATATAATAAACAATTAGTTGCTTGTATTTACATTGTACGCTTCATTGAGTTCTTTTTCAATTATAGTTAGCATACAATAATGTACCAGTTTCAGTTGTGTAGCATAGTGATCAGAGATCCACATAACTCACAAAGTGATCACCCCACTAAATCTAGTACCCTTGTTCCCCCTTACATATTTATTACAACATTATTAATCATCTTCTCCACGCTACATGCTACATCTACATGTCTATTCTGAAACTACACATTTGTACATCTTAATCTCTTTGCCATTTTTTCCATCCCTCCAACTCCCTTCCCATCAAGTAGCCCTCAAAATATTCTCTGTATCTATGAGTTTACTTCCACTTTTGTTGTTGTTGTTGATTTTGTTCTTAAGATTCCACATGTATGTGAAAGCATGCACTATTTGTCTTTCTCTATCTGATCCATTTCATTCAGTGCAATACCCTCTAGGTCCATCAAGGCAATAACTTTTTCTATTCCCTTCCTTTTAGTCTGCATGTGTCATTTAACCTGAAGTGACTCTCTTGTAGGCAACATATGTAGGGGTCTTGTTTTCTTATCCATTTAGCCACTCTACCTTTTGGTTGGTGCACTTAGTTCTTTTCCATTTGAGAAACTTGTTGATAGAAATGTAGGTATTTCTATACTTTATTCTTGTTTTTAATACATGCTTTTTCTTCTTAAATAAGTCCCTCCAGCATATCCTGTTATACTGGCTTGGTGACGACAAATTCTTTTAGTTCATTTTTGTCTGGGAAGCTCTTTATCTGTCTTTCAACTATAAATAATAATTTTGCTGGATAAAGTATTTATGGTTGTAGATCCTGGTTTTTCATCACTTTGAATATTTTGTGCCAAGTTCTTCTATCCTGCATAGTTCTCTTGTGGGAAACTATCTGCTTTTCTCTTGCTGCTTTTAAGATTCTCTTTGTATTTAATCTTTGGCATTTTAATTATGATGTGTCTTGGTGTGGGCCTCTTTGGACTGATCTTTTTGGAACTCTCTGACCTTCCTGGGGTTTTATGTCTATTTCCTTCACCAGGTGAGGGAAGTTTTCCATCATTATTTCATCAAATAGCTCTTCGCCATCTTGTTTGCCTCCAGGTACCCCTTATGACATGGATATTTTTACCTTTAATAGTGTCCCAGAGGCTCCTTAAATTATTATTATAATCTTGGTTTCTTTTTTCTTGCCATTCTGATTGAATGTCTTTGGCTTTACCTACCTCTGTCTAGCCCATTTGACCCTCTTCTTTATTCACTTTGTTTATTCCATTTAATATACTTCTCATCTCAGATAATGTGTTCTATATTTCTAACTGGTTCCCTTTTATAATTTCCATTTCTACTTTTATTGTTTTTATCTCTTTGGTAAAGGTCTCACTGAATTCATCTACACTTTTGCTAAGTTCACTGAGCATCTTAATAACCAGTGTTTTGAACTCCACATCTGTTAGATTGCGTGACTCCATTATTTCCGGATCTCTACTCCATTCTCTCATATGGTTTCTGCTTCTTTGTCTTTTAATTTTGGCTGCTTTTCTGTGTCTGTTTCTATGTGCTAAGCAAAGCTCTTATGTCTCCCAGTCTTATTCATGTGGCTTTGTGTGGTAGGTGTCCACTGGTGCAGTCCTGAGAGGGGTTCAGCTGCAGGCCAAATTTAGCCCCAGCCTGTGCCCCTCTGGGGACACCTGTTAAGATTTGGCAAGCAATCCACAGATGTGCTTATAGTTGGCTCAAATGGCCACACCAGAAACAGGCCAACTGCCACCAGTGTGAGGATAGGCTCTGCTCAACAAGGAGCACCTGACTCACCGAGGACACACCTGGATGTGGCTTGAGTGTGGCGGCTAGTTGGGGAGGGCCGTGTATCAGGGAACTCTCTGGGCAGACTGAACTCATCCAGTTCAATGACTTCTTGGGTAAGGTGGCACTGAGTGCACACACTGGGAGCGGAAAGGGCTCAACAGAGGTACCGCCAGCACTTCTGTAGAGAGTGAGTCTTCCCTTGGCCCTCACTCCAACAAGTCAGTGCCCCCCTGTAAGTCCCTGGTGTCCCCTGCACAGCCTAACCAGCACTGGTATTCAGAGTGAGTAGGTCCATCACCTCGAAAGTCCACTTTCAAACACGGCCCATTTCAGAGGTGTCAGCAGCTACCACTGCTGCAGCTTCTGTCCCACTCACTCTTGGGACCGAGAAGCCTTGCATTCTTGCCCTGTCCTACCCTATGCCATTGCAGGGTGGTTTATTAGGTTTCTCCCTAGTCATATGGCTTTTTTCATCTAGATCTCAGGCAATTTTCCCTTGCTCTTTGCTCCTTGTTTCTGTCATAATTTTGATTTGGTCGCCAAAGTGATGAACAGAGCCTCTATCATCTATGCCATTTTTTCTGCCTCTAAATTTCTATATATTTAATGTGATAAAGTTAGCTATATGACTCTCAAGCCAGTGAGGCCTTCCTTGGTCACTATTTCTTCAATTTCAACCCCCATATTACATTTCATATCCTCCTTTCCTGCTTTAATTTTTCTGCTTAGCACTCTAATAAATAATGGACATGTTATCTTTATTATCTTATTATAATAAATAATTATTATAAGAATTTAACAGATTATTGTTTGTTCGTTTGTTTGTTTTTTCACTGCTTATATCCAAAGCACCTTGAACAGCACTTGACATATTGATGGTGTTCGATAAATATTCACTACGTGAATGCAGTAGTGCCAAATTGTTCTTCAGGATAGCTGAAACAGTCTACATTATGCAGCATTCCCCAAACTTTTTGGCACTGGGGACAGGTGCTCCTAGGATAATCTAATACCTGATGATCTGAGGTGTAGCTGAGGAGATGATACTAGTGCCAGGGAGTGGCTGCAAATACTCACCCACCCACCACTCGCCTCCTGCTGTGCAGCCTGGTTTCTAACAGGCCACAGACCGCTACTGGTCTGCAGCCAGGGGTTGGAGACCCCTGATGTAGAGCATAAGAGTTCTTATATCTCCATATCCTTATAAACACATTATTAGCTTTTAAATTTTTGCCAGTCTAGTTAAACTTGGATTTCTCTAATTGCTAAGGAGTTTGAGCACTTCTTCATAGATATCATTTATCTAAGTGCTATCTTGGAGGTGAGCTTTTTTTTTAATAAAAAGGCAAATTAAGTTCTAGTAAAGATTCACAAACAAGTGTCTTGAGCTGCACATCTATATCCTTAGCAAGAACAATCAAGAAGTCTAATGTCCAATTTGCAAAGAACACTCTAAAACCCCAAACAGCATGAGTTTAGAACATCAGTTTCAACTCTACCTCCCAAATAATTTATCTTTTTGCTGCTGGAAACACCATAACAGAGCCTTTGGAAGAGTCTAAATTCCATGGCACTCTTCATTTGGTGAATATAAAATTGTCTGAATAGCAGTTTTTTCCTCTTTAGCCCCAGTTAACACACCCAAGAAAGTATTTGTCCCAGGATTAGCTCATAAACGAAGCTCAAGTTTCAAATGTCATACCCTCCCTTTCTAAGCCTGTTCCAGATCCTCTCACTCGCAGTGAGTAGATTTGAGCTTCATTTCCTCCTCTGACCCAGATAGCTTGGTGTGCCAAATGAACAAGAGCTTAGGACCAAGGGGAAGAAGCTCTAAGTACTCATTCATACCACCTTTATTGAAAATCTATGATGTGCCAGAAAGCACTCTAGATACTAAAAGTATAGTCCTTGACATCAGGCAATGTACAATCTTGTGGGTAAACAAGCACATTGTATATGTAATTATTCAGAGACTGTGATAAGATTTATGCTGGAAGGAGGCACTGCAGTACTGGAGAGAACAGTGTATGGGCACTTGACCTGGTCTGGTAAAGGAGAAATAAGAGTAGGTGAAACAGACGGAAGATTCCCTAGAGGCATATTGCTTGAACTGAAACTAGGAAATCAGTAGAAACTTACTAGAAGGACTGGGGGAGGTGGTGAAAAAGAATAGCATGTGCGCATTTTGAAAACATGGATAGCTCAGTGTAGTTTAAAATGAGGGTGGGAATATAGGGTAGACGTTGATGCTTTTTGCCAAATTTTCCAATTCTCTCTTACCCTATTGTTCTGAGTACATGGTAAAATAACACTTCCTGCTGCCCTCGCTTGTGTTCAGGGATGGCCAACGAATTGTGAGCAGAAGTGATGCCTGTCATTTTAAGGCTGAGCACTTAATTGCCAGTGTAAGAGCCATCAGGCAATCTACCCTCTGCCATGATGACAGGGAATGCTACAAGTGGTAGAGGTTCCATCAGCCTTTCTTTCATAATGAAAATGAATTGGAGCAGAGTCCTTACTGACTTGCAACAGACAAATAGTATGAGTGCGAAATAAACTTTTGTTATTTTATGCCATTAAGATTTGGGGTTTGTTTATGTATTTGTTTTTTACTGCAGCATTACCTAGTCTACCCTAACTAATACAAAAAGGGTAGCAGGAGTAAGGAATAGAGCTAGAGAAGTAAACAAAGACCTAATTACTACAAACTTCTTAGGCCATGCTAAGAAGCTTTATCCTGTAGGATCAGTGGTTGTCAACCCCTGCTCTGCAGAACCCTTGGTGATCAGGTAAGGTAGGAGACACAAAATATCCAGGGATACAGGCCTCTGAGTCTAATGTCAATAGGACACTTCTGCTTTTATCTGGGAGATTTTATATATATACATACACACACACACATACACACACACATATATATGTATATATATACACACACATATTACATATACATAGACATATATACATATGCAATGTATAAATGTGCGTGTATATATATATACACATTTAAATATTTCTTTCTTTAAAAAGGCTTAACTGCCAACAGCAACAAAAATGAACAAAAATCCCAAATGAATCATATCAGACTTGATTTTAGAAAGATTGCACTGGATACTTTTTGGAGAATGAATTGTAAAGAGGCAAGACTGGAGACAAGGAGATTATTTAGAAAGCTACTGAAGAAGTCCAGATGAGAGAAGATAATGAATTGGATTAGGGAGATGGCAGTGGGCATGAAGAGAGTGAATATAGTTTTAAAGATTTTTTGTGAGATAGAATCCACAGACTTGGTGGCAGATTCGCTGTGGAGGGTGGTGAGGGAGAGAAAGGTATCAATGATGACTCCAAGCTTTCTGTCTTAGACAGAATGCTAATGTCATTTGCGAAGATGAGGAGCAGAGGAGAAGTAGGTTGGGTGAGGAGCTGATGAGCCCAGTTTTAAACATGTTGATTGCCACGTGCCTATGAGACAGTCAAGTAGGGAAGGATCTCAGGAAAGAGGTCTGAATTCAGGAAGTCATACTTCTACCACTTAGCTATGAGAACTTGGACTAATCAACTACTCTGAGCCTCAGTTTCCACAACTATAAAATGGGGTAACAAAATATTCAGCTTCATTAGTGTTTTTGGTTTTATCAAATTTAACAGTTTATGTGAGAAGCTGTAATGTAAGTTTTAAAATGCTAAATAAATGGTAATAATGAATATTTTCAGGTGGAAAGAAGGGAGATTTGTCAGGAGACATTCAGGAATCCTTTGGCCTATAGAGAAATCACAGAGTTCTATTTGATTCATGATGGCATCACCAAGGACATTCCAATCGCTAGGAAACTTATCCCTACAAATAAATTGTTTCCAGTGGCTTGGTGTCATGGCAATTTGGCTGACTTTGTGCAAGGGTGGGGGGATTTGGAGAAAGCCTGCCTAAGCCTGGGTAGTGAGAAATTGCGGTGGGTCAATGTAAATGTGGCAGGCTGAATCTTTTTTGCAAACAGAAAACATTTTTAAATTTGTTTTTTGTGATAAAATATGCATAACATTAAATGTGCCATATTAGCCATTTTAAGTGTACAGTTCAATGTATGTACATTAAGCACATTCACATTGCTATAAAACCAATATACATTTTTAATATTCATCTCCAGAACTTATTCATCATCCTAAACCATTCTGTTTACCTATTCAACAATAACTCCCCACTGCTCCTCCTCCAACCCTTGGGAGCCACTATTTTACTTTCTGTCTCTACAAATTTGACTATTCTCAGTACCTCGTGTAAGTGGAATTATATAACATTTGTCTTTGGTGTCTGGCTTATTTCACTTAGCATAATGCCTTCAAGGTTAATCTACGTTGTAGCGTTATTAGACTTTCATTCCTTTTTAAGCTTAAATAATTTTCCATCATATGAATATACCACATTTTGTTTATCTATTCATCCATTGATAGACACTTGGGTGGCTTCTACTTTTTAGCTATTGTGAATAATGCTTCTATGAACATTGATGTACAAGTATCTGTTTGAGTCCTTGCTTTCAATTATTTTGGGTATATGCTTAGTAGTGGAATTGCTGAATTATATGGTAATTCTGTGTTTCTTTTCTTTTTTTTGAGGAACCACTATCCTATTTTCCACAATGGCCACACCATTTTACATTTCCACCAGCAATACACAATGGTTCTAATTTCTTTTTCTTTTTTTAAATAGCCATCCTAATTGGTGTGAATCTCATTGTGATTTAGTTCACATATGATTTGAAAATATTTTCTTTTATTCAATGGGTTGGTTTTTTTTTACTTTTCTGATTGTGCTCTTCATAGCACATTTTTAATTTTGATGAAGTCCTATTTATCTATCTTTTCTTTAGTTGCCTGGGCTTTTGCTGTTATATCAAGAAAGCATTGCCAAATCCGATGTCATGACAATTTTGCTTTATATTTCTTCTGAGAGTTTTATAGTTCTAGCTCTTATGTTTAGATTTTCAATCCAATTTAAGTTTATTTTTATACATGATATAAGACTATCTCCATTCTTTCATTGTGTCGGTATCCAGTTTCCTGGCACCATTGGTTGAAGAGACTTCCTTTTTCCATTAAATGGTCTTGGCACTCTTGTAAAAAATCATTTGATGATGTATACCATTTATTTCTAGGTTCTCTATTACATGCCATTGGTCTATATGTCTGTCCTTGTGCCAGTACCGAATGGTTTTGATTACTGTAGCTTTGTAGTAAGTTTTGAAATCAAGAAGTATGAGAAACCAATTTAGTTCTTTTCAAGATTATTTTGGCTATTTGGGATCTCTTGAGATTCCATTTGAATTTTAAAGGTTTTTCTGCTTCTGCGAAAACATTGGAATTGCATTAAATCTGTTGATCACTTTGGGAGAAAGCATTTTTTTTTAAATTTTATTTTGTTATTAGTTTCAATTTTACAGTACATTGGTTAGACATTTGTATAGTTTATGAAATGATCCTCCTGATTATTCTTTCTCTCCTCTGGCTCTATACCTAGCCATACATTACTGCTGATTGCATTACCTATGCCATGCTCCCCATTCCTTTGACCATCTATCAACTACTAATTTGTACTTCTTTAACCCTTCACCCTTTCTCCCAGCCCCCCAAACCCTATCCCCTCTGGCCATCACCACATTGTCCTCAATATTCGTGAGTCTGTTTTCAGTTAGTTTGTTCTTTTTGTTCCTTAGATTCTGCATATAAATGAAATCATATGATATTTATTTTTCTCTTCCTGACTTATTTCACTCAGCATAATAACCCCTAAGTCCATCCATGTCATTGCAAATGGTAAGATTTCATTATTTACAGCTGAATAATATTCCGTTGTATATATGAACCATAACTTCTTTATCCAATCATCTGCTGATGGGCATTTATGTTGCTTCCATATCTTGGCTATTGTAAATAGTGCTGCCATGAACATAGAGAACTTTATGAATTATTGTTTGGGTTTTCTTTGGATAAATACCTAAAGTTCAAGTGCTGGGTCAAAAGGTATATCCATTTTTAATTTTTGAGGAACTTCCATACTATTTACCATAGTGCCTGCACCAACTTGCAGTCCCACCAACAGTGTATGTGGGTTTCCTTTTCTCCACCCTTCTCCATCCTCACCAGAACTTGTTCTTTGATTTATTGATGATAGCCATTCTGACAGGTGTGAGTTGATATCTCATTGTGGTTTTAATTTTCATTTCTTTAATAATTAGAGACCTCAAACATCTTTTTTACATGTTTATCAGCCATCTGTATTTCCTCTGTGAAGAAATAACTATTCTGGTCTTCTGCCCATTTTTTTAATTGGATTGTATGAGTTTGTTGTTGTTGTTGTTGAGTTGTATGAGTTCTTTATATATTTTGGATGTTAACCCCTTATCAGATGTATCATAAGTGAATATCAGGAGAAAACATTTTTAAAAAAATTATTTTCACAGTTGATTTTGTATTGTTAAACTAACCTTTGTGTTTGATTTGTTGCTTGTACAAAGCATACTCTCAAGTAAAGGATTTACAAGAGGCAAAGATAATAATAATGATAAAAATTTGAATAACAATGTTCTGTTTGGGAAGTTAGAGATCCTGGGTTCTGCAATATGGTTATGGATGGAACCTATGTCTTTTTGCAAATCATTTGCATTTACTGTGCCTTGGTTTCTATCTGCTCTGTGACCCAGGTGCCTTTGAGCTACCACAAAATAGCCTAAAAGTCATCAGTAATTTTGATATTAAATGTAAATCCATAGAGACATCCAAAGTGAATTCATAGGAAAGTTTTATTAATGACTCATAAATTTTTTGAAATCAATCACTCTATTTAGTTGAAACCAAAGGAAATAAAATGACCATATGGTTATTGACATGATGATATATCTGCCTTATCTGATGGAATCATCTACAAAATCTTGAGGACTGTTCAGTAGTAATTTAGAAGGCTGAGAAGAACTTTGGAACAGTGTGAAGCCTGCCAAAACCTAATTCAGCCATTACAAACTTTCCATCCCTGGACAAGCTATCTTCTCTTGACCCATATCACTTCTAAATGACACTATAAACATTAATAAAATATCAACCTAAAGTTAGATGGAACCAGCAGGCAGATGACACCTTAATCCTATTATCAACCAAGATTGGACTTTTTCTACTCAGGAACAAGAGGAAGTACATTAATCATATCTCTAGAGAATTTCTTATTAGTACATATAAGTCTTCATCTGTTCATCTCCTGTATTAGTTTTCTATTGCTACTTAACAAATGGCTGCAAATAACAAACATTTATTACCTCACAATTTCTGGGGGTCAGGAATCTTGGAGAAGCTTAATTGGGTGGTTCTCATTCATAGTCTCTCATGAGACTGCAATTGATGTCCAAGACTCAACTAGGGGAATGTTTGCTTTCAATCTCTATTAGCTGATTGCCATCCAGCAGGACTCAGAGTTCAAGCATTTCCTCAAGATGTACACACATAGACCAATGGAACAGAATTAAGACCGAGAAATAAACCAATGCATGTGCAGTTAACTAATATTTGACAAGGAAGCCAAAAATAGTCAATGGAGGAAAGACAGTCTTTTATTCATTCATTCATTCATTCATTCATTCATTTTATGTCTTGGATAACTATTTAAATCTTTTCAATTTTTCAGAAACACACACAGTAGCACAACTAGGAACACAAAATTTCAAGCAGAACTGCTCTTCGATTTCTGTTTTGGCTTCTATTTTAAATTAAATTTATTGGGGTGACATTGGTTAATAAAATTACATAGGTTTCTAATGTATAATTCAATAATATGTCAGATGTATATTGCATTGTGTGTTCACCACCCAAAATCAAATCTCCTTCCGTCAACATATATTTGACCCCCTTATCCTTTTCTACCCCCCTCTCCCCTCTTCTCTCTGGTAACCACTAAACTGTTATCTGTGTCTATCAGTTTTTGTTTGTTTCTCTTATTAGTTTGTTGCTTTCAGTTTTATGTCCCAAATATGAGTGAAATCATATGGTTCTCAACTTTTTTCTGCCTGACTTATTTCACTTAGCATGATTATCTCAAGATCCATCGATGTTGTTGCAAATGGCAGTATTTCATCTCTTCTTATTGCTGAGTAATAGTCTATTGTATGTATGTACTACATCTCTATCCAGTCATTTATTGAAGGACACTTTAGTTGTTTCTATGTCCTTGCCACTGTGAATAATGCTGCAATGAACATTGGGGTGCATATATCTTTATGGATAAATGTTTTAATAAATTTTAGGTCGATACCTAGAAGGGGGATCATTGGATAATATGATAATTCCATTATTTTTTTAAATTTTATATTAGTTTTAAGTATACAGTACAATAGTTAGACATTTATATAATTTATAAAGCAATCCTCTCTATTACTCTAATACCCATCTGGCACTACACATGACCATTACAATAATATTGACCATATTCCCTATGCTATACTCTATATCCCTGTGGCTGTTTTGCAGCTACTAATTTGTATTTCTTTATCCCTTCACCTTTTTCACCCAACCCCCGACTGCGTTCCCCTCTGGCAATCATCATTTTTTTTTCTTTGTATCTGTAAATCTGTTTTCATTTACTTTGTTCATTTCTTTTGTTCCTTAGATTCCACGTATAAGTGAAATCATATGGTATTTATTTTTCTCTGTCTGACTTATTTCACTCAGCATCATGCTCTCTAGGTCCATCTATGTTATTGCAAATAGTAAGATTCTATTTTTTAATGGCTGAGTAACATCCTATTGTTATATGTATATATGTATGTATGTATGTATGAATATATGTATGTATGTATGTATGAACATATGTATGTGCGTATATACATATACATACATACATATACATATACACATACATATACATATATAAACTTCTTTATCCAATCATCTATTGCTGGACACTTAGGTTGCTTCAATATCTTGACTATTGTGAATAGCACTGCAGTAAACATGGGGGTGCATAAGATCTTTAAAAACTAGTGTTTGTTTTTCTTCGGATAAATACCCAGCACTGCAATTCCTGGGTCAAAAAGTAGTTCTATTTTAAATTTTTTGATGAATCTCAAAACTATTTTCCATTGTGGCTGTACTAATTTGTAATCCAACCAATACTGTATGTGGGTTTCCTTTTCTCCATATCCTCGTCAACACTTGCTGTTTTTGGATTGATTGATTATAACCAATCCGAAAGGTGTGAGATTATATTGCATTATAGTTTTAATTTGCATTTCTCTGATGATTAGTGACCTTGAAAATCTTTTCATACTTCTGTTGGCCATCTGTATGTCTTCTTTGGAGAAATGTTTATTTAGGTCCTCTGCTCATTTTATAAATGGATTGTTTGATTTTTTGTTGTTGAATTGTAGGTAATTCTATTCTTAATTTTCTGTGTAAACTCCATACCGTTTTCCATAGTGGCTGAAACAATTTACATTACCACCAGCAATGCATGAGGGGCCTTTTTCCCACATCCTCTCAAACACTTGTTATTACTTGTCCTGTTGATGATACCCATTCTAAGATATGTGAGGTGCTATCTCATTGTGGTTTTGATTTGCATTTCCCTAACAGCTAGTGAAGTTGAATATCTTTTCATATGTCTGTTGACCTTTTGTATATCTTCTTCAGAAAGGCATCTGTTCAGGCCATCTGCCCATTTTTAATTGGATTGCTTATTTTATATGTTATTGAGTTGTATGAGTTCTTAACACAATATATTTTGGATATTAACCCCTTATCACAGGTGTTATTTGCAAATATTTTCTCCCATTCAGTTGGTTGCCTCTTTGTTTTGTTGATGGTTTATTTTGCTGTACAAAACCTTTTAATACAGTCCCATTTGATATAGTCCTATTCACTTATTTCCCTTTTAATTTCCTTGCTTTGAGGTCAAATTCATAAAATCTTCCAAACCAAGGTCCATGAGTTTGGTACCTATGTTTTCTTGTATGTAATTTATTGTTTCAGGTTTAAATTAGTTCTTTGATCCATTTTGAGTTAATTTTGGTATATTATAACAGCAGTTTAATTTCATGCTTTTGCAGGTGGCTTTCCAATTTTCCAAGCACCATTTATTAAAGAGGCTTTCTTTTCTCCATTGTATGTTTTTGGCTCCTTTGTCAAAAATGATTTGCCCATATATATGTGGGCTCATTTCTGGGCTCTCAATTCTACTTCATTGGTCTATATGTCTGGTTTGTTTGTTTGTTTGTTTTTACCTATGCCATTTTTTTTATTATTGTCACTTTTGAAGTGACAGTTTGAATTCAGGTAGTGTGGTATCTCAGACGGACAGAAGCGTGAAATTGTGACCCTTATTTGCAATAAGGTAGTATAGAATTAAATAGTATATAATGATTAAGGGAAGTAAAAACATGTTAAAAAGATAAGAAGACAATAGCTACTGCAACTCAAAAATAAACTCAAAGAATAAATAAAAATAATGTGTGAAAACAAAAACTGAAAAGAGGAAGAGATAAAGATCTGAACTTTCAAAAGCAAATGGAGATAAGGCACATGCAGAAGAAAAAGAATTACTGTATACATAAAAATTTTCTTTTACATAAACTTAATGATAACCACATACAAAAAAATCATAACTGAGACATTTAGCATAAAAAAGAGGGAATGAAGGAAAAAATCACAGATACCAACAAACTAATATAACAGACAGAAATACAAAAGCAAAGATCAGTGGAGACACTGAGTTACCAGAAAAAAAAAGGATAAACTGGCTTTAGGAAGATCACATATATCAATAAATACCCTAAATGTAAATGGACTAAACTCACCAATGAAAATTCACACAGTAATAGAATGGATCAAACAACAAAACCCAGCCACATGCTGCTTTCAAGAGACACATTTCAGCTGCAAGGACAAATAGAAACTTAAAAAGAAAGGATGAAAAATGATACTTCAAGCAAATGGCATCTAGAGAAAAGCAGGTATAGCTGTATTTATATTTAACGAAATAGACTCCAATGTAAAAAACGGTAACAAGAGACAAAGATGGATATTTTTCAAATCATTAAACAATTTTATTTTTAGATAATATAATAGCTTACTTTTTAATGAGGAGGATTAAATCAAAATTTGGTAGAATGTAATATATGACATCTAAATACAAGAATACATATATACAAAAAATCAGTGATTTTAATATATCTCAGCATAAAACAATATAAAAATATATTTAAAATACAGTTGACCCTTGAACAACATGGGTTGGAACTGAGTGGGTCTACATATATGTGGATTTTTTTAAATAAATACTATAAATGTATTTTCTCTTCCTTCTGATTTTCTTTTTTTCCCACAAAATGACCCTTTATTTAGTTTTCATTTAAATATAGTTAGTATACTTTTTTATATTGATTACATTAGTTTCAGGTGTACATTATAGTTATTCAACATTTTTACACCATATAATGCGATAACCTCCGCCCTAATTCTAGTAATCATCTGTCACTGTTTAAACTTATCAAGACAATCTTTTCTTAACAAATCTCTTCTTAATAAATAGTATTGGAAAAAATGAACATTCATACACAAAGGAATGAAACTAGACTCCTATCTTACACTACTCACAAAAATTAATTTGAAATTGATTAAAGATTTAAATGTGAGCTGAAACCATAAAACTCCTAGAAGGAAATATAGGGGAAAGCTCATTGACATTGGTTCAACATTTTTTGGATATGACACCTAAGGCACAAACAACACAAGGAAAAATAAACAAATGGATCTACATCAAACTAAAAGTTTTGCTTACCAAAGGAAACAATCAACAAAATGAAAAGGCAGCCTACAGAATGGAAGAAAATGTTTGTGAACCATGTATCTGTTAAGGGGTTAATATTTAAAGTGTATAAAGAACTCATGTGACTTAATAGCAAAACAACAACGATAACAAACATATACCCCAATTTAAAGATGGAGAAATGACCTGAATAGACATTTCCAAAAGAACATACTTAAATAGCTAACAGGTTTATTAAAAGGTGCTCTGAATCACTAATCATCAGAGAAATGCAAATCATAGTCACAATGAGATATCACCTCACACTTGTGAAAATGGCTATTGTCAAAAAGACAAAAGATAAGTGCTGGTGAGGATATGGATAGAAGGGAAGCCTTATACTCTGTTGGTGTGAATGTACATTGGTACAGCCATTATGGAAGAGAGTATGGAAGTTCCTCAAAAAAAATAAAAATAAAACTACCATATGATCTAACAATTCCACTTCTGAGTTTTTATACAAAGAAAATGAAATCATGATCTTGAATTGATATCTGCACTGCCATGTTTATTGCAGCATTATTTACAATGGGCAATACATGGAAACAAGCTAAGTGCCTATTGATAGATAAATGGATAAAGAAAATGGAATGGATTATATATATATATATATATATATATAATGTATATTATATGTTGTATGTTTGAATATTATTCCACTATAAAAGAAGAAATTTTGCCATTTGTGACAACATAGATGAATCCTGAGGAAATTTACTGAGTCAGACAGAGAAAGAAAAGTACTGTATGATCTCACTTATATGCAGAATCTAAATAAATGGAACTCATAGAAGCAGAAAACAGTTTGGTGGTTGCCAGAGGCAGAAGGAAGAAGGCAGGGGTAATGGGTGAAGGTGGTCAAAGGGTACAAACTCCAAGATATAAGATAAATAAGTTATGGGAAGGTAATGTACAGCATGGTGACTATAATTAATACTGGACTGCATATTTGAAAGTTGCTCAGAGAATAGATTTTAAAAGTTCTCATCACAAGAAAATAGTTATAATTATGTAAGGTGATAGATGTTAAATTAACTTATTGTTGTAATTATTTTGCAGTACATACATGTATCAAATCATTATGCTCCACAGTTTAAATTTATACAATGTTATGTGTCAATTATATCACAATAAAACTGGGTAAAATAAAATAAAAAAATAAATGCTAAATTTCACTGGGAAAAAAGATGTTCAGATTCTTGAAAGTGACCTTACACTTGACTTTGTTAGAGAAGAGTGGACAGTGGAGCCACCAGCCTTATCTAATGAGCTTGAAATTCTTGTTCTTGAAGGGAATCAACATTCTGATTCTCAGCCCAGGGATAGAATAGGCTGTACAATCACTATCTATTTTATCTTTATTAAATAGAAGAAATCCTTGCCCATCTGACTTGCCCTAGTCTAGAAGCAAGAAAATGATCAGCATGGCAATCTGATGCCTTCTCTGGTTCCTAGTGTTCTAAGATATCAGTCTCCCTAACCAATTTCCTAGGCAAGTGGTGGTGATGCGCTTGGGACTAGAAAACCTCAGCTAGCGGTAAATCCAGTGCTTCTGGAGCATCTCCTGAGCAGAGCCTGTAACATTTGATATCAATCATTCCTAAAGGGCCAGACTAGCTTTGAGGTAGAAAAGAGCAACTGGACCCTTTGTTCCCATTTGGCCTACTCATTCCCTGAAGAGTTTTTTAAAGGAAGGAAATAGTGAAAGGGTGCAACATAATTATTCAGGCTGATAAGAGGAACAAAGAAACCACTGTTGATGGAGTTAGCAACCAACAAGTGGGGGCTTTGAACTGGATTTACTTCAGCATTTCAGGGATGCTGAAAGATTGGATCATTAAGAGTTTACAGCCTCATGGAATTATTTTAAGCCTGTTCCATAACTTAATGCTGGCTTCAACTTCAAGCTGCCACAAATTCTTTTATGCCTCAAGAACTGTGGCTTGGGCTGAGCAAAAGAAAAGCTGCTCTTTTGGAGGGAGGAGGGCGTGAGGCTGAAAGATGGAATTGCTGGGGAAAGGGTTTGTTGGATTTAATGAGCTGTTTGTGGAGCTGCTGTCACTGCCATCGCCACCACAGTTGCTCATATACTGTTCCCATTCTCAAGCAACTGATTATATGGGCATGCTCACATGGTATCAAAAAGAAAGTAACTGCCCTTCCTACTCCAAATAATGCAAAATAGTACCAAGTAAGAAAACTGAGTCCTAACCTTCCTGCTTGGAGGGAAAGAGATTGAAGAGGGAAGAAGATAGGGCCCTTGCAGAGGCCAACTGGTCATTCGGAAGCAAAGCAAAGCAAAGGGTCACATTTTATCTAAGATATCTAATAGCAGAGGACCACCATGCCTTAAACTCAGAGACCTAAAATCCTGGGCCTTTCTTCTTAGATGGTTCCTTTTAGAAGTGTGTGGTCAAGTAGTTACCTTGGAAAAATATAGTAATTATGCCAATAAATGTTTCCATAGATTTTCAAGACCCATTAGCTCCCACTAGAAACTGGTTTCCAATTACTATTCCACAATTTTTTGAATGCCTACTATATGCCAGGAACTGTCCTAGGCCAATTGCATATAACAGTGAACAAAGCAGACAAATATCTCTACCTTCATGGAGCTTATACCCTAATGGTTGGTGGCAGACCATAAACAAGATAATTTATTAAATAAATACTGTACTAAATGATGAAAAATGCTATAAAGAAAAGAAAATAAGAGTTGGGAAGAATGGGAAGTACCAAGGTTGGCAGTGGGGGTTCATAGGTCAAGGAATATCTCATTAAGAAAGAGATACTTGAGCACAGACTTGGAGGAAGTGAGGGGAAAAGTCATGTAAATATCTATGGGAATATTATTCCAGGCAGAAAGATCATGTGCTAAGGCCTGTCATTGTTGAAGAACAGCAAGGTTAGTGTAGTTTAAATAATGTAAGGTAAGAGTGGAGTGGTAGGAGTCGAGGTTGAAGAGGTAATAGGGGGCCAAATGGTGAAGTGCATTATAAACCAAGAATTCAAATTTTCTTATGAATAAATGGGAAGCTATTGGAAGGTTTTCAGAAATTGAGTAACATAATCTTATTTAAGTTTAAAAAAAATTATTCTGGCTACTACTAAGAGTAGACCATAAAGAAACAAGGATGAAAGTTGGAAAATCATTAAGAGGGAACTGTAATAACCCAGGCAAAAGAGTATGATCTGAGCTAGTGAGGTAGTAGTGGAAAGTTGAAAAGTGTTCAAATTCTGATATACTTAAAAGTAAGCTGACTGAATTTGCTGATGGATTGAATGTGGTTAATGTAACGAAGAAAGTTAGAGGTCAAGAATGACCACAATAATTTGGCCTAAACAATTGGAAGAACCAAACTGTCAGCAACTGAAATGGAGAAGATAAGTAGAAGAGTAGATTTGAGTGGTGGGAGGGCATGAGTTTGATAATTGATGGATTTGAATTTGCCCAGGTCTGGAGGCACTAGAAAAGAAGTAGCAGCTGGTGGCTATGCTGGATGGGTCATGGAGGAAAATAGATTTGAAAAACTTAACTAAAGCTGCAGATAGAGTTGGTTGTTAGTGGTTTGAGGAAATGGATTCAGTTGGACCCAAGCTGCCCTTCTACCTCTCCCCTCTCCTGCCTGGAATCTAGTGTCTCCACTGCCTCACTCAACTCTACCCTGCTTGTTCAGTCTCTCATGTCTAGTTTAGGGGTTGATAAACTTTCTGTAAAGAGACAGATAATAAATATTTTAAGCTTTGTGGGTCATTTGCTCTCTGTTGCATCTACTAAACTCTGCCACTATAATATAAAAAGTGAATCATAAACAATATATAAATAAATATGCATGGCTGTGTTCCAACAAAACTCTTTTTGAAAAACAGACCAAGACCTAATTTGGTTCATGAGCTGTTGTTTATCATCCCCTGCTCTAGACCTGTGATAAGCTACCCACAGAAACACAAGTCTCACGTGGTCAATCAGCCTTGTAACATACTTACCATCTAATTTCAAGGTGATATATTAGAAAGGCATCTCTGGATAGCTATCCCTCAAATATGGCTGGATAATAATATTTTAGTGGGAGAACCAGTGGTCTCCTTTGCATCCTTTTACTTTAAAAAGTGAATAATCCAGATTGGAACTCAATTAAGCTCTTTTCATTTCAAATAAGGGGAAACAAGGTGGCTGGTAGGATTTTATTTTTTTTCTGAATTAGCTATGATTTTAAGAAAATTACTGGCCATGCTACTAGAACTGTCGTTGTTTTCCCCAAGCCAAACAACATGTCCCAGGTCCTGTCCCTGCCACAGGACCCTGCCAAGTGACCGTCTAAACCAGTTATAAATTGTTAATGGTTTCCACTTCTCAAAAAATTTAGTTAACAGTCTACTTTTGAGGCTATGTCACCAAATGGCCTACTCTTTCTGGGTCAGCATAAGTTTGTTGGCACACTTTTCCAGTTCTGAGTGTATAGAACAGTTCAGCTCACATGAGTGATCATTGGAACTCGATAGACCTCTGTAAAATGGGCTGTCATAATGAACATATTTGAATAATGCTTTTTGTTTATGAAAAATGTTAGATGCATTAAAAAGATGTAAGAAAAATGTAATGAACATCCTATATGCTCACCACCCAGCTTAATAAATATTATAGATATAGCCAAAGCCTTTGTTTACTACTCCAAGATCTCATTTTTCTTCCTTCTTCCCAGAAGTAACCTCTATCTTGAAGATGGTTGTATCCTTTCTTTGTACATTTACTACATATGGATGTATCCCCAAGCAATAAAAAGTATCATTTTGCATGTTGATAACCTTTGTATCAATGATACAGTATTATAAATATGTTTTAAATTTGGATCCATAATTGATACATACACATCAAATTCATCCATTTATACTTTTTATATTCTTTCATTGTAAGAATATACCACATTTTATTTACCTATTTACCCATCGGTGATTTCTTCGGCTGATTCCAATTTTGCACTATTTCAAACAATGCTGTAATGAACATTCTGGTCTAGTTTCTTGGTGCCAATATGAGAGGTTAAATATTGCTATTTTGCTGAATTCCTCAACCAATGTTTCCTGGGACCTCATTCTTTGTGAGTGGCACATGTGGGGAGTTCCATTCAAGATGGCAGAGTAGGGAAATGTTGTGCTCACCTCCTCCCATGACCACATCAAATTATAATTAAATTTTAGAATAATAGACCTGAAGAACCATCTGAAGACTAGCTGAACAGAAGTCCTATAGTTAAGGATATAAAGAAGAAGCCAAATTGAGGCTGATAAGAGGGGCAGAGACACAAAACAAGCTGGTTCCACACCCATGTGTGGTGGTTGAGAATCAGGAGAGATATCTCAGCTGCAGAGATTCACCCCTGAGGCTCAAAGGTTCCTAGCTCACACTGGGCTCCCAACCCTGGAGCACCAGGGTTGGGAAGAAGAGCCCCCAAAACACCCAGCTGTGAAAATCAGCAGGGATTCTGTCCATTAAGATGAGATAGAAAGCTGCTGGAAACCCATATGTCTTCTTAAAAGGCCCACATGCAAATTCACTCACTCACGAGCACTCAGCCTGGGCTCTGGCAGAGGTGCAACAGCTCTGAAAATACCAGCAACATACAAGGATAGACTGAGTTGTGTAGCTTCAGGATGAGGGCTGAAGGGACAACCACATTGTCCTTGCGATGAGCCCTTATCCTACATGGCCAAATAAAAATCTGTATTAGCCTGATGAATTCAACTCACTCCATCCCGATTATTTCTTGAGTCTCTGCACCACCCAAATTGCACACCACCAGAGGCTCTTTCAGTGGCAGACACCAGGCTTAAGCCACGCTGCAGTATTTCTTTAAAAAAATTCTCAAAAGTCTTCAGGCCCAAGACAGGTGGCAGCTGGCCTCATTGTGCCCAGTGGCTTTTGCTAAGTGGCCCCAGGCTCAGCATTGGCACCAAAATTGAATCTGCATTAAGCTGGTGAACATCACTTGCCCAACACTGGGGACTCCCTGAGACCTCGCCTTACCCAACTCATTCATTGGCTAAGGCTATTTCAGTGGGTGAACCTTACAAGCGACTAGAAGGCAGCAGCAGACCTCAGGGAGCTGTGTGCCGTTGGCTGAGCTGCCCCAGGCTTGGTACTGGTGGCAGCCAGGCTCGGTTCTCAGCATGGTCTATCCCATGCACCTTCGGGTCCAGCACAGGCAGCTACCAACTTAAGATTGCTTTGTAGTTACTACCAGCTAGCCCCAAACCAGTCATAGGAAGATGCTAAACTTGGCTTGTGCCAAAGCCCCTTCCAAGAAGCCCCAGAAAGAATATACCTAGTGGTTGGCTGCAGATCACAACATAGTATCATCTAATAAGCCCCCCAAAGCAGCAAACCCAAAGGGTAGTCTCAGCACTAGATCCTACTAGGGTGAATCCTGCTGCATAAGATTAGCGTATCTGATGTGGTCACAGCCAATCCTCATAACCTGAAGGTCAATCCCACCCACTGACATTCCAACAGCAATCAAGGCTTAACTATAACAGGAGAGCACACACAAACCACAAAAGGGACACTCCTGGAGTACTTAGCTCAGGAGATAGTAAACCATTATTACAGGAACCTGGGCCGCTGGACCCCACAAGGCATGTACTAATTAAGATCACCCTGCCAAGACTGGGAGATGTAGTAGATCTGCCTAATACATAGAAACAAACACAGAGAGGCAGCCAAAATAAGGACACATAAAAACATGTTCAAAATTAAACAACAGGAGAAAACTCCAGAAAAAAAGAGAACTAAACAAAATGTAGACAAGCAATCTACCAGATATGGAGCCCAAAATACTGGTTATAAGGATGCTCAAAGAACTTAGTGAGAATTTCAATGAAGAGATAGTGAGCATAAAAAAGAACATAAAAATGATTTAAAAAAAAGAGAACCCGTCAAAAATGAAGAATACAAAACTTAAATAAAGAATACTCTAAAAAGAAACAACATCAGACTAGATAAAGTACAGGATCAAATCAGTGAATTGGAACTCAAGGTAGCAGAAAACACCCAATCGGAACAGCAATAATAAGAAGAATACAAACATATGAGAATAATTTAAGGGGTCTCTGGGACAACATTAAGCATAACAACAGTAACATCATAAGGGTACCAGAAGGAGACAAGAGAAAGTAAGGGATTGAGAACCTATTTGAAGAAATTACTGAAAACTTCCTTAACCAGGTAAAGAAAATGGACATATAAACTCAGGAAGCTCAGAGATTCCCAAACAAGATGAACTCAAAGAGGCCCACACCAAGAAACATGATCATTCAAATTCCAAGGTTAAATACAAAGAGAAAAACTTAAAAGCAGGAAGGAAAAAAGCAGTTACTCACCTACTAAGGAGCTTCCATAACACTGTCAGTTGATTTCTCAAAAGAAACTTTACAGGCCAGTAGGGACTGAGCCTTCCTCCCTCCCAGTGTGCATGTAGGTACAGTGCTATCATAGGTCACTCCACCCAGAAAATTCCCTGAAACTCTGCCTCCCCCAACTCCAACATCCAGATGTGTCCTCAGAGAGTGAGGTGCTCCTTGCTGAGCAGAGTCTATACTCACACTGGGGGCAGCTGGACTGTTTCTGGTGTAGCCTTTTGAGGCAACTATAAGCACAGATTCTGTGGATTCCTTCCTGAATCTTTACAGGTATCCCCAGAGGGGCGCAGGCTGGGGCAAAATTTGGCCTACAGCTGAACATCTCTCAGGACTATGCCACTGGACACCTACCACACAAAGCCACACTAATAAGACTGGGGGACATAAGAGCTTTGCTTAGCACATATAAACAGACACAGAAAGGCATCCAAAATGGGAAGACAAAGAAGCAGAAACCATATGAGAGAACAGAACAGAGACGCAGATATAATGGAGTCAAGCAATCTAACAGATGCAGAGTTCAAAACACCCGTTATAAAGATGCTCAGTGAACTTAAGGGAAGAGTAGATGAGCTCAGTGAAAACTTTACCAAAGAGATAAAAAACATGAAAATGGAAGTAGAAATTTTAAAAGAGAACCAGTCAGAAATAAAGAACACATCTGGGGTGAAGAGTATATTAGAGGGAATCAACAGAGTGAATAAAGAAGGTTGAAACACCAACATAGAAGATGGGGAAGCCAAGGACACTTAATCAGAATGACAAGAAAAAAGTCAAGACAATAATAATAATAATAATAATAATAACAACAACAACAACAACAACAACAACTTAAGGAGCCTACGGGACAAAAATAAATGTAAAAACATTCATGTCATAAGTGTAACTGAAGGAGAACAAAAGGTCGAAGAACTATTTGAAGAAATAATGATGGAAAACTTCCCTCACCTAGTGAAGAAAATGCACATATAACCTCAGGAAGCTCAGAGAATCCCCAAAAAGGTCAATCCAAAGAGGCCCACACCAAGACACATTATAACTAAAATACCAAAGGTTAAATACAAAGAGAGAATCTTAAAAGCAACAAAAGATAAGCAGTTAGTTACCTACAAGAGAGCACCCATAAGACTAGAAGCTGATTTCTCAAAGAAACTATGCAGGTCAGAAGGGCTTGGCACAAAATATTCAAGTGATGAAAACCCAGGATCTGTAACTAAGAATACTTCATTCAGCAAGGCTTCATTTAGAATTGAAGGGCAAATAAAGAGCTTCCCAGACAAAAATAAGGTAAAGGTATTTATCAACACCAAGCCAGTTTTACAGAAAATGTTAGAGGGACTTCTTTAAGAAGAAAAAGCATGCATCAAAAACAGGAATAAAGACTGGTAATAACTACATTCCTATCAACAAGTACCTTAAATGGAAAAGAATTAAGTGCTCTAACCAAAAGATAGAGTGGCTGGATGGATAAAAAAACAAGACCCCTTCATATGCTTCTTACAAGAGACTCACTTCAGATTAAAAGACACACAGAGACTAAAAGGAAGGAGATGGAAAAAAAATTGCTTTGATTGACCTAGAGGGTATTGCACTAATACGTAAGTCAGATAGAGAAAGACAAATGTCGCAACAACAAAAATGGAAACCAACTCATGGATATAGAGAATATTTTGAGGGCTACTAGATTGGAGGGATTGTGGGGGCTTATGAAAAAGGGCAAAGAGATTAAAAAGTACAAATGGATAATTACAAAATAGTAATGGAGACAGGAAGTGTAGCATAAGGAAAATAGTTAATAATGTTTTAATAAATATGTAAGGGGGAAGAGGGTACTAGATTTAGTGGGGTGATCGCTTTGTTAGTTATATAGATCTCTAATCACTATGCCGTACGACTGAAACCAATATATTATTGTATGTGAACTATAATTGAAAAAACTCATTGAAATGTATGATGTAAATACAAGCAACTAATTGTCTCTTATACTTTAATAAAGCCGGAAAAATTTTTTTTAAACTAATTAAGTCAAGAATAAGAAATTTTCCTTACCGCTCAACCAATTTAGTATAATTTGTAAAGAAAGAATTGAGTTTGAATAATGACTTAAACTGAAAATAAAAACTAATTTATAATTTAAAAAATTAAAAAATAAAATAAATTAACAAACAAAATGGAAACAGAAGCATAGATACAAAGAACTGATGGTTGCCAGATGGGAGGAGTTATGGGAGTATAGGTAAAAAAATGGAAGGGAATTAGAAGTACAAATTGGTAGTTACAAAATTGCCACAGGGATGTAAAGTACAGTATAGGGAATATAGTTAATAATGTTATAATAATTATGTATGATGCTAGGTAGGTACTGGATTTACTGAGAGTGATTTCTTTGTAAGTTATATAAATGTCTAATCACTATGTTGTACATCTGAAACTAATATACTATTGTAAGTCAACTACAATTGAAAATATTTTTAAATATATGTTTTTAAAAAGTGAATGTAAAATATGCTGAGAAGTTCAGGTGAGAGTAGATAATATGGGAGCCTTTTTTGGTAAATAAGTGGAACATTGTTCAAATAAGAATGCATTTCTACTGGATTGTCACCAGCAGATGTCACTGGTGCCAAAACAGAAGCACTGGCTTTCCTTCAGAATTATTTTCAATTGCACTTTTGTTTTAAAAAAATTAAAATTTACATTTGTTATTTTGTCTTCTCAGATAATAAATCAGTGGCAATCTCCTTAGATAATGTACTTGTTTTGATGAATGAAACATGAGGGTGTCCAGGAGAAGACAAATTTGGAAAACGATGGGAAATACTTGTAACTCTAGCTGTGGAGTAGAATTTGAAAGTTTGATTGTTTGATTTATCAAATTGACAAAGTCTGGGCGATAGTTAAGATTATAGGCTATAGTCTTTCTGAGTTTTATTCTGGACTCTACCACTCGCTACCTGTGTAACTTTAGTCAAATTACTTGATACTTCTCTATGTTGGTTTTTCCATGTGTAAAATGGACCTCATAGTACCTATCATATAGAATCATGGGAAGATTAAATGGGTTAATATATATAAAATGCTTAGAACAGTTTCTGACATTTAGTAAGATCTCAATAAGTTATTGCTGCTTATAGAATAGTAGTAATAATAATTACTATTATTAGTGCATGATAATACCAAATGTTGTCAGAGAAGAGGTATTATCATAAATTTTTCAATTTACATACCCTGAAATGTCACTTTTAGATAATTACATTAATGATAAAAATTTAATTAATAATTACATATTTGGTTACAAGTATGTTCACTGCAACCATGTTTATACAGTAAAAAACTGGAAATCATTCATTAATAATATAGACCTGCATGCCTTGACAAGGAATAATCTTTATAACGTATTTCTAAGTGAAAAAAATCAAGTTAATAAAATAACATACTGTAATTCCTTGTTTTGAAAATAATGGGTATATACATGTGTCAAGAAATGTTTGGTATATCAATATATTAATATTAGCTGTCCATGGTTTGTTGGTCATTTTTACACTTTTCTGGCTATTTGTATTCCATTCATTTTTTTCTCAATGAGCACATATTATTTGTGTAATTTAAAAGAGTCATTTAAAAAAGTCAAAGCCTATCACTGTCTGATTTGCCTCACCTGACAGGGAGCGGATCTGTACACTAATAAATGCAACCCAGATTGTATAAGAGGTACTTTACATTCTCCACAGCCATCTGGTGACAGAATCTCAATTAGAACATCAAGATCTGCCCTCTGAGGCCCCTTGCTGTGTCAGTTTCACCTATGAGCTGCTGTTGATTTGCATAAATTAAATGCCTGTTGGATCGCTGCCTTTGTCTTGAAAAAGGGAATGTGATCAGCATGGGGGTGGGAAGTAAATAAAAAATTTGCCTACGTTTCATAGCACACTCTTCTTGTTATAGTTTATTCAGGACTGCTTTTACCACAGCTCAGTTTTGGTTCGGTAATTTTCATGGCTTTTTTTTTTACAGTGGGGGAAACAATTTGAGCATTTTCTTTCGTGAGAGGCGCTCCTTAGAAATGAGATGTTGCGCAGCAAGATCACATGCCATGGGATGTGTTCAGGCTTAGAATCACAGAATTTTCAAGCAAGAGTTGCCCTAGGGACGCTCAGTCCAGTGTTTACCGCAACAATTAAAATCCATGCTGACCTTTCAAGAAAGAAAAAGTTCATGTCCTTTTTGTATTTTGTATCATAAAAATAATCTCTCATTTTTATATTTTCTCTTTCTAATTTTCAAAAAATTGTAAATAAGTTTTTAAACTTAAACCCTATATTTGTAATGTTAAAAGTGCTTTCTAAAGATTCTGATTTTATATTTTACCCTGGGGTGGGAGTGGAGATTATCCACTGTGCCCTCACACATAGTAAGAATCATTGCACTAAGCCAAACATCCCTCCCCATAGCCATCTTTCTTTTTCATTCAGTTCATTTTCAAATTATTGCCATGTTCCAGAGAATGTGAAAACTCAAGTTATATGCCCTCCTGTGAAAAGAGAAGTTCCACAGATCTAATGTATAAATGTGTGGTTCGGTGTGAATTTGAAACATCCATCCATCCATCCATCCATCCATCCATCCATCCATCCATCCATTTATCCATTGAACAAATATTTATTGAGCACCCATTATATCCCAGGCATTGGTGAGCAGTAGCTTACATTCTAGATGGGAGAGAGGCAATACATAAATAGTATAAAGTCAGGTAATGATAACTGCTATGAAGAAAACGAAGCAAGATATGGGAAGCAAAATATGGGAGTGCTTCTTTAGGTCAGGGAAGGCTTCTCTGAGGAGGTGACATTTGGGCACATAGTTGAATAGAAGAGACAATGATTGGAGACTGTCCTAGGGTTTAAATGTGTTTTAAACAGTTATCTAGTTTCTATTTCCAGAATTTGTTGAGACTCGGGACAGAAAGTTTCCCAAGTCCAGAAGGAGAGACAACCAGGTTTTAGCAAACAATAGGAAGCATTCCACAGCCCATACCAGAATCCAAGATTCATAGCATTAATCAGGCCACAGTTCAGCAGATGAAGATTCAGAATGCCCATGCCAGGATGGCTTGTCTCAGGAACAGAAATCAGCAGTTGGAACTCTCAATTCCTTCAACTCTTAGGCTGTCTGCTTCTGTGATAGATAAATCGCTTGCCCTGATAATCCACTCTACTCTTCCTCCATACCCTCACCCCACTCACCTAGTAGGGTGACTGAAGGGTCTGGAGGAGTTCCAGATTCCACATAGCAAAGTTTTAAAACCATGGGACTAAATTCTCAAAAATCAAGCCCCAGAAAGGCACCAGCCCTGTCTCTCAGGGCACTGAGGCAGCCTTTAGCTTGAGAGGCTGGGAAGAGCCAACCAGAAGGTCATTTCTGCTCTTGGGAGCAGGAAGCACAAATGAACAGTGGGGAGAAAGGGAGAGAAATCAGATAAAGTCAGACAGGCTTCAGGGAATCTAGTACCAAGGTAGAACTAACTCTGAGCTATCAGGGATGTCAACAGCAGCTTTATTTGCACCCCCCATCTTTTCCTTTTGGTGGCCTCCTCTGTTTCCAGCACCCCTGGTTTAGCTTGCATCCAGATGCTGAGTTTGTTCTCAATTAACTGTCCACAAATCTCCCCGGAAAGGATAACTCACAAAACCTCTAAGCATTAGGTTGTTAACTGAATATTCTGAAGCCCAAGAGTTTTGAGGTGGTGCTTTAAGGGCCACTGTGGGAGATGAGTGGGGTTGGCTGAGCAAGTGAACTTTGGGGTCTCCAGTCCTGCTAAAGATAACAATTATATTTGACTGTTATACATGCTGACTGCTATATAAAAGTACAACTTCTTAGAGAAAAAAAACACAAAGCCAAAACTAAAACTTACCCCAGGTGTAGCTCCTTCTAAGAAGCAGTAGAGTCTAACAGCTAAGAGCTAGGATCCAGGATGCGGCTGCCTGAATTAAACCCTAGTTCCATCACAGCAGTGGCCTTGTAAAAATTATTGAGAATTCTCTGAACTTGAGATTTCAGTAACTTTCAAATTACTGGAAATTCTTAGTTCCCTCATAAGGTTGTCATAAGGACCAAAGCAGTGAGATAGTGTATAAAGGACTTTGTACATTGCCTGCCACATAATAAGAGCATGGTAAAAATGTTAACTGTTATTACCTACATTTATTAAGGTATCCTAGAGCCTTCTTACTGAAAGTGTGGTTCATGAGCCAGTAACACCAGCATCCCCCAGGAACATGTTAGAAATGCAAAATCTCTGGCCCCACTGTAGACCTACAGCATCTGAATCAGCAACATAATAAGATCCACAGGTGACCGTATGCACATTACAGTTTGAGAAGCACTTGTCTAAAAGACATTTAAGAGCAAAAATTAGATCTTCAATTTTGGTATTCTGGGAGCTATTTTAGGAGCATTAGAGGTCCTTCTCAGTACTCTTCAAATCATATCGTGTACACTATTACGTTGTTGACCAAGAAGGTTGATTTTTCAAGTGAAGTGCCCCTGGAAAACTTGCTCATCTTTCAAGGCACAGCTCATGCATTCCCTCCTCAGCACAGCCTTTCCTGACCAACCTATCCCACCACCCACATCCTCATGGAATTGAACACTTTTTCCTTTGTCTTCTTCTTGAGTCTGAACTCAGTTCTATATCATAGTGCTAAAATACATACGGCAGAGCTGGAATGTACACACATCAACTCAGATGTGCAAAAATGTTCTCTAGACTGAAACTACACCAGGAAATTCCCATCCTCCTAGCACAACTCATTGTGACAATTGAAAAGATCAGCCTGTTTGGATAAATGCTGAGTCTTGTGTGTTTTAACTTCATTCCCTTTCTCTTACAAATCATGGTATCTGGAGGCAGTGGATTTGAGAAAAATAGAGGCTTTGATCCATACTCATTCTTCTGGATGCTCGCTATTCTCCGCTTTGGAGTGGCTGGTCTGGAATAATCCTTACACTTCTATGTTGATGTTTGCTGAAGTGCAGTGGGCCCTTTTTGATCTTCTAGGAACTTAATTGGTTGTACCTGTTGCTGAAATCCATAGTCCTAGGTATTTGTTTCTGGTTACAAAGACCCCAGATTATGTAACATTTTCATTCCAAACAGAAGACTCTAGGTAGCCCATGGATCCTCCCTAATTCTTCAAACTTTGGATTTTCTGCATGCCATATGCAGACTATGAAGAAATAGAAGTGCTACATCAGGCCCATATACTTAAAGACCTCCCTTCCCTATTGCTGTTCCACCACTTGGATGCCACATCGCTCCAGCACCAAGGTGAATGCAGGTCTTCTCCAAGGGGGAGTCTCAACTTTGCAGTCTGTACCACCAGGTGAGGAACATCCCTTTCAGCTCTGATGGTTTCTACCATGCCCTCTAGTAACTGTCCACTTGATCCTCTCTTATTTCTTCCACAGTTTCACATTTCCGATCTCAAAAGTGCTCTTCATGCCCCAGCCAGGTGGGAACTTCTTTGCATCTTAGATTGCATTCTCTTCACTCATGGCTTATAGTAAAACCTCATGCATTACTTTGAATGTATTAAGGGAGCAGCTGTTATATAAAAATTTTTTCTTCCTTAATAAAACCTCACTCGAAGGTTTTTAACCGTTTTGTGACATGGTGGTCTCCTTTAGCAGTCTGATAATGTCTATGAATCCCTTTTCAGAATATGTATAAATATATAAAATGAAGTACATAGGATTATAAAGGAAGCCAAATATATTGAAGTGCAGTTATCAAAATATAAAAACTCATGCTCCTTTATTAATGAAGTAACAATAAGATCTAGTGGCAGATTTAGTAATCACCATAATTTGAGATAATGATGAGGGTAAATAATATTTTGAGATACCTACAGCACTGTTAGCATGGTAGGAAAATGTGATTTCTATTAATGACAAAGTCACAGGTATGTTTAATATTATTGTGGTTTGTTGCCTACACATATAATGACAGTAAATGCTAATTTGTGGTGAGAGATTAGTGAAAATTAGGATTTACTTTGTTGTTTGTGAGTTTTAACTAGGGATATTGTTTTATTTTTTTTTTAAAAAGAAAAACCCATCTATTGATATGATCATACTATTTTATCTTTTATTTTGTTTATGTGGTATATCATATTGATTAATTTATGTATGCTAAACCATCTCTGTACTCCTGGGACAAGGCCTACTTGATAATGGTGTATAAACTTTTTTAATGTGCTGCTGTATTCTATTTGCTAGTATTTTATTTAAGAATGGCTATCATCAACAGGACAAATAGTAACAAGTGCTGGAGAGGTTGTGGAGGAAAAGGAACCCTTATACACTGCTGGTGGGACTGCAAATTGGTACAGCCACTATGGAAAACAGTATGGAGTTTCCTCAAAAAAAACAACAACTAAGAATAGAATTACCATATGACCCAGGAATCCCTCTTCTGGATATTTACCCCAAAATCTTGAAAATATGTATCCACAAAGATATATGCACCCCTATGTTCACAGCAGCACTATTAACAGTGGCCAAGACATGGAAACAACCAAAGTGTTTTTCGATAAATGATTGGATAAAGAATATGTGGTACATATATACGATGGAATATTACCCAGCCATAAGAAAAGATGAAATACTGCCATTTGAAGCAACGTGGATGGATCTTGAGATTATCAAGCTAAGTGAGATAAATGATACAGAAAAAATGGAAAACCATATGATTTCACTAATATGTGGGATATTAAACTAAAAGTAATAAACAAACTTGACGAATGATCAGAGATTCATGGACAAGGACAGTGGATTAGTGGTTAACAGAGAGAAGGAGGGGGTATATAGGAGTATGGGATGTCAAATATTTGATGATGGAAGGAAATTTAACTTTGGGTGAGGAACACACAATGCAATATGCATATGACATATTATTGAATTATAAACTGGAAGCCTATTTGATTTTATTAATCAATGTCACTCTAATAATTTTAATAAAGAAGTGCTTGTTGAGAAGATGAAAAAAGCTCATCTATAAACTGAAAAAAAATTTAATCTGACAGTCTGAGCTAAGCAATGGCTTTTTGTTATACTTGGCATCCACTCTCCCTTGAAGAATGAAAACCCACAGGTTTGGTGAACTCCAGGGCATCAAGACTATAGAAAATGAAAGCTATGTCAGTGTAGCAGTTTCAAAATGATTATAGCCATTGCACTATTCTATCGGCACTGATTTGTTTTCATATCTGTCTCCTCCACTAGACCATAAACTCCTCGAGAGTAGGGACTGTGTTTTAGGAACTAGCCTGACACATGGCAGGAGATGAATAACTATCTAACGAATGAAGAACAAACAAACCAGCTTGGCTGGCAGATCAGCAGGACCTAGCAGCTTCATCATTCAACTCTTCTTCACATTCTAAGTGTTGGAAACGCCCATCAAAGACTTGGTCACTCATCTCGACTCCAACTCACTTGAACCCTCAGCTTTTAGTCCCTTTCCCTATAACACACATACACAGGTGCATGTGTGCACGCGCGCGCGCACACACACACACACACACACACATCACAGGAGGACCAGTCACTTAAACAATAGAAATTGCCATAAATCACTAGTACTTCCTATTCATTCAATACATGATTATGATGCTCCTACTATGTGCCAGGCTTAGAACATAATGCTGGAAACAGAGCAGCGTGTAAGCCAGACATGGGCTACACTCCTCCATCTCATACCTTACAGTCAAGGGCAGTGGGTGACCTTTGAATTGTGTTCTGCAACCCCTGGCTTCATAGAGAGTCCTCAGAAGCTGATATAGAGAGACAAAACTGTCATAGGTCTAGGTCCTTTTCCCTACTTTATACAGAGCCACTGTACTTTTTTGTCTATTTTGCATATCATTTCATTTTTAGAAAGTATTTCATACCTAAGAAATATTCTAAAACCATTGCCCTAGTGGAAGACCCTGGCAATAGCAGTGGTTCTAAGCTCAGTCTCCCAAAAACCACCTCGAAATGGCAGAAGAGCTTATGTGTTCAGATTTAGTGCAAACAAAGAAAAGTTCTCATCCTCAAGACTTTAAGAGTCTTCAGGGAAGGAGATTTTAGAAGACAAAGTTCATGTCCCCTTGGATATCCGGGCATTAGCACCTTACTACCTAGGAGAAGTGACTAAAGGGAGGTCAACTGTGTGGCCGTTGTCCCTAATTATGGGCCCCCGCCACAGGACCTACACGAAAGAGATGTGGATTTTGCAGAAAATGGAATTTCCTGAATGGTCATGCTAGAGACGCCAAGCCGCTGCCTTCTCCCTGGCACCCTACTCCCTTCTCTGCTTCTATGAGTGAAGTGGCAGAGAAAATCAGGAATGCAACCTCTCCAAGGCCAAAATGTGGTTTATTTCATTGATGGCTGGAAATCAAGACTCAAAAAATTTTAATACAGAATGATGTCCTTTTTAGACTGTCTTGTTTAAAATGGGAGTACAAATTGCATTAGAAAAAAATATGGAGCCTATGGAGACTGTGTTTGGAAACATATGAGGCACATGGTGGGAAATACTTCCCCCAAATGCTGCCTTCTCCAGGATTGCATTACTTTGTTTGCTTCTTAAAGGCAAATATGGGAACAAAGAATTAGACTTTGATTGGCTAAGCAAATGCCTTCTTGCACTGCCATCCCACTGTAAGCCTTAGAACAGGTCAGACAGTGATGGTGGCCCATCCTGAGTGGTGAGGGATGGAATAGGTGAGGACATAATGGGGTGAGGCACAATGGTTTGCACATAGTGTGAAAAGAAACAATTACTTGTTTATTTATTCATTTATTCACCTATTTCCTGAGCATCGTCTATGTGCCAGGGGTTATGTGAGGTGTTGGAAATACAGAGACACAGATACAGTCTGCCTTCTTGGAGCATGAAAAAGCTTTATAAGTTTTAGTTTACTCATTCAAAAGTTCAGGTTAATCTGAGTAGTTCCCTCATGGGGATGTTAAAAAGACAAAAAGAGTTAACACTTAGGTATGCTCAACTGAAATATTTTGCAGATTTTATATTAATAATAGATTTTCCTATACTTACTTACCTGCTTTAGAGTTAATAGATGTTTCAGGAAAAGATCAGGATATTAGGAAATGAGGCAGGAGAGTTTCAGGGATTGTTACTATGGGTATGGATTCTATCCATAGGAATTTGCCTCTAGATTTCAAATTGTTCATTTGGTCAGTCTGTGGCCAAAGATTTGGGGTGGGGGCTGAATTTCACAACGCTAACTGCTCTCCACACTGATGAAATTCCAGCCAATTAGTTGTTTGTTTCTTGATTGACTTTGATCCTCAAGGGCATCATTTCTATACAAAATATCAGGTCTTGTCTTTATCCAGAAGCTGCAATATTAGTAGTACTGCTCCAAAGAATAGGGATCCTTGGACCCTAAGGCCCACGGGTCCTTATTGAGTAAGAGTCTACCCAATGAATGTCCTTGCTTTGGGATCTCTATTTTCTTTAGTTTAAATTAGGACAAACCCTAAAGGCAGGCTTAGGTGAGCCCATGCCTTTGATAGCTATTTCTATGCTAGAGAAGGGGAAAATTAGGTTACATGCTGTGCTTAATTTCAAGGCTGGCAGAGATCTTTATAAATATACAGAAGTATCTTTTAGTAACAAAAAACAGAACTGCAATAAACTATCACTATTTTGAATGTGTTTGACTTTGATGTTTGAAGATGACTGAAACTGTTGTGGAATTTATACATTAGCATATTAAATAGTCTATGGAATTATTCTGAAGGCTTCTCTGGAGTCATAGCCTTTGGCATAACTTCATAACCTATTTAAAATACCCACTGTGGGCTAAGCCTGAAGAGCAGTACCTATGGGTTTGATGAGAAGCCCAACCTAAGCACTATAGTGTGGTGAGGAGGACCACAGACTATGGAGTCAGAGCGGTTAGGTTTTAAATATCATCTTGGCTACTAGTCAACTGTGTGACCTTTGAAAAGTCATGAAACTCTTTGACCCTCCATTTCTTCACCTCTAGAATGGGATAATTATAATGTCTCCTAATAGTATTTCTGTAAAGCATAAATGAAGAAGCACATAAGTATGGTAGATTGTAGCACCGCTTACATATATTTCATGCTCCTTCTTGCAGTGTCTGCCTCTGTGGAATAATTACACATTTCTGCCCTGTTGAACTCTGGCATGGCCATATGACTTGTTTTGACCAATGAAAAAATGAGCAAAATGGTATGTGTCATATACAGGCAGAGGCTTTACAAGCCAGTGTATGTTTTGTCATATTTCCTTTTCCCTCTGCTATGTCAACTACAGTGTTCCAGATAGAGGCTGATCTTTTAGCCTGGTTCCTGGAATGAAAATAATACAGAACACAGGCTCAACCAAGCCATGAATGAGAAATAACCCTCCGTGGTTCAACACTGAGATTTTGGAATTATTTGTTACTGTAACATAACCTCACCTATTCTGACTGTTAAAAGACGTACTGAATAAATATTAACTCTTATTATTAAGAAGGATCTCTCACTCTCATTTTACTATAATCCTAACGTATTGTGATAGTGAAATATTTGGTAATTCAATTGGCTGCTTTATCTCCAACAATGGCTTGTAAGCCTGTTATCAATGAAGCATCCTTTTTAAATAAAGCTCTACACAGGACCTCAATATATAAACAGATAAAAGTAGTAATTTGTGATATTAATTTATTTGATGACCCAAACATACATTTACTTGTTATAAAAAAAAGTTAATAAACATTTTTAAAATAAACACAAGCATTTGAAATCAGGAATTATGGTGTAGTTGTATAAATTAACTTCTATAATTTGTTTTGGTTGTACAGTTGGAAGAACATTCTAACCCACAAGGTAAGTACTTTCAAGTGGTAATAGTTTTTATTACCTCATCCAACAGCATACTATAGAATTATGGTATATTTGATGAAAACTGAATGATGAATGAAGATTATTTTAAGTTCTGCACACACACACACACACAAAATGAATACAAAGAATAGAGAGAAAATGGCAGAGTGAGAGACATCTGGAGATGTCTCCCCTTGAAACAACAATAAGAAGAACATCTAAAACTCAACATAAAACATCCAAACTGCACACCACATGTATGAGCGGGGGATCGGTGCATAAGAGCTACCACAAGTCAGAACCCTGGGTGGTAGGCAGAGGACTGGAAGAAATGAAGAAGCTGCCTCTCACAACTGGAACTCCCTGCAGGAGGAGGGGGAGGGGTGAAGGTGTGACGGTTTTCCTAAACAGTTCTCTCTCCTGAGAGAACTATGATCTCCACACAGCAAGCGGCAGTGCCCAGGCATCAGGGCAGAAAGCAGAGAAGTGGGGACAGCAGAGAAGTAGGGATGGTAGAAAAAAGACAGTTTATTATAACCAGCCATGATTGCAAAACCTGAGGCTGAGATGCAGCCCCCATCTCCCAAAACAGAGAGTACTCCCCCCATATCTTCTGAGACCAAAAAGTGCAGAGCCCCAAGAAAATCTGACCAAATGCTATCAAAACTGTCGCTAACACTGACAGGGACTAAGACTGGGGTAACAAGTGTCATTGAATATCTATAAGGGGAAAAAAGCATTATTAAGATGTTATAAAGCAGAGATCCAAAGTATTAGATACCACCTACTGGAAACAAAAAGAAAAATGCCTCCTTTGCAGCAGGCTAAAGAAAGACCTTTATATGATAAATCTTCTCTTTTTATTTCTGGAAAAAAGCAAAATATACTTTCATTAATGCCCAGGTGGAAAAATAATCTATTTCTCACCATGGACAACCAAGGTGACAAGGCAGCTCAGAAAGAATGAGAAAACTCTCCAGAAATTAAGCTTACAGACATAGAAATATGTGACTTAAATGACAGAGATTTCAGGATGGTGTTTCTGAAAAAACTCAATGAGATCCAAAACAATTCATATCAACAATTCCAGAGATTGGGGGGGGGAACTAGATGAGCAGAATAAGTTCTTTAGCAAGGAGACTGAAACCCTCAAAAAGAACCACATAGAACTTCTGAAGATGAAGAACACACTGAAACAGATGAAAAATGAAATAGAAAGCTTGGGAAATAGAGTTGACCAAATGGAGAAAAGTATCAGTGATATTGAAGACAAAAATAAGTCAGAAAGAAGAAGAGAGAAACAGAAGAATGAAAAATAATGAAAGAGAAATACAAGAAATAGCTGATACCTTCAGGAGAGGAAATATAAGAATAATGGGCATTCTCAAAGGGGAAGAAAAGAAACAGGGATTAGAAAGCATTTTCAGACAAAGAGTTTATGATAATTTCCCAAATCCAAGGAATGAGCTGGAGATGGAATTCAAGAAGTCAATGGAGTGCCAAATTATTTCAACCCAAAAAGGCCTTCACCAAGACACATTGTATTAAAATTATCAAAAATCAAAAACAAAGAATTCTCAGGGCAGTTGGGAAAAGAAGATGGTAACCCAGAAAGGAAAACCCATTAGATAATCGTCGACTTCTCAGCACAAATCTTACAAGCCATAAAGGAGTGGAATCTAATATTCGAACTATTAAATGAAAGGAACTACCAGTCAAAAATAATGTATCTAGCAAAGAGCACCTTTAGATATGGAGGAGAAATAAATACCTTTCAGACATACAAAAATTGAGGGAATTTTCCACTACAAGACTTGCATTACAAGAAATAGTGAAAGGGGTCAGCTCGCATAAAACAAAATGACAAAAAAAAAAAGCCCACATAACTAGTAGTAAAGTGAATAGCAGACAGATAAAAGCAGAGGAGTGCAATCCTTACTAAGAACAGGGCATTATAAGCTTAAACAATAAGAAGAGATTTGCTATAGCAAGATAGTAATGAATGTTAAACACACAAAGGGACAAACTGAGACAACAATGACTGAAAAGGAAAGAATTCGAAGATCCAAATTAGCAAAGGGAAATGGAGATAAGGCACACACAGAAGAAAATGGATGACTATATATATATATATATATATATATAACTATCCTTTACATATTTGTAATGGTAACCACACACCAGAGATTCAGAACTGAAGTATATAACAAAAGTAAGAAGAACCAGAGGGAAAACCCACAAAAGCCAAACAAATTTTTTTTTTTAAAAAAAAAGGCACGCAAGGACAAGGAAGCAATGGGAACATTGAGCTACCAGAAAACAAAAGATAAAATGGCTAGAAGAAGACCTCATATTTCAATAATCGCCCTAAATGTAAATGGACCAATAAAATGGCACAGATTGCAGATGGCATCAAAAAAACAAAGCCCAATCATATTCTACCTCCAGAAGACACATCTCAGTTCCAAAGACAAATATAGACTCAGAGTTAAAGAGAGGAAAATGCTATTTCAAGCTAATGGCATTCAGAGAAAAGCGAGACTAGAATACTAATATCAGACAAAATAGACTTCAAAATAAAAAAGGTAAAGTAAGATACTGAGAGTCACTTCATAATGATAAAGGGAATCATGTGCCAAGAAGGCATAACACTTATTAATATCTATGCTCCTAATTTGGGAGCCCCGAAATATATAAAGCACTTACTAACAGAACTGAAGGGAGACAAATACCAAAACACTATCGTAGTGGGGAACCAAAATACGCCACTGTCAGATATGGACAGATCATTCAAACAGAAAATCAATAAGGTAATTACATCCTTAAATGACACATTAGAATAATAGGACATAATTGACATATACAGAGCCATTCATCCAAAAACAGCTACTTATAGATTATTCTCTAGTGCATATGGAGCATTCTCAAGGATAGAACACATACTGGGATACAGAGATAGCCTTTACAAATATGAGAGGATTAAAATCATACCAACCATATTCTCTGATCATAGTGCTTTGAAGCTACAGATCAACTGCAAAAAGAAAAAAGCAGGAAGAACCACAAATACATGGCGATTAAACAACATGCTACTGAAGAACGACTGGGTAATAGAAGTAATAAAATGAGAGATCAAGAGATGTGGAGAAACAAATGATAATGACAGTCCAACATATTAAAACTTTGGGACATGCCAAAATGGTCATAAGAGGAAAGTTTATATCATTGCAGGCCTATCTCAAAAAACAAGAACAAGAAAGAAAAAAAATGGTGTAGATGATACAGGCTCTCTTCATCCCTCTGGCAACCAAATTAAAGTTGTGATGGAAACAAGGAACAATCGCCTGGGACGAACAAACCATACAACTAGGGAGAAATCCAAAAAAGCAACCTGCAATGGCAGAAGGTAAAATGGGGCAAGATGCGGGGCTGCCCAGTCTTGAGCAGCTGAGTGAGACTGAGGCTGAGGCTGAGGCAGAGGCAGAGGCAGCAGCAGAGGCGGTGGCCCAGCAGACGTCTCTTAAAGGGGCCAAGTCCACAAGCAGATTTTCGCAGTGACAGACCTGCTCGTTCTGAGCACCGGTGCTGATTTGGCTGCCCACAACGGGTATGGAGAGCAGGTTGCAAGCTGAGAAGGTCCTTGCAATCTGTGAAGTCAACCAAGGGTTGCCTCACCTCTATGAACCCTCCTAAGAATGGGAAGTACGAGGAGAACAGTGTGGTGTTGCTCCTAGGCAGAGAGTATGCTCATAGCCTCGAGCAGACAAAAATGCAAAAGATTATAGCAGGATGTGTAGGTTGGGTGAGGATAATCTTATTTTAGTTAGCAATTGTATAAAAGTAGCTTACAAAAATAAAACTGGGCCACTACTCCATCATCAGTGGATAGTGGACCTCCTCATCCCAGCTTTCTTTTCTCAATCTAACATTCCCACTCAGGTTTATTTTCCAGAGCTGCGCTGGATGTGGCAGGATTTACCACTTGCTGGACGCAGCAAGGTGGCACCAGGAACTTATAGGGAGTCATTGTCTGAGTGAGGGCCGAGGTGAGACTTCCTTGGTACAGGAGTGCCGGCAGTATCCATTGCTTCCTGTAGAGCCCTCCCATGTCCCAGTGCTTAGAAACAGCACTGCCATAGCCGTGATGTCATCAAACTGGATAACAGAGGTCACTTCACCCAGAGGATTCCCTGAAACCCAGGCTCCCCCAACTCGTGGCCCCACCCAAGGAACATCCAGGTAAATCCTCAGTGAATCAGGTGCTCTGTGCTGAGACTCACACTGGTGGAGGCAGCTGACCTCGGTTTTTGGTGTGGCCTTTTGAGGCAACTATAAGTACAGCATCTGTGGATTGCTTGCTGAATCTTAACAGGTGGCTCCAGAGGGGTATAGGCTTGGGCTATGTTTGTCCTGTAGCTGAACCCCTCTTGGGACTGTGCCATTGGACATTTACTTCACAAATCCACACTAATAGGACCAGGAGACTGAGGAGATTTGCTAAGTCATAGAAATAGACATGGAAAGGCATCCAAAATGGGAAGACAAAGAAGCAGAAACCATATGAGAGAAGAGAGCAGAGACAAAGATATAATGGAGTCAAGTAATCTATCAGATGCAGAGTTCAAAACACTGGTGGTAAAGATACTCAATGAACTTTAGGGACATGTAGATAAATTCTATGAGACTTCAACAAAGAGATAAAAATGGAAATGGAAATTATAAAAGGAGATCAGTCTTAAATGAAGAACACATTATCTGAGAAGTATATTAAATGGAATAAACAAAGGAATAAAAAAAGTGAATGAAAAAGAGGATCAAATGCCCTATCTAGAGGACAGGAAAGCCAATCAAGCCACTCAATCAGAATGACAAGAGATAAGATGCCAAGACTATAAAAATAATTTAAGGAGCATATGGGACACTATTAAGGGTCCAAATAGCCATCTGATGGGTGTAACTGAGGAAAATCAAGATGCTGAACAGCCATTTGAAGAAATAATGATGGAAAACTTCCCTAACCTGGTGAAGGAAATGGACATAAAACCCCAGGAAGCCGAGAGAATTCCAAAAATTAGGGACCCAAAGAGGCCCACACCAAGACACATCATAATTAAATTACCAAAGGTTAAATACAAAGAAAGAATATGAAAAGCAGTAAGAGCAAAACAGAGTTACTAATAAGGGAACACCCATAAGACTGGCAGCCGATTTCTCAAAAGAAACTATGCAGGACAGAAGGGCTTTACACAAAATATTCAACAGAACAAAGACCCAGGATCTATAATCAAGAATAACTTTTACAGCAAAGCTATCATTTAGAGTTGAAGGACAGATAAAGAGCTTCCCAGACAAAAATAAGCTAAAGGAAATTATCACCACCGAGCCAGTATTACAGGAAACGTTGCAGGGACTTCTTTAAGAAGAAAAAACATGTATCAAAAACAGGAATGAAAAATGATAATAACTACATCCCTATAAATAAGTACCTTTAATGGAAAAGAATTAAGTGTTCCAACCAAAAGATAGCATAGCTGAAAGGATAAGAAAACAAGACTCCTACATATGAAAAGGAAGGGGATAGAAAAAGAGTGCTTTGATGGACATAGAAGATATTTAAGGCAGACAGAAAAAGATAAACGCTATATGATTTGACTTATATGCAGAATCTAAGGAATAAAAAGAACAAATTAATCAAAAACAGACTCACAAATATAGTGGACAATTTGGTGTCACACAGAGGAGAGAGGTTTGGGGTGCTTGGAGAATGGAGTGAAGGGCTAAAGAAGTACAAATTAGTAGCTGATTGATGGTCATGGGGATGGGGAGCATGGTATAGGGAATGCAGTTACTATTAATACGTTGGCTAGGTGGAGGGTCAGGGGAGGGAGGAAGTAATTGGGGGGATTGTTTTATGAACTATATAGATGTCTAACCAATGTACTGTATACTTGAAACTAAATAAAAATAATTTTTAAAAAATTAAATAGAGATGTTAGGTTATATAATGAAAATAAAGCATACTTCGGAAATTAAAAAAAAAAAGACAAGCAACCATTTATCTACAAAAGTATTTTCCAAGCATCACTCATTTACTTCCCACCTTCACTATTTTTGCTATATCCATTGACCCTCTGCCCTATTATTCACTTAATATTTTTCATCAAATCAAATCACATTTTTAATAGTGTGATATCATCCTAAGTAATAATATTTCTGAAATAATGGCTGATATAATGATTGTATTTATCTAACATATGTTAAATACACAAAACATGTTAAATACACAGAACTGATGGTTACCAGAGTTGACAGAGTGGGATAGAAGAATGGGTGAAAGAGAATATTGTCAATCATATTATAACTTTGTACAGTGACACATGGTCACTAGACAGTGTGATAATCACATCATAAGATAAACAAATGTTCAATCACTATGTTATACAACTGAAACTAGTATTATAATGGAAGCCAACTATACTTAAATTAAAAAATGGTAATTTAAAGTCAGTCTTTTTATCAGCTTTTATTTTGCATTCGTTGTTGGTAATAAATACTACAATTACAGACATTATTAACCACAATCCAAAGCAATCTATTTGACCACGTATTTTTCATATGATTGTGTGATAATTTATAAAAACAATACTGAATTATTCTGTTACATCTTGATATAGTATCACATAGAAACAGACTAATTGTGCTATATTTTGTTCAAACTTTTCCTGAAAAGGAACCAGATTATAAAGTCAGAAACAGATTTTGTGTGTGGGATAAGAGAAGAGAGTTGTCAGGATGCCTATTAGGCTTCAGGCTACATGTCTAAAAGGAATTCACAAAAGTATGTGGTAGTACTAAATAACTTAATCTAAAAAAGTAAACATGTCTAATTTTTTAAGACTATCTACAATGCAAGGATGCCATCTTTTGGGGGAGTTTTTAAGGACGGTGGCATCAGACACTTTTGAAATAAAGAATGACATGGATAGAGGTGAAAAGATACAAAGTATCTCCATTAGAAGTTGACTTAAATGATAATATTCACTGATGCTACTAAACATTTTTTTTCTTTTTCTGGCAGACTATAACAATTGAAATTCTCTAGGAGCAGCTCTATAAAGGGGGAAAATGTGAACACAATCTTTGAGAAATTTTCTAAGAAAAAAATAACAAATTGTCCACATTAATGTCCAAAATGTATAGTATTTTACTGACTTATAGCATGAGTCTTCCTCAGTAGAAAATCATAAACATCAGATGTTCTTTTGTCTAGCTTTACAACAGAGCAACAGCAGGAAACACCTGGAGAGCAACTTGAAAATCCAGAGTTTTTCTTATTATTTTACAGTTACCTTCTGTCTTTGCACTGTAAGACACCCTGAGTTTTACCCCACCATCTGGTAATCTGTCACATATGATACTTGATGGAGTGGCACTGCAACCTGATTTTATTGACTGTTTTAGCCTCCCCCAATCAAGCCAAGATAGAGGATTCTGGGACCAAACCAAAATATTTTGTTTTGATTCTTAGGAACCAAGATGCTGGACTGAGAATCAAGAGAAAAATTAACCTTATCTTGTCACTTCATATTTCCTGGAATGGTCATTTTGTTTTAGGAGTAAACTATTTGCCCAACCACAATGAGATAAGAGAATTTGGAAGACCATTAAATATTTTGGTTGCTAGTTCCTCCAAGAGGGGCCATTGTCTTTCCACATGTGCCACTCTTTTTTTAAAAATTACAGTTGATATTTGATATTTTATATTAGTTTCAGGTGTACAGTGCACTGGTTAGACATTTATATAATTTATAAAGTGGTCCTCCCAGTAAGTCCTCCTCAGTATCCACCTGGCACTATGCATAGTTATTACAATATAATTTTTAATATTTTTTTATTTTTCAATTACAGCTGGCATACCATATTAGTGTCAGTTGTACTACATAGCGACTAGGCATTTATTTACTCCAATAAATCTAGTACCCATCTGACACCTTTTTGTAGCTAGCAATTTGTGCTTAATTCTTTTATCTTTTACACAGTCCCGCAAAACCCCTCCTATCCGGCAACCATCAGTATCTATGACTTTGTCTCTATTTTGTTCAGTCATTTATTTTGTTCTTTAGATTCCAATATAAATGAGATTATATGGTATTTGCTTTGTCTGACTTATTTCACTTAGCATAATATCTTACAGGTCCATCCATGTTCCCACAAATGGTAAGACATTATTATTTTTCATGGCCTAGTAATATTCCATGGTATAATGTACTACTTCTTCTTCATCCTATCTATTGATGGACACTTAAGTTACTTCCATATTTTGTATTGTAAATAGCGATGCATGAACATAGGTGTGGATACATCTTTCTAAATTAACTTAGGTTTTCTCTGGATAAACACCAAGAAGTGGAATGCCTGGGTCAATAGGTAGTTCTATTTGTAATTATTTGTTTTGTTTTATTTTTGGCTTTATTGAAATATAATAGATAATTAGTTGCTTCTATTTATATTGTACAATTCAATGACTTTTTCTTCAATTATATTTGGCATACAATTATATATTAGTTCTGATTGTACAGCATAGTTAATAGAGATCTATATAACTTACAAAGTGATCGCCCCACTAAATCTAGTACCCCTCTTTCCTCTCACATATTTATTACAACATTATTAACTAATTTTCTTATGCTACACTTTATATCTCCATGTCTATTTTGTAACTTTCCTTTTGTACTTTTTTAAAAAATTTTTTTATTTAGATTAGTTTCAAGTATAAAGTATATTGGTTAGACATCTATACAGTTCATAAAATGATTCCCCCAAATGCTCCCTCCCTCCGCTGGCCCTCCACCTAGTCATCATATTAATGCTACTTACATACTTTACATACTTCTCAATCTTTTTTCCTTTTTCACCATCCCCCCAAAACACCTCCCATCTAGTGGCCTTCAAAATACTTTCTGTATCTGAGTTTATTTCCGATTTTATTGTTGTTGTTGATTTGTTCTTTATTTTGCACATGTACATGGACTTGTGCGATATTTGTCTTTCTCTATCTGACCTATTTCATTCAATGCAATACCCTCTAGGTCCATCAAGGTAATAACTATTTCCATCCCCATCCTTTTAGTCTGTGTGTGTCTTTTAATCTGAAGTGTCTTGTAGGCAACAAATGTAGGGGCCTTGTTTTCTTGTCCATTCGGCCACTCTATCTTTTGGTTAGAGTATTTAATTCTTTTCCATTTGAGGTATTTGTTGATAGGAATGTAGTTATTACCATTCTTTATTCATATTTTGATACATGTTATTTTTTTAAAGAAGTCCTTCCAACATTTCCTGTAATACTGGCTTGGTGTTGATAAATACCTTCAACTTATTTTTGTCTGGGGAGCACTTCATCTGTCCTTCGACTATAAATGAGAGCTTTGCTAGATAAAGTATTCTCGTTTGTAGACCCTGGGTTTTCATCACTTGAATATTTTGTGCCAAGCCCTCCTGTCCTGCATAGTTTCTTTTGAGAAATCAGCTGCCAGTCTTATGGGTGCTTCCTTGTAGGTAACCAACCACTTCTCTTTTGCTGCATTAAAATTCCCTTTTTCTATTTAACCTTTGACATTTTAATTATGTGTCTTGGTGTGAGCCTCTTTAGATTGATCTTTTTTGGGGACTCTCTGAGCTTCCTGAGGTTATATATGTATTTTCTTCACCAGGAAGTTTTCCATCATTATTTCTTCAAATATCTCCTCAGCTTCTTGTTTTCCTTCAAGTATCTCTATGACACAGGTGATTTTAAATTTAATTTTGCTCCATAGAATCCTTAAATTAGGATTATATTCTTGGCTTTATTTTTTTTTGCCATTCTGATTGAGCATCCTTGTCTTCCACATCCTCTGTATCAGTGGTTCAATCCCCTTCTTCCTCCACTCTGTTGATTCTAATATACTCTTCATCTCAGATAATGTGTTCTTCATTTCTGACTGGTTTCCGTTTATAATTTCCATTACCATTTTTACAGTTTTTATCCCTTTGTTAAAGTTGTCACTGAATTTATCTGCACTTCCTCTAAGTTCATCGAGCATCTTTATAACCATTGTTTTGAAATCTGCATCTGTTAGATTCCTTGACTCCATTTTTCCCAGATCTCTGTTCTGTTCTTTCATACGGTTTCTGCTTCTTTGTCTTCCAATTTTGGCTGCCTTTCTGTGTCTGTTTCTATGTACTTAGCAAAACTCCTAAGTCTCCCAGTCTTATTAGTGTGGCACAGTCCTGAGAGGGGTTCAGCTGCAGGCCAAATTCATCCCCAGCCCGTGCCCCTCCATGGCTACCTGTTAAGATTCAGCAAGCAATCAACATATCCTGTGCTTATAGTTTCCTGAAGAAACCACATCAGAAACTAAGGCCAGCTGCCACCATTGTGAGTCTTGGGTGCTGCCCAGCAAGGAGCACCAACTCACTGAGGACACAATTGGATGTGGCTTTGGTGAGGCCAGGAGTTGGGGTAGGCAGAGTTTCAGGGCATCTTCTGGACAGAGTGACCTCTGTTATCCAGTTTCACAAAGTCTCAGCTATGGTGACACTGAGTCTGCACACTGGGGGTGGGACGGTTCACAACAGAGGGACAATGGATACCATCCTCACTTCTGCCTGGGAAAGAGCCTGGCCTCCGGCCCTCACTCTGGCAACTCGGTGTCCTCCAGTAAGTCCCAGGTGCCAACCTATTCAGCCAACCCAGCACTGGTGCTCCGAGTTAGCAGGTCCAAACCACAAAAGTTCGCTCACAGACATGGCCCCTTTAAAAGGTGTCTACAGCTCCAGCTGCCACTGCCAAAGCCTCTGTCCCACTCAGCTGCTTAGGACCAGGTAGCCTCATGTCTTCGCCCTTTACTACCTTCTACTGTTTCAGGTTGATTAATTTTTTCTCTTTGTAGTTGTACTGTGTCTGTTCATCTAGATACTAGCTGACTTTATTTGCTGCTTGCTCCATGTTTTCATTACAACATTGAAGTGATCACAAGAGGGATGAACAAAGCCTCTATCATCTATGCCGTTTTCCCCCTTTTATGCTCTATTTTTAATTTTTTGAGGAACCTCTAAGGTATTTTCCATAGTAACTGTACCAATTTGCAATCCCACCAACAGTGTACAAAGTTTCCCTTTATTCCACATCCTCTCCAATGCTTATTGTTTTTTGATTTATTGATGACAGCCAATCTGACAGGTGTGAGGTGATTTCTCAATGTAATTTTCATTTGCATTTCTCTGATAATTAGTGACCTTCAGCATCTTTTCATATGTCTATTGGCCATCTGTGCGTCCTCTTTGGAGAGATGTCTATTCTGGTCCTCTACTCATTGTTAAATTGGATTGTTTGTGTTTTTTTTGCTGTTGAGTCGTATGAGCTATTTATAAATTTTAGACATTAACACTTTATTAAGTGTATCATAGACAAATATCTTCGCCCAATCAGTAGGTTGTCTTTTAGTTTGGTTGATTGTTTCCTTTGCTGTGCAAAAACTTTAGTTTAATGTAGTCACATTTGTTTACTTTTTCTTTTATTTCCCTTGCCTGAGGAGATATATCAAAAAAATTGCTAACAGTAATATCAGAGAGTTTACTTACTATGTTTTCTTCTAAAAGTTCTATAGTTCGGGTCTTACATTTAAATCTTTAATCCATTTTGAATTTATTCTTGTATATGGTATAATAAGGTGGCCCAGTTTTATTTTTTTTTCCATATATCTGTCTAGTTTCCCAGCACCATTTGTTGAAGAAACTGTTTTTACCCTATTATATAGTCTTGCCTTCATTGTCATAGAATAAATGACTATATAGGTGTGGGTTTATTCCTGGATTTCTGGGCTCTCTCTTCTGTTCCATTGATTTATGTTTTTGTTTGTTTGTTTGTTTGTTTGGTGTACCAATACCATGCTGTTTTTATTACTCTAGCCTTGTAATATAGTTTTATATCGGGTAGTGTGATACCTCTAAATTTGTTTTTCTTTCTCATTTGCTTTGGATATTATGGTTTCATATAAATTTTTGCACGATTTGTTCTAGTTCTGTGATAATGGTATTGGTATTTCAATGAGAATTGCATTGAATCTATAGATTGCTTTGGGTGGTATGGACATTTTAAACATGATGGTTCTTCTTATCCATGCATATGGTATGTGCTTTTATTTCTTTCTTTGGTGTCTTATAATTCTCCAAGTACAGGTCTTTTACCTACTTGATTAAATTCATCCCTAGGTATTTTTTATTGAATTGTAAATGGGGTTGTTTTCTTCATTTCTCTTCCTGTTAGTTCACTCTTTGTATATGACCAATTTCTGAATATTAATTTTGTATCCTGCTACTTTACTGAATTTATTTATTAATTCTAATAGGTTTTTTGGTGGTATCTTTAGAGTTCTCTCTATATAGTATAATGTCATCTGCAAATAATGAGTTCTTTTCCAATTTTGATAACTTTTATTAATTTTTCTTGTCTGATTGCTGTAGCAAGGACTACTTTTATTTGTTGAATAAAAGCGGTGAAAGTGGACATTCTTATCTCATTCTTGATCTTAAGGAAAACAATTTTAGCTTTTCACTGTTAAGAACAACAATAGCTGTGGGTTTATCGTATATGACCTTTATCACACTGAAGTATGTTAGCTCTCTTCCACTCTGCTGAGAACTTTTATCATAGAAGGATGCTGGATTTTGTTACACACTTTATTTGCATCTATTGACATGATAATATATTTTTTATTCTTAATTTTGTTTTCACGGTGTACTACATTAATTGATTTGCAGATATTGAAACAACCCTGCATCTCAAGAAAAAAATTTTACTTGATCATGATGAATGATCTTTTTTCTTTTTTTCTTTATTTTTTTATGATGACATTGGTTAACAAAATCCAATAAGTTTCAGGTACACGATTTAACAGTAAAGCATAAATATATTTCATAGTGAGTTCACCTCCCATAGTTAGATTTCTTTCTGTCACCACATATATATTTTTAAATTAATTAATTTATTTTTTCATGTTAAAGTTGATTAATGAAATCCAATCAGATTCAGCTGTACACTTTAACATTTAGGCATACATATATTTACACTGTGTGTTCACCTCCCATAGTAGATTTCTTTCTGTCACAACCTATTTGACTACTTTTACCCCATCTACCTCCCTCCTTCCCTCACTAGCACTACCCTAAGTAACAACTAGTCTATTGTACATGTCCATGAATTTCTGTTTTTGTCCTGTTCATTTATTCCTTTTAGGTTTAAATCCCACATATAAGTGATATCATGTGATTTTCAAATTTTTCTGTCTAGGTTATTTCGCTTAGTATGATTATCTCGAGATCCATCTATGTTGTCACAAATGGTGGTATTTCATCTCTTCTTATGGCTGAGTAATATTTCATTGTATATGTACCGCAGCTTCTTTATCCAATCATCTGTTGAGGACACTTCAGTTGCTTCCATGTTGTGGCCACTGTGAATAATGCTGCTATGAACATTGTTGTGCAAGTATCTTTATAGATATGAGTTTTCAAGTCTTTGGGGTAAATATCCAGTAGAGGAATTGCTGGATCACGTGGTAGATCAATTCTTAGTTTTTTGAGGAACCGCCATACTGTTTTCCATAGTAGCTGTACCAATTTGCAGTCCCACCAGCAGAGTATGAGAATTCCTCTTTCTCTACATTCTCTCCAGCATTTGTTACTACTTGCCCTGTTGATAACAGCTATTCTAACAAGTGTGAGATGGTATCTCATTGTGCTTTTGATTTGCATTTCCCTAATAACTATTCATGTTGAGCATCTTTTTAAGAGTCTGTTGGCCATTTGTATGTCCTCTACAGAGAAGTGTCTGTTCAAGTCCTCTACCCATTTTTTGATTGGATTGTTTTTTTGTTTTTATTGAGTTGTATGAATTATTTGTATATTTTGGATGTTAGACCCTTATTGGAGATGTTGCTTGCAAATATATTTTCCCATTCTGATGGTTGTCTCTTTACCTTGTTGACAGTTTATTTTGATGTGTGGAAGCTTTTTACTTCAATGCAGTCCCATTCATTTATGTTACCTTTAACTTCCCTTGCTTTTGAGATCAAATTCATAAAATCTTCTTTAAGTCCAAAGTCCTTGAGTTTAGTTCCCATGTTTTCTTCTATGCAACTTATTTTTCCAGATCTTATATTCAAGTCTTCCAATTCATTTTGAGTTAATTTTGTTGTGCGGTGATAAACAACAGTTTAGTTTCATTCTTTCGCAAGTGGCTTTCCAGTTTTCCGAGTACCATTTATTGGAGAGGATTTCATTTTTCCACTGTGCTTTTGACTCTCTTGTCAAAAATTATTTACCCACATAAATGTGGGTTTACTTCTGGACTCTCGATTCTGTTCCACTAGTCCGTGTATCTGTTTTTCTGCCAATACATGCCATTTTGATGATTGTCACTTTGTAGTATAATTTGAAGTTGGGCAAAGTGCTGCCTCCAGCCTTGTTCTTTTTTCTCAGGATGGCTTTGGTGATGTGGGGTTTTTTGTACTTCCATACAAATCTGAAGATTTTTTGTTCTATTTCATTAAAAAATATCAGTAGGATTTTGATGGGGATTACATTAAATATGTATAATGCTTTAGGTAATAAGGTCATTTTAACTATTTTCATTCTTCCAATCCAAGAAAACATAATATCTTTCCATTTCTTTCTATCTTCTTTGATTTCTTTTAATAGGGTCTAGTAGTTTTCATTATATAGGTCCTTCACGTGTTTTGTTAGATTTATTCCTAGGTATTCTATTCTTTTTGTTGCAATTGCAAAAGAAATTATTTTTTCCACTTCTTTTTCTGACACTTCATTATTAGAGTATAGGAATACTACAGATTTTTCAACATTGATTTTATATCCAGAGACTTAACTGTATTTGCTTATTGTTTCTAGCAGTGTTCTTGTGGAGTCTTTAGGATTTTCTATGTACAGAATCATGTCATCCACAAATAGTGATAGTTTGACTTCTTTGTTTCCTATTTGGATGCCTTTTATATCTTTCTCATGTCTGATTGCACTAGCTAGGACTTCCAATGTTATATTAACAGCAGTGGTGAAAGTGGACAGCCTTGACTTGTTCCTGATTTTAGAAGGAAGGATTTTAGTTTTTCAAAATTAAGCATAATGTTGGTGAGGGGTTGTCATATATGGCTTTTATTATGTTAAGATACATTCATTCTATACCAATTTTGTTAAATGTTTTTGTCATATATGGATGCTGTATCTTTTTTACTGCATCTATTGATATGATTGTATGATTCTTATTTTTTAATTTGTTTATGTGTGTATCGCATTAAATGATTTGCTTTTGTCGAATCGTCCCTGTGCCCCTGGGATGAAGTCCATTCGATCGTGGTGTATAATCTTTTGAAAACGTTGCTGTATTGAATTCACTAGTATCTTATTTAGGAATTTTGCTTCTATGTTTATGAGCGATATTGGTCTGTACTTTCTTTTTTTGAGACACCTTTACCAGGTTTTAGTAGCAGGGTAATTTTGGCCTCATAAAATGAATTGGGAAGTATTACCTCTTTTTTGACTTTTTTGGAAGAGTTTTAGTAGAACAGGTATTTAATTTTCTTTGAATGTTTGGTAGAACTCAATGGCGAACCCATCTGGTCTTGGTCTTTTACTTGGGAGCATAGATATTAATAAGTGTTATTGTTTCCTGGTGCATGATTCCCTTTATCATTATGAAGTGTCCTTCAATATCTTTCTTTATACTTTATTTTGAAGTCTATTTCATCTGATATTAGTACTGCTACTTCTGCTTTTCTCCAAATGCCATTTACTTGAAATATAATATTCCACCCTTTCACTTTGAACGTATATTTGCCTTTGGAACTGAGATGTGTTTCCTGGAGGCAACATATTGTTGAGTTTTGTTTTTTGATCCATTCTGCTACTCTGTACCTTTCTATTGGTGAGTTCAGTCCATTTACGGTTAAGGTAATTATTGAAATATGAGGTGTCCTTATAGCCATTTTATCTTTTGCTTTCTGATAGCTCAGTGTTTCCATTGCTTCCTTGTCTTTGTGCTTCTGTTTTCTTTATTTTGGTTGGCTTTCGTGGGTTTCATCTCTGATTCTTCTTGTTTCATGTTATATATTTCAGTTCTGAATCTTTGGTGTGTGTTTACCATTATGAATGTGTAAAGGATAGTTATATATAGATATAGATATAGATATAGATATAGATATAGATATAGATATACAGTTATCTATTTTATTCTGCACTTGCCTTATCTCCAATCCCCTTTGCAAATTTGGATCTTTGAATCCCCCCTTTTCAATCATTTTTGTCTTGATTTTGTCCCTATGTATCCTGAATGTTCATTACTATCTTGTTATAACAATTCACTTCTTATTATTTAAGCTATAATGCCCTGCTGTTAATAAGGGTTACACTCCTCTGCTTCTATTTGTCTGATAGTCACCTTACTCCTAATTATGTAATTTTTTCTTTTCTTTTTTTTTTTTTAGGAGAACTGACCCCTTTCAGTATTTTCTGTAGTGAGGGACTCATAGTGAAGAATTCCCTCAGTTTTTGTATGTCTAGAAAGGTCTTAATTTCTCCTTCATATTTAAAGGAGAGCTTAGCTGGATACATTATTCTTGGCTGGTAGTTTCTTTCACTTAGTAGTTTAAAATTTGTATCCATTCCTTTCTGGCTTGTAAGGTTTGAACTGAGAAGTCCAAGTTATCGTTTTCTTCTCTCTGGCTGCCCTGAGAATTCTATCTTTGTTGTTTATTTTCGATAACTTTAATACAATGTGTCTTGGTGATGGCCTTTTTGAGTTGAGATAATTTGGTGTTCTGTTGACTTCTTGAATTCCAAGCTCCAGCTCATTCCTTAGAGTTGGGAAATTCTTGTCCACTATTTGTCTGAAAATGCTTTCTAATTCCTGCTCCTTTTCCTCACCTTTGTTAATGCTCATTATTCTTATGTTTCCTCTCCTGATGGTATCAGCCAGTTCTTATATTTCTCTTTCATTATTTTTCATTCTTCGGTTTCTCTCTTCTTCCTTCTGATTTATTTCTAGATTTCTGCCTTTGATATCACTGATCCCTTCCTTCATTTGGTCGACTCTATTTCCCATGCTTGCTATTTCATTTTTCAATTCTTGCTGTGTGTTCTTCATCTCCAGAAGTTCTATTGTGTTCTTCTTGAGAGTTTCAATCCCTTGCTCTTCTCATCTACTTGATTTTTTTAATTCCTGAAATTGTTGATATGATTTCTTTTGGATCTCATTGAATTTTTAAGAAGTACTATCCTGAAATCTGTGTCATTTAAATTGCATATTTCTATGTCTGTAAGCTTATTTTCTGGAGATTTTTCTTTTTTTTTCTGAGATGCTTGTCACCTTGGTTGTTATTGGTTTTTAATGGATTGTCTCCACCTTGGCATTAATGGAAGTGTATTCTGTTGTTTTTCCAGAAAGAAGATTTATTAAATAAAGATCTCTCTTTAGCTTGTTGCAAAGAAGGTGCTCTTCTTTTGGTTTTCAGTATGTGGCATCTAAACCTCTTGGATCCCTAGAAGTTTCAGTAGTGTTTGCTCAGATTCCCCTGGGGCTCCATGGTGATCATTCTCAGAGGATATGGGAAGAGGGGCCCTCTGAATTAGGGGTTGGTTTTTCAACCGGGGCTGGAAAAAATCAGCTGTTCTTTCTCTCCAGTCCCACACTGTTTCTCCACTTTCTGCCCTGATTACTGGGCCCTCTGGTGAGCTGTGTACAAGCCCTGGCACTTCCAGGCAGGGTTGTTCAGGAAAGTTGCTGCACCTGCACCTTCACCCCTCTCCCTCCTCCTACGGGGAGCTCTGGTGGCTGCAAGAGGCAGCTTCTTTATTATTCCCAGTCCACCAACCAACATCCAGGGTTCTGACCTTTGGTAGCACTTATGTGCAGATCCCATGCTCAGATGTGCTGGTGCGCAGTTTGGGTTTTTTTGTTATTGTTGAGTTTTAGATGTTCAGCTTATTGTTGTTTTAAAGGGAGAGATCTAAGGATGTCTCTCACTCTACCATGTTTCCGCTAAATCCATGGTGCACGATATTTTTAACGTGTTGCTGAATTCTGCTTGCTAATGTTTTGTTGAGGATTTTTGCATCACTGTTCCAAAGAGATATCAGCCTATAGTTTTCTTTTACTGTAAAATCTTTGTTTGGTTTTGGAATCAAGGTAATGGTGACCTCATAAAAGGAATTAGGGAGCATTTCCTCTTCTTGAATTTTTTGGAATAGTTTGAAAAAAATAGGTGTTAATTCTTCTTTGAATGTTTGGTATAATTTGCCTATGAAGCCATCTGGTCCTGGACTTTTGTTTTTGGGGAGGTTTTTGATTACTGATTCTATTTCATTGTGGGAATCATTCGGTTCAAATTTTATGCTGCTTCTTGACTCAGTTTTGGGAGATTGTACATTTCTAGAAATGTGTCCATTTCTTCTAGATTGTCCAATTTGTTGGCATATAATTGCTCATAGTATTTTGTTATGATTCTTCTTATTTCTGTGGGGTCTATAGGTATTTCTCATCTTTTATTTCTGATTTTATTTATTTAAGTACTCTCTGTATTTTTCTTGATGGTTAGGGTCTGTCGGTTTCATTTATCCTTTCAAAAAAACAGCTCTTGGTTTCTTTGCTGTTTGGTATTGTTTTTCTAGACTCTAGTTATTTCTGCTCTCATCTTTGTTATTTCCTTCCTTCTATTCACTAAGGGCTTTGTTTGCTGTTCTTTTTCCAGTTCTTTAGGTGTAAAGTTAGATTATTTATTTAAGCTATTTCTTGTTCCTTCAGGCAGTCTTGTACTGCTATGAATTTCCCTCTTAAGAATGCTTTCGCTGTGTCCCATAGACTTTGAATCATTGTGTTCCCACTTTTATTTTTCTCTTGACATCTTTTTATTTCTTTCTTAATCTCATTAATAAACCATTCATTGTTTAGTAGCATTTTGTATAGCTTCCATATGTTTGTGGATTTTCCAGATTTTTTCTTGTAGTTGGATTCTATTTTCATACCATTATGATCAGAGATGATAGCTGATATGATTTCAATCTTCTCTAATTTATTGAGTTGTTTTTTCTTCCTAATATGTGATCTATCCTGGAAGATGTTCCATATGCACTTGAGAAGAATGTATATTTTGCTGCTTTGGGGTAAAATTCTCTGAAAATATCAGTTAAATTCATCTGCTTTAGTGTGTCTTTTAGGCCCATTGTTTCTTTGTTGATTCTTTGCAGATTCAATGGAGGATCTGTCCATTGGTATCAATGGGGTGTTAAGGTTTCCCACTATATGTGCATTACTGTTGATCTGTCTTTTTATGCCAGTCAATAATTGCTTTATGTATATGGATGCTCCTACATTGGGTGCATATGTGTTTACTAAGGTTATATCCTCTTGATTTATCAATCCCTTGACCATTATGTAATGCCCTTTTTGTCTCTTAATATAGTTTTTGTTTTAAAGTCTATTTTACCTGATATAAAGTTCACTACCCTGGCTTTCTTTTTTTCATTTACATTTGTGTGAAATATCTTTTTCCATCCCTTTACTTTCAGTCGGTGAGTGTCATTTAATCTGAAGTGGGTCTTTTGCAGATAGTATATTCATGGGTCTTATTTTCTTATCCATTCAGCTACGCTACGTCTTTTGATAGAAGCATTTATTCTGTTTACATTTAAAGTGATTACAAATAGGTACATAATTACTTCTATTGTATTATTCCTGTTTGTTATTCTATTTTCTTTTTTACCCCTTCTTCTTTTATGGATGTCCTTTTAACATTTTTTAGAACACTGGCTTTTCAGTGATGAATTCTGTAAGCTTTTTAGAATACTGGCTTTTCAGTGATGAATTCTGTAAGCTTTTCCCTATCTGGGAAGTTCTTTATATCACCTTCCACTTTAATTGAAAGTTTTCTGGGTATAGTATTCGTTTTTAGATTCTTGTTTTTCACAACTTTGAATATTTCTTGCCATTCCCTTTTGACCTGCAAAGTTTCCATTGAAAAATCAGCAGACATTCTTATGGGAGTCCCCTTGTAAGTAACTCGCTGCCTTTCTCTTACTTCTTTTAAGATTCTCTCTTTGTCTTTGAACTTTTGTGTTTTAATTATAATGTGTATTGGTGTAGGTCTATTTGAATTTATCTTGTTTAAGACTCTTTGTGCTTCCTGAATTTGTATGTCTAATTCCTTTGCCAGGTTAGGGCAGTTTTATGTCATTATTTTTTAAAATAAATTCTCAATTCTTTGCGCGCTCTCTCTCTTTTCCTTCCAATACTCCTATAATACGGGTATTGTTATGCTTCACGTTGTCTCAGAGGTCTCTTAAACTATTCTTATTTTTTTTAATTCCTTTTTTCTTTAGGTTGCTCTGATTAGGTGTATTCTGTTACGTTGTCTTCCAGTTTGCTGATTCGATCTTCTACCTCATTCAATCTGTTGTTGAATCCTTCTATTGTATTCTTTATTTCAGTTATTGTATTCTTCATTTCTGTCTGGTTCTTTTTGATTTCTACGTCCTTTTTATGCTTACTATTTCTCTTCTGTGGTTCACATTGTGCTCATCTTTTCTCTCAAGTTTATCAAGCATCTTTATAACCATTATTTTGAATTCTGTATCTGATAGGTTGCTTGCCTCCATTTCATTTAGACTATATTTTAGAATTTTTTCTGTTGTTTTATTTATGGTTTGTTTCTTTGTTTTCTCATTTTATTAGCCTCTCTGTGCTCACTTCTACCTGTCAGCAATATTCGTTTATTTTATGTTTCAGCCTTGGCCAGATGGCCTAATGTGGAAGGTGTCCTGTGTGGCTCAGTAGAGTACTCTCCCTGATCTCCTATGAGGGGGGCTCTAGACATGATCTTTGTGTGAGTTGTGTGTGACCTTCTGTTGTTGCCAAGTCTTTATCGTTGTTAGTATCAGTGGATGGGATTAACAGTCAGGCTGACTAATTGTGGGAACTGACTGCACACACAGGGCAAGAGTTGCTATGTGGGGGCTGACCCCACTGATTGGGATTTTCCCTAGGAAGCTTGTATACTTGTTGCAATTACTCTTTGTATGTACTGCTAATGAGGCTAGTCAGGAATTGCTCTAATGTGGTCTGGCGCCAGCCTCTGAATGCATTGGTTTTGTGGGCCTTTGAGAGGAGCTCCCCTGTAGACCAAGGTCAGCCACTGTTTTTGATTGATCAGGGCCACGCAGTAAGAACAACAAAGCAATCTACAGATGGTTGTTGCTTATGCTAGATCTATAGGTAAGTGGAAGACACAACACTGTAGACAGCAGTCAGTTATCCCCTTGCCCCTGACCTAGGGCTCTTTAGCAGAGAGACCAGTGCTCCTCAAGGCTTGACACTGCCTGTCAGTTGCCTGTAAGTCTCTGAAATTGTAAGAGCCCCTGGGCGATATGCATATTAGGTGGTGCAGGGACCCCAGGAGTCTCCTTGGTCTATTGAGTAAATTTCCTCCGGCCACTGCAGTGTCAGTTTACATGCCAGCACTGTCTCTGTGGCTCCCTGTACAAGTTTCCAATTGTAGTAAGGGAAGCTGCTCCCCACCTTGGGCTTGAATGCACCAACCCAGGGCAGGGGCAGTTGCCTATCAATGTGCGGTGGGCATTTTGCATATTTGATGGGGCAAGAGCCTAGGGAATCAAGGGCCATCAGGTCAATAACCTCAGTTTTCTGCAATTTTTGTGTCTACATGTTCCCACAGTAATCACAGATCACATGGAGACAAGCTGTTGTCTGAGGCAATCCCACAGACCCCTGCGATTCCCTCAAGAGATATTGTAGGTTTTATAGGCAGCAGTGGCCTGCCCACAGCTCTTTCCCCTAAAATGGGCTCATTGTGCTATCCAAGGTCTGTTGTCTGTGCAGTATGAGCAACCCCAGAGCCAAGCAGGGCTGTGGAGTGTGCCTTTCACTGGGCTGCAAGCACTTTGTGGCTTGGGTGAAGTGGGATCTAAGGGAGGCAAGGACAATCAGACCAATACAGCCTCAGTTTTGCTGCAACTTATACGCCTGGGCATTCTCGTGATAGTCAGAGATCACAGTGAGACCAACTACCATCTGGGGCAGTCCCATAGATCCCTATGCTCCAAGGATACAATATTGCCCCTTGCAGGCAGCAGAGACCTGCCTGCCGCTGATTTCTGTGCAGTGCTTGCTCACCCTGTGCTAACCAAAGTTTGTTGCCTGTGTGGATTAGGAGACTGGGTGGAGCAGAATTGGTAGGGCTGTGGTAGTTCACGTTCAATGGGCCACCTGGGCATTTTGTGGAAAGCAATAGTGGTCAGATCAATACCTCAGTCTTACTGCAACTTTGGTAACAGTTTCTGAGTTCTCGTAGATGTCCTAGATCACAGCAAGACCAACTGCTATCTGGGGCAGGCCAAAGATCCCCAAGGACCACCCCCCCCAAGTTCACGTTGGCCGCAGTGATATGCCTGACCCTTTCTCAGAAATGAGCGCTCACAGTACTGACCACCAGCTGAGAATGCTAGACTCTGCATAGGTGCAGGGCGTGGCAGCCATGCAGCAACAAAATCCCTGGGCAATCTGCAGTTTGGGTGGGGAAGGCTGATCTTTGCAGGCCAGGAGCTTCCTAATGGCCCTGTGGGAGGGGTTTGCACAGTCACACTGGCATGGTTCGTGTATCACCCAGTAGGGAATCCAGACTAAGGCAAAATGGTGGCTGCCCTTCCAGCCCTTGTTCTGGTGCCAGGTAATGCAGACTTTCAGTATGAATCCTATGTGAGCCTCTGAACTACAGCTGGTGTCCCAGGTGAGTGTCCACAGGTCAGAAAGCCTGCTCATGGGTCCTTCAAAGGGGACTCTAGAGTTTCAGTCTCTGCTACCTTATCTTCCAAATCACTGATTTGATCCTCTGCTTCTTCTAATCTACTGTTGATTCTCTCTACTGTATTCTTTATTTGTTATTGTATTTTTCATTTATGACTGGTTATTTTTTTATGTTTTCTATCTCAAGTTTTATGTTTCTTATATCTTTGTTGAAGTTCTCATTCAGATCATTGAGTGTCCTTATAACAAATGTTTTGAACTCTGCATCTGATAGATTTCTTGTCTGTATTTAGTTCTTTTTCTGGAATTTGTTCTGTTCTTTCATTTGAGTCATGTTTCTTTGTGCCCCCGTTTGCCTTCCTGCATGTGCTTCTATATATGGGGTAGAGCTGCTATGTTTCCTGGTCTTATTGGAGTGGCCTTGTTTAATAGGTGTCCTGTGGGGCCCCACAGCACAGCTCCCTGGTCACCTGAGCCAAGTTGTCCAAGTGTTTCCCTTGTGTGGGTTATGTGTGCCCTCCTGTTGTAGTTGAGCTTTGATTGCCATTTGCTTATCAATGTGTTGGAATACCTCCGAGGCTGTTTGGTTGTGAAGACTGGCCATGACTACAGTGGAGATGTTTTGCAGGGGTTGACCCTATGGAGCAGGATTCACTTCCGCAGGGCTCTGTTGCATTCTCAGTCTGCCCTATGGGTGTGTTGTTGGTAGAGGTTGTTGGATGGTCTCATAGTGTGGTATAATGTTGGACACTGGGTATGTCGTTTCTTTAGCCTTTTGGGAAGATCTCTGTTGCAGGCCAATTTCCACTGCTGCCCATACCCTGCATAGGGTGGGCCACTTGGTATAGCTACAAAGTAATCTTCAAATGATTACCATTTGTGCTTAGCTTGGAGGTACCTGCAAGGATAAGCAGCAAACTGAGGCTGGCTGATGCCAGAGCTGAGCTTGGGGCTGCTTAGCAAGAGGTATAGGCACTCCAAGGCCAGATGCTGCTTGTTTAATTTTTGTAAAGCTTTGAAAGATTTTAGGAAAGTCTTCAGCATGAGCTAATATAGGCTTTTTGTATGGAAAAGCCACTGGAAGCAGCATGGGCAGCCCCACAAATTGTTTGGGGTAGAGTCTCAGGGAATCACCATGGTGGAACAAATGATGCTAACTAATTTGATGGAGATTTAGATATGTCATCCACCTGCCTCTGCATGCTGGATTTGGAGAAGGGGCCAACAAAGGAACAATGGCCTCTCACAGCATTTCTGTCTGGGAGAAAGCTGCTTCTCTTGCCCTTTCCCTGAAACCCAATAGTTCACTTCTTTCTCATATGTCCCTGATATCTTTCAAGGTGTTACCCCAGTGCTGGAGCTCAGAGAAAGTGAGTTCATCAGCAAGTAAATCCATGTGTGGGCCCTTTAAGAGGAAAGCCTCAGTTTCCAGAAGTCCTCAATCTCATTTAGCCACAATATCCACTGGTTTTTACAGGCAAAAGTTTTGGGGGCTTCCCTTCCCCACACTGGAACCCTGAGCTGTGGAGACTCGTGTGAGCTGGAACCCCTCACTCCTCATGGAGGACCTCTGTATCCAAGATATACCTTCCAATTTTTAACTCCCACGCAAGGGTGTAGGACAAGCTAATTCAGAGTTCTACCCCTCCTACCAGTCTGGAGATAGCTTCTTCTATATGTCCTTACATGTAGGACTCCGTTCAGTTAGACCTATGGTGTTTCTCAATGATGGTTGTTATATAGTTTATTTGTAATTTTCATGTGGTCCTGAGAGGAGGCAAGCATAGCATTTACCTGTTCCACCATCTTGACTGAAACTCTGCATTCACTTTTTAATTTTAAGTGTTTGCAAACAGGTGTCACTGAGAATTCAGTAGAGTTGAGGTGACCTTGTTTCCTGTAGATTTTACACCTAAGCATGATGACTTCTTGTAGTTATTGTTTTCCCTTTCACTTTTACCACTGAAGCTGCTTGAGCTCCAGCTCTGCTCCAAACAGCGGAGGGAGTAAGTATAGTTGACCGGGATTTGTATCTTAGTTCACAAATGTAAGCCATGTGACATTTGGTAAGTTACTTAACCCCTCTACTTATTAGTTACTTTACCTATTAGATGGGGGTAATGAGATAACATCTAATTATTGGTATTTTGTGAGATAAAATGAGAAAATAGGTGTAAAACTCTTAGGATGTGAGCTAGTATCATTAGGCAGTGTTACTTATTTGTTGAGAGCACAAATCTCACAGTCAAACTTCTGAGATTCAATTCTTGGCCCTGACATTTTTTAAGTGTGTGAACTTGGGCAATGTGCTTATTTTCTTTGTGCCTCAATATCCTTATCTGAAATAATACTACCTGTCATTTGGTTCTTATGAAGATTTAATGAGTTAATTTATGTAAAGTACTTAGAAGAGTATCTGACACAGTAATTTGGGCTATTAATGTTGTCATTGTTTCTGTTGCTGCTGTTGTTGTTGTTGTTATTATTATTTATTATTATTATTATTATTATTATTATTATTATTATTAAAGTACTGTGAGGCCTATTTTAAAGAGGCTTATAAAATGTTGATGAGGATGCAAAGAAATCGAAATCTTCATATATTGTTGTTGGGAGTGTAAAATGGTGCAGCCTCCGTGGAAAAAGTCTGTTAACTCCTCAGTATTTTAAGCATAAAATTATCATAGAACCCAACAATTCCACTTCCAGGTATATATTCAAATAAATTGAAAATAGATGTCCAAACAAAAACTTGTACACTAATGTTCACCACAATATTATTCACAATAGGTGAAAACAATCCAAATGTCAAATAAATGGGCAAATAAAATATGGTATATCCATAAAATGGAATTTTATTTGGTCACAGAAAAAAAAAAGAATAAAGTACTGATACAGATACAACACAGATAAACCTAGAAAATATTATGCTAAGTTAAAGAAGCCAGTCACAAAGGATCATATATTACATAATCCCATATTTGTGAAATGTCCAAACTAAGCAAATCCATAGAGACAGAAAATAGATTAGTGGTTTCCTGGGGCTGGAGCAGAAAAAAAGGGAAAGCAGAAATGGGGAATAACCGCTAATGTTTATATGTTTTATTTTTGTATTGATGAAAGTGTTCTAAAATTAAATTGTGGTGATGGTTGTGCAACTATGTAAATATACTAAACATCATTGGATTATATACTTAAAATGGGTGAATTTTATGGTATGTGTGTGTATACATACGTATAAAATACCTCAATAAAGTTAAGAATTTTTGGAGTTTTATATACAAAATAAGGGTTAAGTATACCTCGCACCAGTCTGACATTAGTTTTGGTTAAATGTAGTGGGGTCTTTTGGGATTCCTAACAAGAAGATGATCAGATCAAAGATTGTCCCTTCTCCTGACCAATATTAACTGGATCTCACCCTGGCCCTCCATGTTTTTTATAATCAAGTCATCTATTTTGAATCTTACTTCAGCCATGAGAATCCTCATTGTCTTGTGGTTTATGCAGGGGTCCCCAACCTCCAGGCTGTGGACTGGTACCCATCCATGGCCTGTTAGCAACCAGGTCACACAGCAGGACGTGAGTGGCAGGTGAGTGAAACTTCATCTGTATTTTCAGCCACACCCCAGTGCTAAAATCACCACCTCAGCTCTACCTCAGAACATCAGGCATTAGATTCTAGTAGGAACACCAGCACTTGGTGCAAAAATGTTTAGGGACCACTGGTCTGCCATATTTAAGATAATTTTATGCTATAAATGAACCATGATGGTCTATGACCATGCTACCCTGTACGAGCCCAGTCCCATTTGATCTCAGAAGCTAAGCAGAGTCAGGCCTAGTTAGTACTTGGATGAGAGACTACCTAGGAAGACCAGGTGCTGTAGGTGTAAAAAATGAAATAAAAAAAATAAGGGATTGTAAGCTGACAAGGTCCTTGAAATCTGTGAAGTCAAACAAGGGTTGCCTCGCTTAAAAAATGAAAAATAAAATGAATGAACTATGAAGGACAACAAGGACTTTATCTTATTTACCATTGTATCTACAGTGTCTATATGGCACATAGTAGGTGTTCAATAAATATATGATGAATGAATAAACTGATGGATAGTAAGCAATATAAGTTGTGGAAAGATTTTGAAACCCGCACTTGGATTCAAATCTGATCTCTACTATTTACTTGATATACAACATTGTGTAAGTCAATTAGATTCTCTCAAACTCAATTTCTTATAAAATGGGGGTGAGGGCTGGATGGCATCTCCTTCACAAGCAGGTTTAACTGAGATAATACATGCTATGTAATGACTCAATAAATGCTAGTTTCCTTCCCTTTTCTTCCACCAACTGAAAAAGTACGGGGATGCTAGAGAAATGTACTGACAAATAGCTTTGTGTTTAGTTTTGTTGTAGCAATAAACAGGAGCATTGACATTTTCCTAAGCACAAACTTAATATCATGTGTTATCTGTGCTCAATCATGGAAACTGGCAGTGAAATTTGAACCCATAAAATGCCAGAATTGGGAGAGGTCTTAGTAAGAGATCATTTAGTCCAAATCCTATACTCGATAGAGAATCCTGAAATGCCACAACATTAGTGGCCCATTTAGAGACTCTGGCTTAATAACAGAGTGGGCAAAGAAATAGCTGGCAAGGTAGATGGCAGACATCTACGAGATCATCAGTGAGAAATTCCAGGAGTGATTCATTGTCTTCACCCTTCAAAAATTCCCCTATGATATCTGACAGCTTAATCACCATGTGTGTATTTATACAGGGTGAGGGAAAGGTCACCATATGAGAGAGATCCACAAGAGGAACAGGTGTTGATCTTCAATCTTCTAAATATATTAATCAAAGCAGAATGTCTGCAGCAGGAAAAAAAAAGTCCGCATATTTATATCAAATTCTGCTTACACTTCAATTCCAAAGACCAAATTTTAGTTTCTTCATTAAACTTTAAGCTTTGCTTTCACAAGAAGGAACTATCTGAATTGGGCTCCCTGATTTCCAATGAAAGGTGGTACACAACTAAAATAGACAAATGACATTTTCTATTAATGTCCTGAACCAAAAAACAAACTGTTAACCTTTGGAGAAAATAGTTGGCTCATTTGGAAAGTAAACAAAGTATAATTAATTTGCTAACTTGTTTCCCATACTTGTTAACTTTAAGTGTCTATTTATATTGTATGGAGAAAATGCATGTCACAGATTCTGTATCTTGATTTATAAAATGCACAAAAGCTTAAGAGGAAAAATGACACTGGGAGGCAGTAGAGCCTACTGGTTAAGAGCACAGGCTTGTTTTCAGTCAAGATGGAAACCGAGGCTGATGTAGGAAGTAATCCAACATCCTACCAATACACACACATATGAATAAATACATACCACACAAACTCACACATTCCAGATATGTAGAAATACCAGATTTTAAAGTGTAAGTATATACTTGATCTTGGAAGGAAGGAAAAAATCTCCAGATGCCAGAAACAAAGAAAACACCCAAAGCAATGGGTGGGATTTGAACACTTGTGGCTCGAAGTGGTAATTGAACCTGATATAGTTCTTAAGATATGGAATTTTAGTGCTCAAAAGAAGATAGAAGCCAGGGTTGCAAGTTCTGTGTTAGAACTAGTATACCTGGGGAAGGGGGAAAGCAAGGGAAAGGGTGTCTTCTTTGAAAAAAATCTAATTGCTGGCCTGAGCCCAACAATTATGTGGTTCCTGCCCCAAGTCATAGGTGGAAACAAAATCAACCTGAAAAAATTAATTCTCCTAGGCAACATGATATGAAAAGAGAAGGTAACAAGCAAATAAAAATCGTGGTAACCAGAAAACCCCAGACAATATGTCAATAGTCACAATAAATGTAAATGGATTTGAAACATCTGTTTGGAGAGAGACATGCATATTCAGTATTAAAACTTCAGCTATGTGTTGTCTATAAGAAACATACCTAAAATATCATGAATCAGAAATGTTAAAAAAATGAGAGAAAGAAAAAAGGCAGGACAGGTGAAATAGAATTTAAGGTGAAAAGCATTAATAAAGACAAAAAGACACATTGCTTAATGATTAAAAAATACTCTTCCACTAAAAATGTTTAGATAATTTTATACATCCAAAAATATAGCTCTGAAATATATAAGGTGAATGCTGACAGAATTAAAAGGAGAAATAACCAAATACATAGTCATAGTAAGAGATTTTAACAAATCTCTTTTGGGAACTGAAAAAGTAGACAAAAGTTACTAGGGATAAACAATAAAATCGAGTACACACAGACACACACACACACACACACACACACACACACTAGCCAATGTGATAAGGCTACATACTGTATGCTTACAACTATATGACATGCTAGAGAAGACAAAACTATGGAGACAGTAAAAAGATCAGTGATTGCCAGGGGATTGAGGAAAAGGAAGAATGAATAGGTGGAGCACAGGATTTTTAAGGCAGGGAAACTCTTGTATAATACTATAATGATAGCTATATATCTTTATGTATTTGTCAAAACTTATATAACCTACAACACCAAGCATGAACCCTAACGTAAACTATGGACTTTGGGTGAAATGATGTGATAACATTGGTTCATCAATTGTAACAAATGTACAACTCTGGTAAAGGTTATCTATTGTGGGGGGAAGGCTGTGCATGTTGGGGAAGGGGGTATGTGGGAATTCTGTATGTTCTGGTAAATTTTGCTTTGAACCTAAAAATTCTGTAAAAATAAAGTGTATATTTAAAACATAACTGCATCCACAAATAAAAAGTAAATACTTTTTAAGCACACATGAAAAACATACAAACTGAACACATTCTAGGCCATAAGAATCTCAAATAAATACAAAAATATGAACATCATACCTCATTCTTTAATCATGATGCAATAAAATGAGAATTCAATAATCAAAAGAAGCCCTTATAAGAGTCGTATGTTAGCGAATAAGTGTCCATGAAAATGAAATATTTATAACTGATTGACAAATAAAAAGGTACTACATATCAGAAGTTATACATATAGCTATTAGTGGTAGGCTAGGGCCTCTTTACAACTGGTCCCAAAACCTGGTGTTAAATATTTAGGAATTTTGCAAGCCAATTATTAAATGTCTTGAAATCAGCTTTGGTGGAAACATGTATACTGTGAAAATCAGAAAATACTACAAATCAGGGATTCTTTTTCCCTTGTTTCCTTTTTTTCCTTCTCACACCACTGGCTGAAGTGATAAATAGAAGGAAATATAAAGGTATAAAGGCTTTTATCACAAACATTGAAAATTAATAAGCAAAAGGTTCAACTCTACAGATAAAGCACATTATTAATTCATCCTGCATTATTATCTTCTTCATCACTTCAGTCAGATTTCCTCTCAAGTGAAGTTCTTATTCAAAACCTTTGTCCATCTCATTTTTCTATTGAGATGCTTGTATTTTTCTTGTTGATCAGAAGTTCTTTATATATTATGGATACTAATTTTTTATTTATTATATATGTTGCAAATACCTCTTCCTGTTTGTTGCTTGACTTTTTACTTAGTATGTATTGTCAATTATTATACAGAAGGTTTCATTTTGATTTGTCAAATATATCAATATTTCCTTAATTTGTGTTTTAAGTAAACCTGAGATCATAACAATATTCATCTATATACTATTTTAATAAATTAAAGTTTTGTTTTTCATATTTAGATTTTAAATATATTTCAAATTTACTTTCCTGTATGGTGAAAGATAGGAGCATAGGTTTATCCCCCCATATGTAAAGCCAGTTATCCAAATCTCACTTAATGAATGGTCTGTCCTTTTTCCACAGGTCTATAATGCCATGTATATCATACAAGAAATTCTAATATACACATGAGTCTAGTACTGATCTTCTTTTCTGTTCTATTAATTTGATTATTCCTGTGCCAATACTACATTGTTTTAATCACTGTGGCTTTATAAAAAAAAAACATGTTATTTTGTAAGCAACTTCTTCTTTGATAGTTTAGAATTTTCTTGGCTACTTTGGGACATTTTTAAAAATTTTTATTTTATTATTAAGTATACAGTACATTGGTTAGACATTTATATAGATGATAAAATGATCCCCCCCTAATTGCTTTTTCTCTCCTCTGGCTCTCCACCTCACCATTACATTAATGCTAACTGCATTCCTTATGCCATGTTCCCCATCCATGTGACCATCTATCAACAACTAATTTGTACTTCTTTAACTCTTCACTCCATTCTCCCAGCCCTCCAACCACCCTCCTCTCTATCCTTCACCAAATTGTTCTCTATATTTGTGAGTCTGTTTTTGGTTAGTTCGTTTCATTCCTTAGATTCCTCATATAAGTGACATCATATGGTATTCATCTCTGACTTATTTCACTCAGCATAATAACCTCTATGTCCATCCATGTCATTTCAAATGGTAAGATTTCATTTTTTTAATGGCTGAGTAATATTCCATTGTATACATGAACCATAACTTCTTTATCCAATCATCTGTTGATGGGCATTTAGGTTGCTTCCATATCTTGGCTATTGTAAATTGTGCTGCCATGAATATTGGGGTGCATAGATCTTTACAAATTATTGTTTTGGTTTTCTTTGGGTAAATATCCAGAAGTGCAATTGCTGGGTCAAAAGGTAGATACATTTTTAATTTTTGAGAAACTAGATTGTTTTCCACAGTGGCTGTACCAATTTGCATTTATTTTCCTATACAAAATTTATTATTAATTTGTCAAGTTGTACGAAAAAATGCTATTAGGATTTTGTTTGTCATTGATTTATACTTATGGGTAAGTCTTAAGAAAACCATCATTGTGTATCATTTAATTTATTTAGATCATTTTTATGTCCTTCAATAAAGTTTCCTAAGATTCTGCATAGAGATATTGCATATATTGTGACATATTTATTTTCGTTTTTCTTTTCTTTTTAAAATTAAATTTATTGGAGGTAACAAGTTAGTAACACTATATAAATTTCAGACGTATGACTTTATACTATGACATCTGTATACTCTTGTGTGCTCATCATCTGAAGACTAGTCTCCTGTCATCTATTCATTATTTAGGTGTCTATATCCAGCCTGCCAGACAGTCAAGCTGAAGAAAGAGTGCTGGTTACAACACTGGTGGGTGACATGGGAGGCTGATATACACGTTCACGCAGTTTACTTGGTCCTCTAGCCCTGTTTTGTCTCAATTCTGGAGTACAATTTCTATCTTATGATGGACAACTTCTGGGCTTGACTAACTTTATGACTTGGTGAGTATGACATAACTCAGTTCATAAGAAGTTCTGGATACATTGTCACTTGAGGTCCTATAGCTAAGCATTCCATCTCTATGAGGGTCCAGCAAAATGCTAAGAGATGTTTCTCAAAAAGTTTAATTACTACAGTTGGCATGGTCTTGCTCCAAAACCTCAGAGCCTTGCATTGCAGTTTTACCATTGGAATTTACCATAAACTTCACGCTACATTTTTTCCAACCACTGGCACCTCCAATACCAGAAGGTCTTTCTAATAAAATTCCTCACACAGTAGAGCTGCTTGCATCACAGCCTTGACCTGCTGGGAGCCCTATTTTTCTCCTACCTCCACTAAAAGTTGTCCATCCTGTATATGGGCCTCTGTGGAAAGTGTTGGCACTAGAACTCAGAGACATATGAAGTGTTATGCTCTTTTTGTGGTAGGGAATGCAAGATTCTGCATGTTTTTTGTTTTTTTTGTCTTTTTTGTTTGTTTTTGTTTGTGTGTGTGTTTGTTTGTTTGTTGCTGTGGAATGGATATCCTGGCATGTTCCTTACCACTGGACCCCGCTATAAAAATTGTAATAAATTGGCAAGTCTGAATCTATGTAGTATTTATCTTTCATGCCATGTAGCACATATGTGTCTTGACAAGACCTTGAGTGCATTAGTCACCTCTTTGCCAATCCTGCCCAATCAGCATGATGTCAACAAAGTAATGATTCTATGTGATATCCTAAAATGTGCAAATAGTCCAGATATTTTCAAACTGTATAAGGACAGAAAGCAGAAAAATTAACACAAACCTGAAGCAAAATTGTAAGTGTATATTTTTGTCATTCCGCATAATGCAATCTGTTTCTGATATACTTTTCTGAATAAGAAAGAATATAACATATTTTCTAATTCAATGGCTACATACCTTATACCTGAGGCCACATTAATCTGCTCTATTAAAGATACTTGACCAAAATGGCAATTGCTATCTGCAGTGACTGGATGGATTTCCTAATGTTGAATCATCCTTGTATTCCTAGATTAACTTAGTCATGGCGATTGTTGTGTGTTTACACTGATGAATTTGATTTATAAGGTGTTCTTTAAATTATGATTTTTGATCTCTCTTTATAAGTGATACCAACCTACACTTTCTTTACTTTGTTTTTGTTCAATTTTAGTATCAAAGTTATACTAGCTAATAAAATAAAATAGGTACTTTTCTTTTTTATTATTTCATAAAACAGTTTGAAATATATGGAATTATCATTGCTTTGATAATTGGGTAGATCCTTTTGGGGATGATATTTTCTTTTTTGTTGTTGTTTTTTAAGAAACTGTTTATTTTCCATCAACCTTATTTCCATTTTATTTAAGAGTTTGTGGAAGAACAGCTTAAGACCACTTAGTGGTTGTTCCTACCCATTCAGTGGCCTGAACAGTACAGGCTGCAGACCAGTCTTCAGTGGCAGGCTAAGCACACCAGTCTTTAGTAGGAAACTGCTGAATAGATACAGAAGGCACTTGAATGCCTTCAGACCAGTCTACGACTTCAGGCTGAGCAGCAATGAACTCAGAAGCTGGAGCAGTACATTCTTCCTGCAATTCTTCCTTGATCACAGACTTTTCAACAGTGGCCTTCTCCTCCTTTTCAATCTCTTCAAGATCTCTGTATAAGTAGCAACCAGGCATGACCTCCCACAGGTGTTCACGGGAGATGGTGTCAGGCATGAAGAGAACTTCCTGGGCCAGCATCCACCACATCAGACCCACTGAGTGAGCTCCCTTTTTGATGCAAGGGATGGCAATGTCCACATAGCACAGAGGAGAGCCTGTGTTACACAGAGTGATTGTAGGCAGGTTAACATAAGGTACCTCTGTGAGAGGCTGGTGGTTGGCCCTGGGATTGGTAACCACCAGAAGTCTTGGCTCCCCAAAAGACTGCCTGGATCTGGTTAGCGAAGGTCCCAGGAGTGAAGTAGCCAGCAATAGGAGTGGCTCCTGTGGCATCAGCAAACTTCAGCACAGCTCACTGGCCAGTATTCCTGAATGATATGACACTGACATCAGTTGGGTTTTCAATGGCAACAATGGCACAAGCTGCCAGCAGAAGCTTCTCCCAGGTTCTCTTCAAATTTATGATGTAGATGCTTCACTTTTCCTTTTGTAGTTGTACTGTTCCATTTGGAAGTCAGGTTGTAGGTTCCTCCTGCAAGTAACTGAAGATATCCTCCTCCTTAATTTGCAGGAAATTAAGGGCTCCAGACATTGTGAAAGTTTTCCTTTAAGTTATGTGGGAACCAAGAAGAGTGTCGTGTGGGCCCTTCTCTGGGTAGCGCGGAAAAGTGGAGTGACATTTTCAAATTAAAAATCCAATTTCTTTCATGGTTTAGGTATATTCATACTTTTTCCTCTCGAGTCAATTTTGTTAAAGTATATATTTCTAGAAAATTATCTATTCTAATCATTGACATAGTCATTGACATAAACATATAGATGTTTGCCTCATTTTAAATTTCTAATATTGTTAGTTTCCTTTCTTTTCTCTAAATTGGTTTTGCCATATATTTGACTATTATGCCAACATTTTCAAAGAACCAGCTTTTAGTTTTGTTAATCATCTCTATAGTTTGTCTATTTTATATTATATTTAATTTATGCTTTTATCTTTATTAGTTCTTTCCTTCTACATTCTTTGGGTTTACCAGTGGTGTGCTAGAGCTATCTCATATCAGCCAATAAGAGCAAATTGTTATATTTTCAGGAAATTTTTTATTGGTTGTTTAAAACAACCATTATTAAAAATTAAATTATATGATTTCAATAAATAGATAATCTTAAAAGCAAAGTTAATAAACATTCAAAACCTGCCACTCTTTAATTAATGTACTGCATTTTACTATTATTTATGTTCTTGAGATTTTTTATTTGTATTGCATGTAAATGGAGGAAATGCGATATAATGTGGTATTGTGCATCTTTTCCTGTTGATGTCACGTTGGCAGTTTGAAATTGGCCATTGTTATAGAGTATTTAAACCACATAAATCTGTACATGCTATAAATCAGAACTTAATTTGTTCTTTTGCTGATTGTCTAGACTTCCCATTCCTTCTTCCCACCAGACCCTGGACTTTAAAAATTTGATAGAATTCAGCAATGAAGCCATCGTATTCTATGCTTTTCTTTTTAAGGGAAGTTTTTGATTATTGATTCAATTCATCTACTTTTTATATGTCTGTTCAGATTTTCTATTTCTACTTGAGTGAGTTTTTGTAGTTTTTGTGTTCCTAGGATTTGTCCATTTCATCTAATCTTTTTCATTTGCTGATGTACATTTGTTCATGGTATTCTCTTATAGTCATCTTTATTTTTGTAAGGTCTGTAGTAATGTCCCCATTTTCATTTCTAATACTGGTAATTTGAGTTTTCTCCTTTTTCTTGGTCATTTCAGCAAAGGGTTTATCCATTTTGTTGATCTTTTCAAATAACCAAAATCTGTGTTTTTTTATTCTCCATATTGTTTTCATATTCTTTATTTTGTTAATCTCTCTTCTAATCTTTAGAATTTCCTTCCTTCTGCCAGATTTGGGAATAACTTGCTCTTTTCCTAGTTCTTTTACTTTTAATTAATTGTTTAATTTTTTATTTTGACATTTCTTAATGAAATACAATAAGTTTCAGCTGTACACTTTAACAGTAAGGCATATATATGATTACACTCTGTATTCACCTCCCATGGTTAGATTTCTTTCTGTCACCACATATTTGACCCCCTTTACCCAGTCTACCTATCCCTTACCATGGCCCATACCATCTGGAAACCTAGTGGGTTTCCAAATCTATAGTCCATGCCCATGAGTCTCTGTTTGTTTGTCCTGTTCATTTATTGTTTTTAGATCTATATACTACATATAAGTTATATCATGTGATTTTCAACTTTTCCTATCTGGCTTATTTCAGTTAGTATGATTATCTCGAGGTCCATCCATGTTGTCACAAATGGCAGTATTTTGTCTCTTCTTATGGCTGAGTAATATTCCATTGTACATATGTACCACAACTTCTTTAGCCAATAGTCTGCTATAGGACACTTTGGTTGCTTCTATGTCCTGGCCACTGTGAATAATGCTGCTATGATCATTGGTGTGCAAATATCTCTTCAGATATGGGTTTTCAAGTCATGGGTTAAATACCAAGTAGAGGGATGGCTGAATCATATGATAGATCAATTCTTAGTTTTTTGAGGAACCTCTGTACTGTTTTCCATAGAGCCTGCACCAATTTGCAGTCTCACCAGCAGTGTATGATGGCTCCTTTTTATACACATCCTCTCCAGCATTTATTATTAATTGTCCTGTTAATAACAGATATTCTAACAGGTTTGAGATGGTATCTTATTGTGGTTTCGATTTGCATTTTCCTAATAACTAGTGATGTAGAACATCTTTTCAAATATTTATTGGCCATTTCTATGTCCTCTAGGAAAAATGGGTCTTCTACCCATTTTGTGACTGGATCATTTGTTGTTGTTGTTATTGTTGTTGTTGTTGTTGTTCAGTTGTATTGGTTCTTTCTATATTTTAGATATTAGGCCTTTACCCAAGGCATATCGTTTGCAAATATATTTTCCCATTCAGATGATTGCCTCTTTACCTTCTTGATGATTTCTTTTGCTGAGCAGAATCTTTTTAGTTTAATGTAGTACCATTCATTTATTTTTGCTTTTATATCCCTTGCATTTGAGGTCAAATTCATAAAACCCTCTTTAAGACCAAAGTACATCAGTTTAGTTCCTGTGTTTTCTTCCATGAATTTTATTGTTTCTGGTCTTATATTTAGGTCTTTAATCTACTTTGAGTTAATTTGGATTTTTGGTGATAGACAACAGTCTATTTTCATTCTTTTGCAGGTGGCTTTCCAGTTTTCACAGCACCATTTGTTGAAGAGGTATTCCTTTCTCCACTATATGATTTTGGCTTTTTTGTCAAAAATTATTTGTCCATGTAAATATGGGTTTACTTCTGGACTCTCAATTCTGTTCCACTGGTCCATGTGTCTGTTTTGCTGCCAATATTAAACCGTTATGATTACTGTCACTTTGTAGCACAATTTGAAGTTGGACAGAGTGATGCCTCCAGCCTCATTATTTCTTCTCAGGATGGCTTTGGCAATTCGGGGTCTTTTGTGCTTCCATGCAAATCTAATGTTTTTTTTGTTGTTGTTGTTCTATTTCTTGTCAAAATGCTGATGGGATTTTGATGGGGATTGCATTAAATCTGTGTAATGCTTTAGGTAACATGGTCATTTTAACTATGTTGATTCTTCCAATCCAAGAACATAGAATATCTTTCCATTTCTTTGTATCCTCTTCAATTTATTTTAATAAGGTCTTGTAATTTTCATTATATAGGTCCCTCACATATTTTGTTTAATTTATTCCTAAGTATTTTATTCTTTTTGTTGCAATTGCAAAAGAAATTATTTTTTCCACTTCTTTATGTGACACTTCATTATTACAGTATAGGAACAATATGGATTTTTGAACGTTGATTTTACATCCAAAAAATTTACTGTACTTGCTTATTGTTTCTAGTAGTGTTCTTGTGGAGTCTTTAGGGTTTTCTATATAGAGAATCAGGTCATCCACAAATAGTGACAGTTTGATTTCTTCATTTCCTATTTGGATGCCTTTTATATCTTTCTCTGGTCAGATTGCACTTGCTAGGGCCTCCAATGTTATATTGAATAAGAGTGGCAATGGTGGACAGCCTTGCCTTTTTCTTGATCTTAGGAAAGGTTTGTAGGTTTTCACCATTAAGTATAATGTTGGCTGAGGGCTTGTCATACGTGACCTTTATTATGTTGAGGTACTTTCCTTCTATACCTATTTTGTTAAGTGTTTCGATCATAAATAGATGCTGTTTCTTGTTGAAGGCATTTTGTGCATCTACTGACATGATCATATGATTCTTTTTTTAAAATTTGTTTACGTGGTGTATTACATTAATCGATTTGTGTATGTCGTACCATCCCTGTGCCCCTGGAATGAAGCCCATTTGATCGTAGTGTATAATAGTTTTAATATGTTGCTGTATTGTTTGCTAGTATCTTATTTAGGATTTTTGCATCTGTGTTCTTGAGAGATATTGGTCTCCGGTTTTCTTTTTGTGTGTTATCTTTGCCAGATTTTGGTGTCAGAGTAATATTAGCCTCATTATATGAGTTGGAAAGTATTGCCTCTTTTTTGATTTTTTTGGACGATTTTAAGAATAGGTATTAAATCTTCTTTGAATGTTTGGTAGAATTCACTACTGAAGCCATCTGTTCCTGAACTTTTACTTTTTGGTAGGCTTTTGATGATTATTTCAATTTCCATACTGCCGATAGGTCTATTTAGATTTTCCAGTTCTTCTTGATTCAGTCTAGGAAGTTTGTATCTCTCTAAGTACTGGTCCATTTCTTCTAGGTTATTAAATTTGGTGTTATATAATTTTCATAGTATTCTTGTATGATCCTTTGTATTGCTGTGGTATGTGTCATAATTTCCCCTCTTTTATCCCTGATTTTGTTTATTTGTGTCCTTTCTCTATTTTCTTTATTGAGTCCAGTCAGGGATTTATCAATTTTATTAACCTTCTCAAAGAACCTGCTCTTTGTTGCATTTATTTTTTCTATCTTTTTATGTTTGTTTGTTTGCTTCCAATTTCATTTATTTCTGCTGTAATTTTGATTATTTTTTTACATCTGCTGACTTTAGGCTTCATATGTTCTTATTTTTCTAGTTTTTAAAAATGAAGCTTTAGGTTGTTTATTTGGGCTCATTCTTATTTTTGGAGATAGGCATATAATGATATGAACTTTCCTCTATTGACCGTTTTTGCCATGTCCCAAAAGTTTTGATTGTCGTACTATTATTATTATTCGTTTCTATGTATCTCTTGATCTTACATTTTATTTCTTCCCTTGCCATTATTCTTCAGTAATATGTTGTTTAATCTCCATGTATTTGTGGTTCTTCCTGATTTATTTCTGCAGTTGATCTCTAGTTTCAAAGCATTATGATGAGAGAATATGGTTGGTGTGATTTCAACCCTCTTATATTTGTTGAGGCTATCTCTGTGTTCCAGTATGTGATCGATTCTTGAAAATGTTCCATGTACACTAGAGAAGAATGTATAAGCAGCTGTTTTCAGATAGAAAGCTCTGTAAATGCCAATTATGGCCAGTTGGTCTAACATGTCATTTAAGGATGTTATTTCTTTATTGGATGATCTGATCATATCTGAAACTGAGATATTTAGTTCCCCTACTACAATAATTTTGTGATCTGTTTCTCCCTTTAGTTCTGATAGTAATTGCTTTACATAGTTTGGGGTATTTTTTGGGGAGCATAGATATTAATAAGTTTTAAGTCTATTAAGTGCATAATTTCCTTTATCATTATGAAGTGTCCCTCGGTATCTTTCATTAACTTTTTTATTTTGAAGTCTATTTCATCTGATATTAGTTCCACTACTCCCACTTTTCTCCAAATGCCATTTTCTTGAAATATCATTTTCCACTTTCAGTGTATATTTGTCTTTGGAACTGAGATATGTCTCCTGGAGGAACCATATGGTTGGGTTTTGTATCTTGATCCATTCTGCAACTCTGTGCCTTTTGATTGGTGAGATCAGTCCATTTACATTTAAGGTGATTATTGAAATGTGAGGTCTTCTTATAGCCATTTCATCTTTTGCTTTCTGTTAGCTTAGTGTTTCCATTGCTTGCTTGTCATTGTGTTTCTCTTTCCTTTATTTCGATTAGGTTTTGTGAGTTTTGCCTCTTGTTCTTCTTGTTTTATGTTATATTCTTCAGTTCTGAATCTTTGCTGTGTGGTTGCATTGTGACTATATAAGGGATGGTTACATATATACAAGTGTCCCTTTTCTTCATCACATGCCTCATCTTCATTTTCCTTTGCAAATTTTGATCTTAGAATCCTCCCCTTTTTAGTCATTGTTGTCTCAATTTATCACTATGTATGCTGAATGTTTATTACTCTAGAAATTCTCTCCTTATTCTTTAAGCTTATAATGCCCTGTTCTTAGTAAGGGTTGCACTCTTCTGCTTCTATTTGCCTGATAGTCACCTTACTCCTAATTAGGTATTTTTTTTGTCATTTTCTTTTAGGTGAGCTGACCCCTTTCATTATTTCCTGTAGTGCATACCTCCAAGTGGAGAAATCACTCAATTTTTGTATATCTGGAAAGGTATTTATTTTTCCTTCATGTCTAAAGGAGAGCTTTCCTGGATACATTATTCTAGGCTGATAGTTCCTTTGACTTAAATGTTTGAATATTTGATTATACTCTAATCTAATGGGTTTTCCTTTATAAGTTACCTGGCTTCCCTGAAAATTCTTTATTTGTCATTAATTTTTTTGATAATTTAATACAATGTGTCTCGGTGAAATTCTTTTTGGGTGAGATAATTGGGCGTTCTGTTGATGTTGTGAAATCTAATCTGAAGCGCATTCCTTATATTTGGGAAATTCTCATCAAGTATTTGTCTGAAAATGCTGTCTAATCCCTGCTCCTTTTCCTTCCCTTCAAGAATTCTCATTATTCTTATGCTTCCTCTTCTGATGGACTATCAAGCTAGTTCTTGTATTTCTCTTTCATTATTTTTCATTCTTCAGTTACTCTCTTCTTCCTTCTGATTTTTTTCTAGAATTATGTCTGTGATGTCACTGTTTTTTTTCCTCTATTCGGTCGATTCTATTTCTCAAGCTTGCTATTTCATTTCTATCTCTTCCAGTGTTTTTTTGTCACCAGAATATCTATTCAGTTTTTTGAGGGTTTCTATATCCTTTCTAAAGAAGTCATTGTGCTCATCTAGTTGTTTTTTTCAATTCTTGATATTGTTGATATGACTCATTTTAGATCTCACTGAATTTTTCCAGAAGTGTCTTCCTAATTTCTCTGTCATTTAAGTTGCATTTTTTCTATGTCTGTAAGATTATTTTCTGGTGATTTTTCCTTTTCTTTCTGAGATGCCTTATCTCCCTGGTTGTTCATGGTGTTTAATGGAGTATTTCTCTGCCTCAGCTTTAAAGGAAGTGTTTTCTGTTGTTTTTCCAGAAAGAAGATTTATTGTAAAAAGGTCTCTCTTTAGCCTGTTGCAAAGAAGGTATTTTTCTTTTGGTTTTCAGTAGGTACTATCTCAGGCTTTTGGATCCCTGCTTTATATAAAACCTTAGTAATGCATTTTTTTTTCTTATACATGTTTAATCATGCTCACTACTCTCAGTCTCAGTCCCTGTCGGTGTTAGTGAAAATTTCCGTAGCATTTGCTCATATTTTTCTGGGGCTCCACAATGTTTGTTCTGGAGGATACGGAAGAAGGGGTCCTCTTGGTTGGGTGTTGGAGATTACATTGCAGTCTTGTTTTTTCAAACATGGCTTGTAAAAATCAACCATTGTTTCTTTGCTGTCCTGCTTCTCTGCTTTCTGTCCTCATGATCTGGCCCTGCTGCCAACCATGTGGATCTCACAGTGCTTCCAGGAAGGGCTGTTCAAGGAAGTCGCTGCACCTTCTCCCTTCCCCCTCCTCCTTCAGGTTTCTCCAGAGGCAACATTTATTTCTTTATTTCTTCTTTATTTCTCCCGGTCCACTGCTGGATGCCCTTAGCTCTTATGTGCAAATCCCACGCTGAGACATTCTGGTAAGGAGTTTGTGTGTTTTTTATTGAGTTTTTGATATTTGGCTTACTGCTATTTCAAGGGGAGAGATCTGTGGGCATCTCTCACTCTGCCATGTTTCTCCAAACTCTGCTCCTAGTTCTTTAAGATGTCAAGTTAGGTTATTGATTTGAGATCTTTTTAGTTTTTATTTTTTTCATATATGCATTTGCATCTACAAATTTCCCTATAAGCATTGCTTTCACTACATCATACTAGTTTGGGTATATTTTGTTTTTGTTAGCATTCATCTTTAAGTATTTTCTAATTTCTTTTGTAATTTCTTCTTCAATGCATGAATCACTTAAAAGTGTGTTGTTAAATTTTCACATATTTGTAAATTTTTCCAGTTTTTCTTCTGTTTTTGATTTATACTTTCATTCTATTATATTCAGAATATTTACTTTGTATAATTTCATTCTATTTGGATTTATTTAGACTTGTTTTGTGGCCTAATATATGGTCTATCCTGGAGAATATTCCATGTGCACTTGAGAAAAATACGTATTTTGCTGTTGTTGGATAGAATGTTTTATAGATACATCTGTTAGGTCTAGTTGGTTTATAGTGTTTTTCAAATCTTCTATTGCTATATTGATCTTCTGTCTAGTTCTATCCTTTACTTAAGTAGGATAATAAAGCCCTCAGTTTTAATTGTGGAACTGTCTCTTTTTTCAATGTTGTCAGTTTTGCTTCATATATATTGGGGGCTCTGTTGAATACACACACACACAGACATGAGTGTGTGTGTGTGTGTATAATGTTTTCTTTAGAAATTGACTCTCTTTTCAATAAATAATGACCTTGTCTCTTGTAACACTTTTTGTCTTCAAATTGTTTTGTTTGATATTAGTATAACCTTTCCAATATGTTTTTGGTTACTATTTGAAAATATATCTTTCCCATTTTTTTCACTTTCAACTGACTTGTATCTTGGGATGTACATTCAATCTTTCAGACAGTGTATAGTGGGCCAAGTTCTTATAATACACTCTACCAATCACTGTCTTTTAATTGGAACATTTAATTTGTTCATATTCAAAAGTCACATGAAGTGACTTTTTCTGCCATTTTGCTATTTGTTTTCTATATGTCTTATGTATTTTTTATTCTTCAATTTATACTTTACTGCCTATTTTTGTGACTAACTGAATTTTTCTAGTTTACATTTTTTATTTCCTTCTTATTTTTTTCTGTAGTTTTTAAGCATTTTTCCTTCGTGGTTATTCTAAGCACTTCAATTAATACCTTAACTTTATAACAATCAAGTTCAAATCAATACCAGCCTGGTTTCAAAAATATATAAAAACTCTGTTCATTCACATCTCAACCTCTATTTATGTTGTTATTTTTCGTCTCTCTCTTTCTTCTTTCCCTCCTTCTCCTCTCCTCTTCTTCTAGGCCGCCTTTTATGCATACATTGGTATTTATGATGTTTCATAAGTCTCTTAGTTTCTATTTATTGTTCATTCTTTTGCTCAAAGTGGGTATTCTCAATTGGCCTATCTCGAATTTGTCTGATTCTTTCTTCTGCCTCCTCAAATCTGTTGTTAAATCTCTCTAATAAAATTTTCATGTTTTTTTTTATTGCGCTTTTATCTCCAAAATTTCTGTTTGGTGATTTTAAATAATTTCTATCTCTTTATTGCTATTGTCTATTTGATGATACATTGTTCTCCAGGTTTCCTAGTGCTCTTTAAAATTATTTTCTTTAACTTTTTGAGCATACTTAAGGCAGTTGATTTAAAATCTTTGTATACTAAATGCATTTCTTGGGCTCCTGTGGAAGTTTGTATTAATTTATTTCCTGCGAAAGGGAATACATTCTTGCTTCTTTGCATGCCTCATAAGTTTTTGTTGAAACCCAGAAAATGTGCACATTATAATATGGCTACTCTAGAAATCATCTCCCCTCCCCTGCCTAGGGTTTGTTGTTACTGCTTGTCGTATGTTGTTTTGATTGTTTGTTGCTGTTTGTTGAGTGTCTCTGCTATTTTTGTGAAGGCTATACTCTTTGTTGTGTGCTCTGTTAGCTGAGTGGTCAGCTAGTGTTTTGACAGAATTTCCTTGAATACCTGGAGTGAATAAAAGGAAAAGACATAGAAAAGCTATTCTAGCAGTTTTTGCACATTGATTCTGTCTTGTGGCACTCTTTTAATGCTTACAACTGGACTGTTTACAACTCTGTCTTAGCTTTCACTTCCTCCTTGCCTGGAGTATGAACGTCAGATAGATGTAAAAGCTTAAGGTCTTCTTGGGCCTTTTATGAGTAGGCATTCATCCCTGAGCTTGCACATGGTCCTCTTGATTCTTCATATTACATGGGAATATTTAAAGACCTTTTTTATTCCTGTATATCACCTTTCCCAATCTTTTGATATGTCCAATGCTAGTCTAGTTGACTGTCCTTTGCCCCAGGCTACTGAATTCAATACTTTTTCCTGTAAATGTTTTCAGAAAATGTCGCCCAAGAAGCTGACCCAGTCCTTGGAATGTTTCAAGTCAGCAAAACAAAAATAAGTCCTTGTACTGGTCTTTGAAGAAACATCCAAATACTGACAATAAACAAACAAGCAACCATAATTTTTTGAGAGTAAAGTCTGTATTGCTCTCTGTGAAACTGGCAACCTGAACCAAGAGTATGGACTGCCGTCTTCACAACTGTTGCCAATTCTAGAACAAGGAATAATAAGCAGACAATTTAAAATGTTAACATGCAGCAGCTTTGTTGTTGTTGTTGTTAAGCTCTCCCCTTGTTGTTGTAAGTTTTTTGACTAGATTCTAGAATTCTATAAAATTGATTTAGACATTTTGTGTTAGTTTATTAATTTTTTACTATTTTTATTTTGGAGGGAACAGAGCCCTTAAGTTTCCCATTCTGCCATATTTGGAAAATTGACCTACACAAAAATTTCAAACCTAGAAAGCAAGATTAAATATTATTTGTGAATATAATTTCATAATTACATTGTAACAAATGTATAAAATCAGACTATAAGTTTGTACACCATAGTTATGATAGTAGTTACCTTTAGGAAAGAATAGGATAGCAAGGGGAGGAGAAAAAGGAGAACATTTACTTGTAAAGTAATATTTTGTGTAAAATATAAAGATATAAATTTTGTATGATACAAACATAAGTATTATGTTATGCTATGTAGTTTTCTGAAGCTTTCTATTTCTTCCTGCCTCTAAAAAATATTAGTCTCAAGAGAATGTTTAAACAAGCCATAGACCTAGAGAAAATATTTTCAAAAGACATATCTGATAAAGGTATGTTATCCAAAGCATATAAAGAACTGTTAAAACAAAAGATCTAGACAGACATCTCAACAAAAAAGATATAGAGATGATAAGCAGTTGAAAAGATGTTCAACATCGTATGATAATATAGAATTGCACATCAAAACAACAGTGAGATACCACTACATACCTATTAAAATAGCCCAAACCCAAAATATGAATAACACTAAATTCTGGTAACAATGTGGATGAACAGGAACTCTCATTCATTGCCGGTAGGAATGCAAAGTGTTACAGCCACTTTAGAAGACAGTTTGGCAGTTTCTTACAAAACTAAACACATTCTTACTATATGATCCATAAATTGCTCTCCTTGGTATTCACTCAAGTGAGTTGAAAGCCCATGTTCACACGAAAATCTGCACACAGATGCTTATAGCAGCTTTGTTCATAATTGTCAAAACCTGGAAGCAACCAAGATGTCCTTCAGTAGGTGAGTGGATAAACAAACTGTGCTATATCCAGACAACTGAACCTGATTAGAACTAAAAAGAACTGACCTATCAAGCCATGAAAAAACATGAATTAACCTTTAATGCTTATTATTAAGTTAAAGAAGTCAATCAGAAAAGGCTACATACTATATAATTCCAACTATATTACATCCTGAAAAAGGCAAAACTATGGAAACAATGAAAGGATCAGTGGTTACCAGTGGTTGAAGAGAGGGAGGCTTTGAATAAGTAGTATTCTTAGGGCAGTGAAATCATTCTGTATAATGCTATAATGATGAGTTCATAACATTATACATTTGTCCAAATCCATAGAATGTACAACACAGAATGAACCTAATGAAAACTATGGACTTTAGATGATAATGATGTACCAATGTAGGATCATCAATTGTAACAAATAAACCACTGTGGTGAAAAATGTTGATAGTGGGTGAGGCAGTGTGTATCTGGAGTAAGGGGTATCTAGAAACTCTCTGTACTTGATAATCAATTTTTCTGTGAACATAAAACTGTTAAAAAAATAAAATCTATTTTAAAAAGACTTTAGATTTCTTGAGATCCAGGGAGGGAGACACTCTAAGAGGCTTGTCAATGTGGGCAAGTAAAGTGCCTTGGATGTGAGAAAAAGGCCCAGATCATTTCTACACTCCGTTTAGATGTGGATGTATTTCTTCTAGGTAGATTAAAGTTGTTTTAGAGCTATTCAGGTACCTCAAAGAGAATTAGTGTTACAGAGAAGTCTAATTGGAGAAATCTCAGTTACATTTATATCCCAAATATACATCCCCTATCTCTGAAAACAAGAAGGAATTGTGATTGTGTTAGGAATCTGATTATATTACCTGAAGGAGTTCAGAAGTATTAAAAGAGAGTTCTTTTTTTCTTATCTCTTCACATGTTTGATCAATTCATCATTGCCTTTCATTGCTCAGTCTTCCTATAACCTTGGATGATATATTTTCATGAACAAGTACCATATTGATTTGCTTCACTTAAGACCTAACAGTAACCACTTGAAATGTAGTAATCATACAACTGATCCACTATCAGCATTTTGAGTTCTTATAAAACAGCATATTTTGAAAATGCCTGGGAGTGACATGAGAAGCATGGCAGAGTGAGAGACATCCCAAGGTTTTTCCCCTTGAAACAACAATAAGCTGAAAACCTAAAACTCAACAAAATAACCCAACCTGCACATCGGCATCTCTGAGCAGGGAATCTGTGCACAAGACCTACTAAAGATCAGAACACTGGGAGTCGGGAAGTAGATTGGGGGAAATAAAGAAGCTGCAACTTGAAGGCAGAGCTCCATTCTGGAGAAGGGATTTGGGAGAAGATGCAGTGGGTTTCATGAACAAACATGCCTGGGAGTGCTAAGAGCACCACACAGCAGTAGTGCCCAGGGATCAGGACAGAAAGCAGAGAAGTGGAGACAGCAGTGAAGAGGGGATGAAAGAGAAGCAACAGTAGAATATTACCAGCCACGGTTGCAAAATGCAAGGCTGAGCCACACACCGGATCCCCCAACCCAGATGGCATTTCTCACATATCCTCCAAGACTGAAAACTGAGAAGCCACAAGGGAATTTGAGCAAACGCTACCAAAATTGTCACTAACAATGACAGGGACTGAGCCTAAGGGTAGCAAATATGATAGAATATTTATAAGAAAAAAAAGCATATACAGCCATGCCACCCTGAACAAGATTGATCCCATCCGATCTCACAAGCTAAACAGAAGCAGGCCTGGTTAGTACTTGGGTGGAGACCACCTAGGAAGACCAGGTGCTGTAGGCATAAAAAATAAAAAATAAGGAATTATAGCTGACAAGGTCCTTACCATCTGTGAGGTCAACCAAGGGTTGCCTCATATAACAAAGAAAAAGAAAAGAAAGAAAGAGGCAGTATTAAGACTTTATATAATGCAAGGATCCAAGAAGCTTACGCAATACCTACTGGAAGCCAAAAGAAAAATGCCATCATAGCAACAGGTCAAAAAGAGACCTTTATATAATAAATCTCCATTCTCAGGGGTGGGGGGGAGCAGAATACACTTCCATTAATACCAAGGTAGAGAAATAGTCGATTAAACACCATGAACGACCAAAGTGATAAGGCAGCTCAGAAAGAAAGAGAAAAATCTCCAGAAAATAGCTTACAGAGAGAAATACGCAACATAAATGACAGAGAAATCAGGATGATACTTCTTAAAAACCTCAATGAGATCCAAAATAAATCATATCAACAATTTCAGGGATGGGAAACACAACTAGATGAGCAAAATGAGTTCTTTAGCAAGGAGATTGAAATGATCAAAAAGGACCAAATATAGCAAGCTTGGGAAATAGAGTCAACCAAATGGAGGAAAGCATCAGTGACATCAAAGACAGATCTCTAAAAATAAATCAGAAGGAAGAAGAGAGAAACTGAAGACTGAAAAATAATGACATAGAAATACAAGAACTAGCTGATACCATTAGAAGAGGAAGCATAAGAAAAATGAGAATTCTCAAAGGGGAGGAAAAGGAGCAGGGATTAGAAAGCACTTCAACACAAATAGTTGATGAAAATTTTCCAACTCAAAGGAATGAGCTGGAGCTTGGAATTCAAGAAGTCAAAAGAACACCCAATTATCTCAACTCAAAAAGGCCTTCACCAAGATACATTGTATTAAAATTATCAAAAAATTAATGACAAATAAAGAATTATCAGGGCAGCCAGGGAAAAGAAGATGGTAATCTATAAAGGAAAAGTCATTAGATTGTCCTCGGACTTCTCAGCAGAAACCTTACAAGCCAGAAAGGAGTGAAATCAAATATTAAACTATTAAGAGAAAGGAACTATCAGCCTAGAATAATGTATCCAGCTAAACTCTCCTTTAGATATTAAGGAGAAATAAAGACCTTTCCGGACATACAAAAATTGAGAGATTTCTTCACTTAGACGCCTGCACTACAGAAAATAATGAAAGGGGACAGCTCACCTAAAACAAAATGACAAAAAAATACATAATTAGGAGTAATGTGACTATCATGCAAATAGAAGCAGAGGAGTGCAACCCTTACTAACAACAGGGCATTATAAGCTTAAACAATAAGAATAGATTTGATAGATTTGATATAGCAAGATAGCAATAAACATTCAGCATACATAGGGACAAATTGAGAAAGAAATGACTGAAAAGGGGAGGATTCAAAGATTCAAATTCACAAAGGGGAATGGAGATAAGGTATGTGCAGAAGAAAATGAACAACTGTATATATGTAACTATCCTTACATATTCATAATGAAAACCACACACCAAATATTCAGAACTGAAGTATATAACATAAAACAAGAATAACCACAGGGGAAAACCATAAAACTCAAACAAAATTAAAAAAAAAAAACAGGCACACAAGGACAGGAAAGAAATGAAACACTGAGCTACCAAAAAGCAAAAGATAAAATGGCTACGAGAAGACCTGACATTTCAATAAACACCTTAAATGTAAATGGACTGAATTCACCAATAAAAAGGCATAGAGTTGCAGATTGGATCAAAGAACAAAACCCAACCATAGTCTGTCTCTCCAGGTAACACATCTCAGTTACAAAGAATAATATAGACTCAAAGTGAGAGAGCAGAAAATGATATTTCAAGTAAATGGCATTCAGAGAAAAGCAGGAGTAACAAAACTAATATCAGATGAAATAGACTTCAAAATAAAAAAGTAAAGAAAAATACTGAGGGGCACTTCACAATGATAAAAGGAATTGTGCACCAAGAATACATACCACTTATTAATATCTATGCTCCCAATCAGGGAGCCTTAAAATATGTAAAGCAATTACTATCCAAACTAAAGGGAGAAACAGACCAAAATGTTATTGTAATAGAGGACCTAAATACCCTACTGTCAGATATGGACAGATGATTCAAAGAGAAAATCAATAAAGAAATAACATCCTTAAATGACAAATTAGACCAATCGGACATAATTGGCATGTACAGAGTATTTCATCCTCAAAGAACTGGTTATACATTTTTCTCTAGTCCACGTGGAACAATGTCAAAGAGTGGCCATATACTGAGAAACGGAGATAGCCTCAACAAATATAAGAGGGTCAAAATCTACCAACCATAACCCCTGATCTTATTGCTTTGAATCTGGAGATCAACAGTAAAAAGAAAGCAGGAAATCCCAAACACTTGGAGATTTAACAACATGCTACTGAAGAATGGCTAGATGAGAGAAGAAATAAAAAGAGAGATCAAGAGATACATAGAAATTAATGATAAGGATAGTATAACATCAAAACTTTTGGGACAATGTAAAAGCGATAATAAGAGGAAAGTTCATATCATTACAGGCTTAGCTCCAAAAACAAGAACGAGCCCAAATAAAAAACTAACACTTCATCTTTAAAAAAATCTAGAAAAGGAAGAACAAATGAAGCCTAAAGTCATCAGATAAAAAGAAATAATCAAAATTAGAGCATAAATAAATAAAATTGAAAACAAAAATATGATAGAAAAAATAAATGCATCTAAGAGCTGTTCTTTGAGAAGACGAACAAAATTGACAAACCTCTGGCTAGACTCACTAAAGGAAAAAGAGAAATGATGCAAATAAACAAAATCAGGGATGAAAGAAGGGAAATTACAATAGACACTGTAGAAATACAAAGATCATACAAGAATACTATGAAAAAGTATATTACATCAAATTTAATAACTTAGAAGAAATGGACAAGTACATAGAAATATCCAACTTTCCTTGACTGAATCAAGAGGAGCTGGAAAATCTAAATACACTGATCAGCAGTATGGAAATTGAAACGATCATCAAAAACCTACCAAAAAGTAAAAGTCCAGGACCAGATGGCTTCACCAGTGAATTCTCCCAAACATTCAAAGAAGAATTAATACCTATTCTCCTCAAACTCTTCTGAAAAATCAAAGAGGAGACAATAATTCCCAACTCATGTTATGACTCCAATATTAATCTGATGCCAAACCTGGTAAAAATAACACAAAATAGAAAACTACAGACCAATATATCTTATGAACACAGATGTAAAGTCCTAAATAAGATTCTAGCAAACTGAATACAGGGACATATTAAAAGGATTATACATATGATCTAGTGGGCTTCATCTCAGGCTTACAGGGATTGTGCAACATATGCAAATCAATTAATATGATACACCACATAAACAAATTAAAATCTAACATATGATAATATTAATATATACAGAAAATTCTTTGACAAGATACAGTATTGATTTATGATTAAAACACTTAATAAAATGGGTATCAGTGAGAAATAATCTCTATACAACAAAGGCCATATGTGACAAACCCTCAGCCAACATTATACTTAATGGTGAAAAACTAAAAACCTTTCCTCTAAGATCAGGAACAAGGCAAGGCTCTTTACTGTCACCACTGTTATCCAATATAACATTGGAGGTCCTAGCAAGTGCAATCAGACAAGAGAAAGATATATAAAGCATCAAAACAGGAAACGAAGAAGTCAAACTGTCACTATTTGTGTATGACATGAAAACCCAAAAACCTCTACAAGAACACTACTAGAAACAATAAGCAAATACAGTAAAGTTTCTGGATGCAAAAATAATGTTGAAAAGTCTATAGTATTTTTATATTTTAATAATGAATTGTCAGAAAAATAAGTGAAAAAAATAATTATTTTAAAAATTACTACATAAAGAATAAAATACCTTGAAATAAATGTAATGAAACATATGAAGGACCTATATGATGAAAGCTATAAGACCTTATTGAAATAAATTAAAGAAGATACAAAGAATTGGAAAGATATACCACGTTCTTGGATTGGAGGAATCACCATAGCTAAAAGGACCATATTCCCTAAAGGATTATACAAATTTAATGCAATCCCCATCAAAATTCAATCGGCATTTTTTAAAGAAATAGAACAAATAATCACCAGAATTGTATGGAGCACAAAAGACTCCGAATTGCCAAAGCCATCCTGAGAAAAAAAGAATGAGACTATAGTCATCATTCTGCCTGAAGTCAAATTATACTACAAAGCAGCAATAATCAAAATGGAAGGTACTGACATAAAAACAGACACACAGATGAATGGAACAGAATCAAGTGCTCAGAAGTAAATCCATGTTTATGTTGGCAAATAATTTTTGACTAAAGAGTCAAACACATACAATGGAGAAAGGATATTCTCTCCAATAAATGGTAGTGGGAAAACTGGGAAGCCACCTGTAAATGAATGAAAATAGACTTTTGTCTATCACCACACACCAAAATTAACGAAAACTGGATTAAGGATCTGAATATAAGACCAGAAACAATAAAATACATAGAAGAAAGCATAGGAACTAACTCAAGGATCTTGGAATTAAAGAGGATTTTATGAATTTGACCTCAAAGGCAAGGTGAGTAATAGCAAAAATAAATGAATGGGACTACATCAAACTAAAAAATTTCTGCTCAGCAAAAGAAATTGTCAACAAGGTAAAGAGACAACCAACTGAAAAGGAAAATACATTTGCAAACAACACTTCCAATAAGAGCTTATAACAACAACAACAAAACAACAACAACAAACAATCCAATTAAAAAATGGGCAGAGGACCTGAACAGAAACTTCTTCCAAGAAAATATACAAATTGCCAACAAACATATGAAAAGATGCTCAACATCTCTAGCTATTAGAGAAATGCAAATCAAAACCACAATGAGATACCATCTCACACTTGTTAGAATAACTGTTATCGACAGGATAAGTAATGACAAATGTTGGAGAGGATGTGGAGAAAAAGGAATCCTCATACACTTCTGGTGGGACTGCAAATCAGTATAGCCACTATGGAAACAGTATGAAGGCTCCTCAAAAAACTAAATATTTGTCTACCATATGATCCAGCAATCCCTTATCTAGGTATTTACCCCAAAACTTGAAAACTCATATCTTCAAATATATTTGCACACTAATGTTCATAGCAGGATTATTCATGGTGTCCAGGACATGGAAGCAACTGAAGTGTGCTATAATACAGAAGTGGTGGTACATATATACAATGGAATATTACTCAGCCATAAGAAGAACGAAATACTGCAATTTGTGCCAACATAGATGGAATCCGAGATAATCATGCTGAACGAATTACTTATATCACTTATATGGAAATCACATATCACTTATAAGTGGGATATAAACCTAAAAACAACAAACAAACAGGACAGGCAAACAGAGACTCATGGACATGGACAATGGACTAGTGGTTACCAGAGGGTATGGGGAGAAGGGAGGTAGACAGGGAAAAAAACTCTAAATAATTTCTTCAACTTAATGAATTAAATAATTAATTAAAATACATGTAGTGACAGAAAGAAATCTAACTATGGGAGATGAACACAATGCAACATATATATATGCCTTACTGTTGAATTGTATACCTGAAACTTACTGGATTTTGTTAACCTATGTTACTACGAAGATCAGTAAAATATTATGTAATGAATTTATTCATTTTTTCCAGCTTTATTGAAACATAGTAGACACAATTCAATGAGATTTTTTTCAATTACAGTTAGCATACAATAATATATTGGTTTCAGTGGTACGGCATAGTGATTAGAGATCTATATAATGCACAGAGTGAACACCCCACTAAAACTAGTGCCCCTCTTCCCTATTACATATTTATTACAACATTGTTAACTATTTTCCTTATGTAACTTTTTATCTCCATCTCCATGTTGTAACTATCCATTTGTATTTCTTATCTCCTTTGCCCTTTTTTGCTGTCACCCGCAATTCCCCTCTCATCTAGTAGCCTTCAAAATATTCTATCTATGGGTTTATTTTCACTGTTGTTGTTGTTGTTGTTGTTGTTTGTTCTGTTGTTCAGGTTCCAAATGTAAGTGAAATCATGTGATATTTGTCTTTATCTGACCCATTTCATTCAGCACAATACCCTCAAGGTCTATCAAGGCACTATCTTTTTCGAACCCTTTCCTTTTAGTCTGTGTGTCTTTTAATCTGCAGTGAGTCTCTTGTGGGCAGCATATGTAGGGGTCTTGTTTTCTTATCTATTCAGCCACTATATCTTTTGGTTGGAGTACTTAATTTTTTTTCCTTTTGAGGTACTTGTTGATAGGAATGTAGTTATTATAATTCTTTATTCCTGTTTTTGATACATGTTTTTTCTTCTTAAAGAAGTCCTTCCAATATTTCCCATAATAATTGCTTGGTGTTGATAAATATTTTATTTTCATTTTTTTTCTGGGAAGCTCTTTATCAGTTTTTCGATTCTAAATAACAGCTTGGCTTGATAAAGTATTCTCGGTTGTATAGCCTGGATTTTCATCCCTTTTAATATCTTATGCCAAGCCATTCTGACCTGCATAGTTTCTTTTGAGAAATCAGCTGCCAGTCTTATGGATGCTCCCTTGTAGGTAACTAACTGCTTTTCTCTTGCTGCTTTTAAGATTCTCTCTTTGTATTTAACCTTTGGCATCTTAATAACAATGTGTCTTGGTGTGGACCTCTTTGGGTTCCTCATTCTTGGGATTCTCTGAGCTTCCTGGAATTTTGTCTATTTCTTTCTCCAGGTGAGGAAAGTTTCCCATCATTATTTCTTCAAATAGGTTTTCAACTTCTTGTTTTCTTTCAGGTACCCCTATGACACAGATATTTTTACATTTAATTGTATATCATAAGTTCCTTAAATTATTATAGTTTTGGCTTTCTTTTTCTTGCCATTCTGATGGGGTGTCCTTGGCTTCCCCATCCTCTACACCACTGGTTCGATCCTCTTCTTCCTCTACTCTGTTGATTCCCTCTAATAGACTCTTCCCTTCAGATAATGTGTTCTTCATTTCTGACTGGTTTCCTTTTATAATTTCCATTTTTATGGTTTTTATCTCTTTGTTAAACTTCTCACTGAATTCATCTACATTAACTTTAAGTTCATTGAGCCTATTTATAAACAGTGTTTTCAACTCTGCATCTGTTAGATTGCTTGACTCCATTATTTCTAGATCTCTATTCCATTCTCTCATATGGTTTCTGCTTCTTTGTCTTTTAATTTTGGCTGCTTTTCTGTGTCTGTTTCTATGTACTTAGCAATACTCCTAAGTCTCCCAGTCTTATTAACGTGGCTTTGTATAGTAGGTGTCCAGTGGCACAGTCCTGAGAGGGGTTCAGCTGCAGGCCAAGTTTAGCCCCAGCCTGTGCCCCTCTGAGGTCACCTGTTAAGATTCAGAAAGCGATCACCAGATGCTGTGATTACAGTTGCCTCAAGAGGACACTCCAGAAACTGAGGTCAGCTGCCTCCAGTGTGAGTCTTGGAGTTGGCTCAGCAAGGAGCACCAACTCATCAAGGACACAACTGGATGTGACTTGGATGGGGCCATGAGTTGGGGGAGACAGAGTTTCATGGAATCTTCTGTGCAGAGTGATCTCTCTCATCCAGTTGGATGACATCTCAGCTATGGCAGGACTGTGTCCACAAACTGAGTGTGGGAAGATTTCAGCAGAAGAACAATAAATACTGCCCACACTTCTTTCCCACAGAGAGCCTCACCTCTGACCCTTGCTCCAACAACTCAGTGTCCCTCTGTAAGTCCCTGGTACCCCCTAAGCAGCCAACCCATTCTGGTGCTCAGAGCAAACAGGTCCATTACAACACAGCCTCTTTAAGAGGTGTTTGCAGCCACTGGCTGCAGCTGCTGCAGCCTCTGTCCCACTCAGCCACTGGTGACTGGTAAGCCATGGATATTTGCCCCATCCTACCTTCTACCATTGCAGAGTGATTTCTTATTCCTCTCCTTAGTTGTAATGCTTCTATACATTTATATCCCAGGTGACTTTGTTGTTTGCTCTGTGTTTCTGTCACACCTATGATTTGGTTGCTAAAGGGATGAACCAAGCCTCTATTATCTATGCCATCTCTCCCTGTAGACTCAAATTTATTCATTTTACAAATGAATTGAGGTCCTAATTTGTGTCAGGCACATTATTAGATGCTATGGGAACAAAGAGTAATAAAGCATTGTCCATGCCACCAAGAAGTTTAAAGTTCTTAAAGTATAATAGAAAGAGAAACATGAAAAATCAATGTTTTATAATGTGGTAAGTGTTTGAGGATAAATATAGATATGCTATGGGAAAACGTATGAATAGGAGATTTATTCTAAGGGATGCTATGAAAGGCTTCACAAAGGTGATTAATGTGGTCTTTGAAGGACAAATAGGAAATTTCCACATGGAGAAAAGAACATTCTAGGCAGAATATAGCAATGTATGCTAAGGTAACAGAAATAGGTGAAATTGCCCAGGGATAGTGTGTAAAATAAGAATAGATGCTAGGATAGAGCCGTGGTGAATAATAACATTTAACAACAAGACACAGATGGAGGATACAGCAAAAGAGATCAAGGAGGAAATATAGAGATATCATGAGGACCAGAAGAAGGGTCACAGAAACCAAGAGAAGAAGATATTTCTATGAGGAAGAGGTCAACTGTATGAAAGGTTGAAGACAAAGAAATCAAGTAATATAAGGACTGACAAGTACTCATTGAGTATTTATTGAATATCTAGTTTTCACTTGAAATTTTCTGGGCACAAAGGACTCTGAAAACTAGAAAAAGCACTGACAGGCAGTGCCTTGTTTTCCACTCATCTGGTCACTAATATACCTTCCCCAAGTTCACCAATTACTGTGTGTGCTGCAACAGTTTAGTTTCCATCACCCTTGCCCCTGAGCTGCTCAGAAAAGGAAGTCACCTGGTTGCTTGTTGGAACACTTGTAGTCAATTCAAGTAAAGTTTTAAAAAAGCTTAGCCCCTAATGGTACTGGCCATATAAGCCTCCCCAGGGTGCTGAGGTTTATGTGCTGTGCCTGGACTATGTTAAGAAAATTAAAACTGGGTTTGTAACAAAGGGGTCTGTTAAGAAAATTAAAACTGGGTTTGTAACAAAGGGGTCAAAGTGTCAAGTCGCTAAAATCAGAAAATTCCACTTGTAACACAGATGTCTATTCTCACACTGGTTTATGATGAGACAAAGTGAAGATTTATAATATGCTTTCCATAAAGTTCTGACATCCATTGAGCTGGGACATTGAGGGGCCAACTCAGAGGTTCTACCTCATTATCCAGGAAGAGAGGGCAAAGTAAGAGAGTGTTTAGTCACAGAGAAGGCTTTGTCTTTAAAAGGACCACCTCTCGCACTTGAACTTCTTGAGCTCCGTGACTTGGACTTATTCAATATTTATATCAGAAGTAAGTTGGACCCTTGGTCCAAGCTCAAGGAGTAGTTGTCATACAGCAACTGCATATGAACTGTTTATAGTCACTCTTATGGCATCATGGAAGGTATACCAACTATTATAAACTAGGTTGTGATGCAGTAAGAAGCAGTCTCACAATTTTAGTGGCTTATAGTAAACTTTTTTTACTCATAATACATGTTCAAAATACATGTCTGATGGGAGGTCAGTAGGTAGGGTTCTACTCATAAGTAGATCTTAGTTGTCTTCACTCTGGGAATTACATCTAATAGAGAAGCCATGTAGGATGTTGCCATTCAACATAACACATGGAAAAGGGAAAGTGGCAAAGTAAGCAATGGTTCATCAATCTTCCACCTAGAAGTGACAGATGCCACTTTTGTTCATATTTCATTGGCTAAAGTAAGTTTTATGCCTGAGCCTATTTTAAATGGGTTGGGGAAAAAAAATCCTTCTATAGATAGACACTTCAGGGCATGACACCAAATATTGGTGAACAATATAATATAGTCTATCGGAGAAACCATAAAATGTGTGTTAAATGTTGAATAGATTACATTATAGGTACTCTCTCAACACAAAGTTTTAGTTAGTTGTCATGAAAATATCCACTGCCCACTATTGTGCCTCAGAGTCCACCACTGAAGATTCATTCCACGGGGTTATGACATTGTATACCAGAAGTCATTGCTGTCAAAGATCAAATGCCTGGTATAGGACATCACATTAATGTCAACCAAATTAATATAGAATTAGATTAGTGGTCCTATAGCAAGCTGTTATGAGAAGCAGGGAGTGCAGCTCTGTGACATTCCATTTAATACTTAATATATTCCAGGCACCATGCTAAATAGAAAACATAAAAATGGAGATAGAAAACAAAAAAGAACCAGTCAGAAATGAAGAATATGATAACTGAAATAAGGAATACAGTAGAGAGGATCAACAGTGGGCTAGATGAAGCAGAGTATCAAATTAGTGATTTGCAAGATAAGGTAACAGAAAACATCCAATCAGAAAAAAAAGAATTCGAACATATGAGAATAGTTTAAGGGGCTGCTGACACAATATCAAGCATACCAACATTTGCATCAACTGTACCTCCTTCAGGGATACCAGAAGGAGAAGAGAGAGAGCAAAGAATTGAAAACCTATTTGAGGAAATAATGATGAAAAACTTTCCTAACCAGGCAAAGGAAATAGAGACCAGGAAGCACAGAGAGTCTCAAACAAGATGAAACCAAACAAGCCCACACCAAGACACATCATCATTAAAATGCCAAAGGTTAAAAACAAAGAGAGAATCTTAAAAGCAGCAAGAGAAAAGCAATTAGTTACCTACAAGGGAGCTCCCATAAGACTGTTGGCTAATTTTTCAAAAGAAATTTTCTAAGCCAGAAGAGATTGGAATTAAATATTGAAAGTGATAAAAAGCAAGTACCTACAACCAAGACAACTCTACCCTGCAAAGCTATCTATCATTTAGAATCAAAGGACAGATAAAGAGTTTCCTAGACAGGAAAAAGCTAAAGGAGTTCATCATCACCAAAACAGTAATACAGAAAAATTTAAAGGGACTTCTTTGAGAACAAAAAGCAAAAATAATCAATCAATAAATCAATCAATCAATGTCAATAGATACATGTCCAGCATAAATTATTTTAAATGTAAATAGATTAACTGCTCCAATCAAAAGACATAGGGTGGCTAAATGGATAAGCAAACAAAACCCTTACACATCCTGCCTACAAGAGACTCACTCAGATTAAAAGACATACACAGAATAATAGTAAAAAAATGGGAAAAAATATTTCATGGAAATGGAAATGAAAAAATAAGAGCTGGGGTAACAATACTAATAAATACCAGACAAAATAGATCTTAAATCAAAGGCTAAAACAAGAGAGAAAAGACAGAATCATCATACTTCTGGGTATTTATCCAAAGAAATTCCAAGCATTACTTTGAAGAGACATGTGCATCCATATGTTCATTACACCATCATTTACAGTAGCCAAGATATGGAGGCAACTCAGGTATTCATCAGTGGATGAATGGATATAGAAGAGGTTGTATACATATACAATGGAGTATTACTCAGCCATAACAAAGTTGAGAGTGACATCGGAAACATGGTGGAGTGAGAAAAGCCCCCAGATCTCTGCTCTTAAAACAATAAGCTGAATATCTAAAACTCAACAAAAAATACCCAAACTGCACACCAGCACATCTGAGCATGGGATTTACACATAAGTGCTACCACAGGACAGAACCCCAGGAGTCAGAAGGTAGACTGGGAAAAACAAAGATGGTGCCTCTCTCAGCCAGAACTCTTCAATTAAACAAACAAACAAATAAATAAAATTTAAAAATTATCTCAGCTTTGGAGATTAATTGCTATAGGAAAATGACCCAGAAATCTGGAAAGGACCTAGAACTCCAAGCTGCCTCATACTACAAGGTCCAGTGAACTCTTATTGTGTGCATGCTTCAATTCTAATCACTGTTATCCAAAGGTCTCATTGGTCACGTCCTTGTAATTACCACACAAGTAGCCTTCTCTTTGCCTTTGTCTGCACCTAGATCCATAGCAACCACTCCTACTCCTGATCCCTGAGGTTAGGTATAATAGGTGACCGCTTACAAAGCTCTCTTTCTGTACCTCATAAGGCAGGTAAAACGAATAGTCTTGTGCTCCTCATTTTACAAGTGGGAATCTTGTGAGACAGAGAGATTAAGCGACTTGCCCAAAGTCACAAAAGCAATAAAGGTAATTGCCAAGTCAAATTGGAACTCAAGTATTTTGTTTCCAAATCCTGCCTTCTTTCTCTAAATTGATATTTCCCAGCATGTTCTCTACAAAGCATAGATTTATTGAAAACTGTGCTAGTAGAATGGGTGTGTTCCATGATATAATAAGCATTTACTTCCCTTTCTACTCTCCTTGTGATGATACACTAGGCACATCAGCATATTAGAAGCTCTGAGATGTAATTAGTATAATCCAGAATTTCCAAAATAATTTATGAATAAGAAGAGCTCACATTAATTAACTACTTTCTGTGCTGGGCTCCATCCTAAGTGTTTTACATACAGTAGCTTATTCTATCCCACAAACATTCTTATGACCTTTGTACTGTGCTTAAGCTCATTCTACCAATGATGAACCAAGGCCCAGTGAAATCAGGTGACTTGTCCAAGTTCACAGAGTAGAAGCATGACCAGGAAGGATTGTAAATGGGACTCTATGCAATACTTGGTCACCAAAATTTTCTGCCCATAAGTCTTTTTTTTCTATGCCATAGAACTAGTCTCTTGCAGAATTAATTTTTAGAAAAGTACTTCCCTCATTCACTGACCTCTTAACAGTAACCTTGCTTATTCTTATTGCCTCAACACCCAAAATCACCTAGAAAAGGAGTTACTGTCAATTACTGAGCAAAGAACCTACATGCTGGAAAATAAGTCAAATATTTGGCTATAGGAGGAGAGAGAAAAGTGTAGAAAGAATGAGAACTCTGCCAGAAAGGTTACTAGAGACTGGACCCTGAAAGATGAGATAGAAGTACATCACTAACCAAAAAGGCCTGTTTCATAGTTGTACACTATATGCTCAGAGGCAGAATCATAACACGATTCTCAGTGGAATCAATTAAATTCATCTCTCTACCCAGCAGGGCAACTACAGTGATATATATCTGCTGTGTGGGCTGCTGCTGATTGCAATGCCAGGTAAATGGAGCAAGGCAGGTCATTTCAACTAAAAGCAGTAATTAAAACCACTGTGAACTGTTTCTGCCACTGGACATGCACACACGTACACACACACAGATCCACAGTTCCAAAAAGACTGGCTGGTGAGGTCAATTCAGTCAAATGAGCAGTTAATTTAATGGAGAAGGGGGAAAAAGTAAGTCAAAGGTGATATTCGACTAAACTGGTCAGTTAACTCAATCTAGTTTTTCGGTCAGTAGAAAAGCTCTCATAGACACAGTTCAGTTGTCTTTGGGGATATAGAGAGTAATAATTAGGAACAGAACCCAAGAAAAGAAAGGTGAATTACAACAGAAAGAATTTAGTGTAAGTGTAAGAAAAAGGGTTTTTTTTTTGGGGGGGGGACAATAAAGAGATGTCCAAATGGCTCCTTTGAAAAGAATTTCACAAGCAAAAAACAATGGAAATTTTTCATTAGAGAAACAAACAGAGAAAATATTTACAACACATAAAACAGAATAAAAGTTAATAGCACTAATATTTTTAAAGGCTCCTATGATTTGGTATGAAAAAGACAACCCATGTAATAGAAAAACAGCAAAAATTAGAAACAGGAGAATTAGAACAGTAAATCTCTACCTGTTAATTCAGAATCATAGCAGAAAGTCTCAGAATGCAAATGGCAAAGCCATACATTATAATACAAAATATTCGACCTCACTAGCAGTCAAGGAAATACACATTAATTTAATGAGGAAATATTTTTTACCCTTGAGATTGCAAAAATAAAAATTTAAAAGATTGTTAATATTCAATATTGGTGAGCATCCTCACATGCTGCTGGTGGGAATGTAAAATGTTTCAACTTTTCTATGTTAGCAGTAGTTATAGAAATCTTAAATACACATACCGTTTGACCCAACATTCTCACTGTGAGGAATATATTCTGTAGAATTAAAAGTAAAAGTACATAGGTGATATAAAGCAGCATTATATATGGCACAATAAATAGAAACAGTGTAATATCCATCAATAAGGGGATGGTAGAATAAATTAAGTTATATCCATTCAACAAAATATTCTGCAGTCATTTTTTGATAACACTGACCCAGAGGAATGTCCATGACATAGTCATAGTGAAAATAGGCTGTAGAATAATGCATATAGGGTGGTTTCATTTTTGCACATCAAAAAAGTAGGAAGGCTTGTGTATTTATGTGTTTGTACATGTAAAAATGTATGAAAATACACATACCAAACTGATCATATTTATTAGGTTAGGAGGATAGAAGTGGAGGAGGAGGACGAAAGAAAACAAATTTTTTTTCTTCATACACTGTTCTACTTTTTGTTACAATAGAATATGTTACTTTTTTGGAGTAGACAATATAAGCATTGTATTTAATATGGAGGAAATATCACCTTCTTTAGTTAGTAAAATAACTTAAAGGCATTTTCCACTTTTAAAATATTTTATCCCAACAGACCAAGGTCTATTAGGAAACAACAGATGTCACTTTCCCATTCCTAGAACTTTTATGTGAAAATGTAAGAGAATCTTTTCTCTCCACTGACTAAAAAGTCTGTCACAGTGGAAGCTGGGCTCTTAAGCAACTATGTTGTGGTATCAGGGCCAAAGACTAGTTCTGAAACCCGAGATCAGAGGACAGAATGTATGTATATCACACAGGTATGCAACTATAATTAAAATGTGAAAAATTTGGTTTCTTATGTATCTCATAAATCTAGTTCTAAAGACATTTCCCCAAAACAAAGTCAAAATGTTTGGGTAGTAGTGGCTATTTTGGTATAAGCATGTTCCACCAAGTTGTTATTTGGAAGGATAACACTCAACCTTCCAAAGTGGTTCTCATCTGTTTATGTAAGAATATTCTGGTCTGTTGATATATTAAAAAAAAAAAAAACGTAAAAGGGCAGTGCCCTTTTATGACCACTCCAGTTCTGCTAAGTGCAATAATTACTTAACCCTGGATATTAGTACTTTTATTTCAACCTTTGAGAGAATTGCTTCAATTGTTTCAGGTGACTTACTGCGGAGCTATCCCAATGTCTCGGCACTCTCATTGTTATGAGCCCTGCATAGTGAAACTTATCTCATAAGAAAAACACAAAGGTACTATGGTTACTACTACTATTACTACCAATACTGAGAGAGAATAACATTTTTGAGTGCCTACTTACTATGTATCAGGCATTGTGTCCAGTGACAAAGAAATTGAGTCACTAGGAGGTTAAGTAACTTGCCTAAGGCCACACAGCTAGTAGTATGATTTCGAGCTAGAGAATTAAATCAGTCTAATTCAAAAGCCCTTTGCTTTTAACCTCTCTCTTATATTCCCTAAAGGGCCACAATGGTTTTCTAACTTTAGCTCTCAGGCTTAGTCATTCATTCATTCATTCACTCACTCTTTCATTCATAGAATAATTCTACCAAATTTACTGAGCACCTACTATGTGTAAGACATTATGCTGAGGATACAGAGAAAAATGAGATACCTTTCCCACCCTTGAGAAATTTACTTTCAGGTGTAAGATATAAATAAGCATCCACAACTGTGATATAGTGTGACAATGTAATATACACCAGGAACCAGGAAGGCTTGGCAGCATTATTAGTAGACCCCAGTCCTACCTGACAGCAGGGGAAAGACAACTTGTTTAGGTAAAAAGAAGGCTTGATTGGAAAGAGACCATATCAAAATGTCTAAAGGTCAAGTCATGGATCCTGACTTTTCTTCAGTATTTTCATTAGGATCTAGAAAGTATAAGATATAAGAAAGCCCCTAAAAAAAGAAAAGGTGGAAAGAGCCAACTGAAAAGAACACAATCTTCCTTTAAAAAAAAAAGGTGAAAACCCTTTAAAACCCTGGAATTAGTATGATGTGGTAACTCATTAGATATTTTCAATTAGAAATAAAAGCAAAGTACTTGATGAGTTGCAAGCAGGCCAGTCATCAGAGGATGGAAGTTGCTTGAACTGCTTGAAATACCCAAACAAGAATCTATGGGTCAGTTTTTTGATATCTGATTGTGTGAGAAAGTTTCTCTATCATCAGAGTAAATACTATATAGGGTAGATTATTTGAAGTTTGTTGTGGAAAGGAAACTAAGTGTAGCTCAGAATTTGTTTCTTTAAATCATACTTTATATTACCTTTTCTTTAAAAGACTGAAAATATTTAGAGATAAGAACCGATGTTGTGATTTTAATGGATTTATTTCATAGACTAAAGGGAAATTGTGTCATGTTAATCTAGCTTCTCTTAGTTTCACATTAGAAGACTATTATAAGGAGGGTGGAGGAGACCCAAATATTCACCTAAGCAAAAAGAATGTTTTTTCAAAGATCTAAAGAGACAAAGGGGTTAAAATAGCTTAGGAGGTTAATGAGTGATACTGAGGAGACAAGGATGGGACTGTGGGTTCATTAGATTGAGTCAGGTATATAACAAGTAGAAAAAGGATCCAGCTATATCTCACTAGTAGTAAATCAGTGGACACCAGCTTTGTGAAGAATGATAGGTTATCAAGCCCTAAAATAAGGCACACCAGGAATAAGTGAGAACTTCAAACACAAAGCTCATGTGGAAACCTTTTTGTTCATTCATTGCAACAGGGTATCTACTCTCAAGAAGCTCAATAACTTGATTGGATTTTCAGAGAGACAGAGAGAGACAGAGAGAGACAGAGACAGAGAGAGAGAGAGAGAGAGAGAGAGAGAGAGAGAGAGAGAGAGAGAAACAAAGAGAAGGAGGGAAGGAGAGAAAGAAAGAGATGATAGATAGAATTGCCAATGTATACCAGTTATCTGTTGCTGTGTAACAAATAACTCCAAGACATAGTGATTTAAAATAACTACTGTTTTTTGCAAGCAATACCTATAATAAGGGTATTGTCATCCAAAATATGTGAAGAACTCATGCAACTCAACAACAACAACAAAAATCCATTTTAATCAAAAAATCCAAATACAGCTCAATGACAACAAAAATCCTAATCTATTTTAATTTAAAAAATCCAATTAAAAATGGGCAGCACATCTGAACAGACACTTCTCCCAAGAAAACTTACAAATGGCAAACATATATGGAAAAATGCTCAACTTCACTATCTATTAGGGAAATGCAAATCAAAACCACAGTGAGATACCACCTTACACTTGTTAAAGTGGCTATTATCAATAAGACAAGAAATAACAGATGTTGGGTGAGCACACGGAGAAATTCATACACTGCTGGTGGGAATGTAAATTGGTGCAGCCAATATGGAAAACACTATGGAGGTTCCTCCAAAAATTAAGAAAAGAATTACCATATGACCCAGTAATCCATCTTTTGGGTATCTACCCCCAAAATGTAAAAACATGTATTTGTAAAGATATATGTACCCCTATGTTCATTGCAGCATTATATGAGATAGCTAAGACATGGAAACAACTGAAGTGTCCTTGACCATATTTCACTCATATGTGGGATATAAAACAGAAAGCAACAAATGAAAAATGAAACAAACAAATTCATAGACACAGACAACAGTTTAGTGGTTACCAGAGGGGAAGGGAAGTGAGGGGGCGTAGATTGAAGAGGGTAAATGGGGTCAAATATATGGGAAAGAAAGAGACTAACTTTGGGTGGTAAATATATAATGCAATATACAGATTATACATTTAATATTTATATAACATTATTAACCAATGTCACTCCAATAAATTTAATTAAAAAAAAAACAAAGTCCAAAGTGAAATTTTACTTAATCTCACTTGCAGAGATAAAACTATTAACAATTTGTTATTCAGCTTTCTAAACATTTCCTTATATATTTAGAATGTAAATAGCTTACACTATGATCTCTAGTGATGTACTTTCCAGCCTAATAATGGATATCTTTCCTATATAACATCATTCCTTCTTCACGATGGATGCCTATGCTTCCATTTTATGGACATATTATACTTTACATATTTAGTCAGTATTCTATGTATGCAAGTAGTTGTTTCTTTTTGTTTTACACTATTAAGAGTATTGATTTTTTTAAAAACCTTAACTAATTAATTAAAATTTTAAAAATCACCACCATTAATTTGTCTCATAGTTCTGTGGGTCACGGAGGATTCTCTCAGCTGGGATTAGGGTGAGATAAGCAACATGTCTAGGGCACAAAATTTAAGGAGGCACTCACTCAGAGTCGTTCAATTGTCAATAGTATACTTGCATGATCTTGATTATTAACATCTTCTTAACTTTTGTACTGTAAACATTTCATTTGCCTTACCCTAGTGCTGGCTCTGATAATTTTCTGGAATAAGCCAGTTGGGATAATCTCTGCAATGGTGGTCAGTTTATGAGTCAGTTAACAGCTAGAATATCTAGAATAGCCTCACTCACATGTCTCGCAGTTGGTAAGTTATTATTGGGAAATAGGGGTGACTGGTCCTGACATATCTCTTCATTCAGCAGGCTAGCCCAACCTTCTTCACCTGGTGTCTTTTACAGAATTCCCATTACATGTGCTACTGTCCCAATGGCCAAAACAAGTCACACAACCAAAACAATAGTGAGTGTGGAAAGCAATTATACATAGAATAAGGAGGTGTGAACAAATTGAGAGCCATTACTACACCACAATACCCAAAGATGAAATGGAAGAGAATGGCTGTGGTGAATGCATCAACTAAATAAATAACTGATTTATAATCAGGAGACAACCAGAGAAAGATTCTCTCTAGACTGTATCAGGCAGTCAGGAAGGAACTTCCTCACTAAAGAAGTAAGATTGGATGGGTACAGCATATACATCTCTCAGAATTTTAAACATGGGCTTTTCAAGTACCTGGCCCATGTATGACTTGGTCCCTATATCTCTACCTGATGAGAACCCCAAAATAGACATCTCCAACACTCCCACAAGGCATACACCACAGGAGAGCTTAGGGATCTTATCCACAACAATTCCTCCTCTGCGAGAAATTGAGATTCCTTGTTTTAAAGTAAGAGCAACCTTAACTCCTTCCCCTAAATACACAAACACCATTTTGCTATTGGATGCAAAAACTAATTCTGTCTGAAATTCAACTGCTCTCCAAATCTACATCTTATTGCGTAAAGAAAGAAAAGCCACCATTTTCCTAATTGGTTCTGTGTAGAATTAGGCAAATAAACCAATAAAAAGAAATATATGAACATTTGCTACTTTTTAAAACCTCATCTCTAACCTGCTTCAATATTTATCTGGAATTTTAAGCCTGACACAGCCAATCGCATTTCCCCAAATCTCCAAGCAACTCTATAACAATTTTGATAATGAAGAAAGATGCTTTGTTCATATATTAGAAACTGTAGAGCATGTTCCTTGCCTTGCTAGGAACTTTTATTCAAACACCAGCAACACTCATGTGTGCAAACAGGAGGACAAGGAACAGTTGGATGACTGTGGAATCAGTCACCTGCCATTGTGTACGAGCTCATCCCAAAGCAAACCAGTTGGAGCAATTGTCAAAGACATCCATTGTTTGTTCTGAAAGTGTCAGCAGTCTCAATTACTCATTCTTCCCTGGAAATCACTCCAGACAAAAGGGATCTGAGAAGCTCATTTTCACGTGGTGGAACCAGAGAGCACATTATTTACTGGTGAGATGAGCTGACTGTATTTTATCCATCGACACTTATTCCCCAGGCAGATCATCAAAATTCAGCTGTTGGAATAATTATGGGAAATGTATTCGCACACATATGAAATGGGTCATCCTCAGATGAAAGACCATGCAACACAGTTAGTGCTTATTTGTGAATAAGTACTGGAGACTTATTTGAAGAAAACTCCCAGACCATTGGCTTGACAAAGGATCTGAAGTAGTAATGAGAGCACTGGGGAAAAGAATTTCCCAGACCTTACACCACACACAGCTTGCCCAAGAGATGAATCAATTCCGCAAAGAGCCAGCTTATTCTCTAAAACATTGGGTATTTTTCTGCCATTATTTAGGAGCAACTTTTCCCTTTCACCAAATTTTGACTATAAATGAGAAAGATAAATAGGCCCTTTCAAAACTGAAAGCAATTAATTCCAGGATCCAAAGTTTCCAAAATTGTTTCCATGACCTTCCTTATGATCCCTAACAACATTGCTCATTCTAGGACAAAATATTCATTTAAGCATTAAAGTCCTGCATATGCTCTTTTGGTGCTCACATTTTTAACAGGCTTTCATGGATTTAACTCTCAGTTTTTGGAATACAATTCATTTTGGTCCCAATTGGTATGGAGGAAGATGACACCACTAGGACATTAGACTTCATCAGCATAATGGTCTTTTAGTCTACTTTTTGGGCAAAAAGAAAAGTCACTGGATTGTAGCATGACTGTACAAGTCCAGAGAATGTAGGGTTTAAATACTAGGCAGAGAGTTTGGGCTGAGATTGTCCCTCCCATACACTGTGCTCCATTTATGCTGATTACTTCATTGTTGCCTTAACTCCTATGTTTCTCATTCTTATATGTTCTATGCCAGATCTCAGACCTGTACCAGTCCATATAGCCTGTTAGGAACTGGCCCACACAGTAGTAGGTGAGCAGTGAGTGAGTGAGCAAAGCTTCATCTGTATTTTCAACCACTCCCCAGTGCTAGCATAACCTCTTCAGCTCCACCTCAGACCATCAGGCATTAGATTCTCATATGAGCACTGGTCTCTGGTGCCGAAGATATTAGGGACCACTGCCCCATGCTGTTTCTTTACCTAAAAATACCTTCTTATGTTTCCTTTGCCTATAAAAATTCTAATAAGTTTTTGAAGCCTAGATCAAGTTTCACATCCTCTGAAAGCCTTCCATGGCTGCCCAGACTTAACACATTTCTCCCTTTTCAGTATTGTTAACCACATACTAACACTTGGCTATGTACCTCTTGTATTCCTCTATGTCTATTTGATAAGTATTAGACTTGCCTCTCTAATTGGATCCTAAGATTCTCAAAGTCAGGAACTGTGTATGATATGTTCCTCATGAAATACTCTCCTTCTATACATGCACAATGTCTATAAGAGTGTCTGTACATAGCTGACAATAAATGCTTGTTAATTATCTATGTTAGTAGAAGGTTATTGGAGATTTTTGAGTAGGTAGGTAAACTCTTAATGAAAGTAAAAGCCTCAGAATTATTCTGAAACAAATTTAAGGAAGCAAAATATATTAGATTGCTTTTCTAGGTGATAAATTATATTACAGCACAATTAGCTAAATTGATTAAACCTACATAGAGAATTTGTGGAGAGGTGGCTACTTTGAGGGAGAGTGATGACTTCTGTTTTGTTTATCCACATGTACATGTAGTCATTTTGGTCAAATACTTAGTTAAGTGACTGGGTATAAACTACTATTTTCTTCTTTTCAACCAGTGGTTATAATGTCAGACAGATATAGCATCAGTGGCAAAATAGCCATAGAATTAAGCTAGCCCAATTAAAATGAGCAGTGTTACCACAGTCAGGATGGCAGCATGGGGAGATCAAAAGATCCCTGACATGGGGAATCAGGAAAGCCAAGTTTGAGTTTAGTCCCAAGTCTACCTGGGTGATTAATGGATTGGTCACTTAACCTCTTTGGGTCTGAGTTTCCCCATCTATAAAAAGATGATGAATAGCTCAAAAAGATTACAGAAATACTTTGTTTTATTGTACTTCACTTCATTGCACTTCACAGATGTTGTCCTTTTTTACAAATTGAAGGCAAGACCCTCAAACAGCAAAAAATTGCAATTTGCCTTACTGCAATACTCACTTTATTGTGGTGGTCTGAAATTGCACCCATGATATCACTGAAATATGTCTGTATGATGATCAAGAGTCACTGCATCTTAAAACTGGCCAAGATGGGATCTGAACAGACAGCAGAAAATTTTCTCCACCAGTTATGGGCTTCATTCTACAAGGTGCAGCTGATAGGTATTGTGAACAGTCTGCTATAGTATGGTTCATCCATCTGAGAAGATCAGGCACACTGTGTCTTACGAACCCAAGTTGCATCGAAATCCAACTCAGCATTTAACTTATCACCATCTCAATTCACCCTCATGTCATCTAAGTCTCTCAGGGAAGAGGAAGTTCTTTTCGAGCAAGCAATGTTATTGAATGCCATAAAGCCACCATTCCACCCCAGAGCTTTCCAGTTTGGGATTACTTAAAACACTTCCCTCTTAGAAAGAAATTAAAATGCTCTTCAATTGCACAGGCTGTGCTTTATCGCTGTTTGTGTGTTGGAGGAAGAGAGAGATGAAGATTAATTACTTTGGTCGGAGCGGAGTATTAAGAAAAAAAATCCCACTACTAACAACCTAAAGATAAGGATAATCGAATGAATGAGTCAATTCAGCATTTTAAAAATCCAGTTATTCATTTAACAAATGCTTTTGTGAGTACATACTCTGTTAGGAATTGTTCGACTACTTCAGAAGAATACAAAATAGAGTTACCACTTTCTATTCAGGACTCTGTCTCCCATTTCTACTGCCTTTCCTGGACGACAGGACTAAATGCTGATATTAGGGCTACAATTTGACCTCTAGGTCATAACCTCACAACTTACACCAGTGTAAACTATTCTAGAGGGCAAACCCTCATTCTGCAGTCTTTACCATATTTCTCAGTCATCAAAGGCAAGGTGAAAAAATATAAACAAAAAAGTGAGAAAAGCAAGCAAAAATTATACTATGAATATGAACATGGGAGAATAAAAAAATAGCCATATAATCGCATTGGTCAGTTTTAAAAAGGTCAGATGATTCAAATTTTCCCTGAGTTTTCATAGACCATATGATACATCTTTTTTTCAGCCAAGACTGGTGTTCATGGACCTCCAGGGCTCTAATTCATTATGGGGTGGTTTAGAAATAACATTAGGGAGATGGAAGCCCCCAACTCAAATCAACATTGGTCTCTAAGAACAGGAGATGGAGTCTTCTTGCAAGGACTCAGTAATTACTTGTTTAATGTTCAGTAGTAGGCACTGGGAGAGCTAAAATGAAATAATGGGTAGCCCATGGCTGGACAGAATATGACAACTGGTATTCTAGAATAGAACACTGGACATCCAGGTAGGAAGTCAATATACAGGAAATATGTTGGCAGATAGTAGGGTCCTGACAACTGGGTTAGGGGTTTATGGCAGAATGCCTGTCCCAAGAGGACATAGACAAAGTAGAATTGGAGGTGTTAGATAATTAAACAAGACAAAATAAATAATCGTGAAATAAGTTCTGCGGGGCAGTTAGAGCTAGAACACAAAGTTAGAGCTCCTCTAAAATATGGTTTACCTAAGGTCCTTTCCTGGAGTGTTAGACTGGGAGACTGTTAATCCTTCCTGACCAAGGTTAGGTTTGGTCCTGGAGAGTAAATAGAGCTAAAGCCTGCAGAAGCCATTATATAAGAAGTTGTAAATGTAACAACTGTCTCCATGCTTGCTATTTGTGTTTTTTCTCCTTTAGTGATTAGCCCTCAAACTTCTAGAGCAAGGGTTGGCAGACTTCCTGGAAAGTATCATGTAATAAATATCTCAGGCAATATAGTCCATATATAATCTCTTGTCACAACTACTCATGTCTGCCTTTAAAATACAAAAGTCGTCATACACAATATATAAACCAATGGGTGTGGCTGTCTTCCAATCTGCAACCAAGTTTACGGGGAAAGAGTCCAAGCTGGGCAGATTTGGAGGAAAAGGAAATAAGCAAGGAACTCAGGCTTTGCTGCTGCAAGGAAAGAAAGGTTCTCAGGAAGTAGGTCTGACTCTTAGAAGAAACACTGCATTTGAAAAGCAGAAATCATTGTTGGTGCTCTTTGTTGGCACCTCTCAAATCACAGCACACAACTACCTCATCTATTTATCTATGTGACCAGTTCTGGAAAGGAAAAAAAAATGTAGGTGAAAAAAAAGAGAAGGAGGAAAGTGAGCTCAAGGGAGCTTAGAAATAAAGAAATCTGACTTCTCCTTATTGAAACAACTTAGGCAAGAAAATGTCTGAGAAGGCCTAGGACCCTGGCAAAGGCCTTGAGGCATATAGGGAGATTTGAAAATGTAGGTCATAATTATAGTAGTCAAAGGAGTAACTAACTATCTGTAAAAGAATGCTCCTCAGATTGTTGAGTTCTTCTTGAACTGCATTGAGTGTATCAATGTTACATTTAGTCCTTTGGGGCTCTTAGGGACTAATAAACCTGTGGACCAACTCTGAGCTACACTTAAAATGCAAAATAGATTTATGTAGGTGAAGCAACATGCACATATGCTTTAAAATAGTCAATTGGGACATTTTCTCAAAAGTACCCTGAAAATAGCAACTGGATCCTAGACATGTAGCCAAATTTTATAGACTCTGAAAACAGTCCCCATGGAAACAAAATCTTCTGTCTCTCACTGTGTCTTCTGACATCCTAGCAGACACTCAAAGTTAAGGGCACTTAGAAGACAAAAGATGTGTTATCCCAAAGACAGAAGGTTAAAATGAGATAACAATCCCAACCTTAGTCTGCTCCAAGTCAAACGATCTGATCCTGCTTCTTCTGAACTCTCTCCAGAAAGAGAAAGGCACACCCAGGAAGACTGTTCCAACTTAGTCACAACCATGGGGTAAGCCAACTAAGAACTTAAGAGGAGGGGGAAGGAAGGTTTACGAAAACACTTCTTCAAGTATGTGCACTCACTCTGGAGCCAAAATGAATCTGAAGAAGAAATAACTCTTCATTTTCCACTTATTTCTAATTGGGGTTTCTCTCTTTTATTGTGTGAGAAGACAGTATGCTTGGTGAGAAAGGAAAGCTTTAAACAGAACCTAGACAGAGCTCATGAATTAGACGTGATGGAAAATCAGTGACTCCAATTCACCAACTCAAGACCATGACCCCTCAATGGCAGAGAATGAGAAATTCTATTTTCTTGGTTTATGAGGACATTTGAATAAGCTGGGAAAATTTAGAAACAGACTTTTCAAATACACTCAATTCAATCATGTGCCTGTAGAGTAGTTCTGAGACTAAAGACACTATTGCAAACTTATTTGCAAAAGTAGAGACAAACTTGTATATATTACGAACCATGTTTCAAAGATGGCTCTCTTTCAGTAAGAAGGTTCCTCGAAAAACTAAGAATTGATCTAACATATGATCCAGCAATCCCTCCACTGGGCATGTATCACAAAGGTTTGAAAACTCATATCTCAAAAGATATTTGCACACCAATGTTCATACCAGCATTATTCATGGTGGCCAAGAAATGAAAGCAACCGAAGTGTCCTACGATAGATGATTGGCTAAGAAGCTGTGGTACATATATAAAATGAAATATTACTCAGTCATAAGAAGAGATGAAATCCTGCCATTTGCGACAATGTGGATGGACCTCGAGATACTCATGCTAAGGGAAATAAATGAGACAGAAAAAGTTTAAACCACATGATACTACTTATGTGTGAGATATAAACCTAAAAGCAACAAACAAACAAGACAAAAAAATAGAGACTCATGGACATGGACAATAGACTATTGGTTACCAGTTGGGGGAAGGAGATAGATGGGTAAAAGGGGTCAAATATGTGGTGACAGAAATCTGACTATGGGAGGTGAACACACAATGTGTTTATATATATATATATATATATATATATATATATATATACACACACACACACACACACACACACACACACACACACATATGTATATATACCTCATTGTTAAAATGTACAACCGAAACTTACCAGATTTTGTTAATCAATGCCACCATAAAAATAAATAAGTAAATAAACAAACAAACAAATGAATAAAGAAATAAAATTAAGGGAGGAAAAAAAGATGACTCTCTTTATACCAAGAGAGTATCTACAAAAATAATCAATTGTTTTTAATGAATTGGTCAGAAACTATTTTGAACTATTCCACCTGGTAGGTAAGAATTGACTAGTACTACTGTTTCCACATTGAAATGATCTAAATTAAAAAAAATGTTCAATGATAATAGCAATGATTTACCATAGTGTCTGCATTTTAAGCTAAAACGCACATTCTTTCCTTCTTCTTCATTTCTTCCCTGGCAAGAAACTAACAAACTTGAATAAGTAAACAGTTTCCAAATATCTATATTGATAATCAACAACTTTGATACCAATTACAAAACAGTGTTTTTGTCAAAGAGTGGTGTAGTTTATTGGTAGATATTATGTATAGCTGTGATTTCCCTTTGTTAGATTGGCTTAGACTCAGAATTGTAACTCAGAATTAATATATGTTATGACTCTTCTTATCACAGCTGGCGTCCTGATTTCCCTAAGGATAATAAAACTTTTATTTATCCCTGCCTATTTTCTGGATTGACTCATCATGAACAACTTGTTTATCATTATCTGTTCAATAACCATACTCAGGGTTGTTCTGGTGGCGGATTCTATGGAAGCTTCCACATGGCTTTGACCTTTTTACTGACTCTGGATTCTCAGCCTAAGTTTTAGATAATGGCTTAAATAACTGACTCAACACTGGGAGGGCCGCTGGTTTGATTTCTCCTGGAAACTTCATTGGGTGTTCTAATTTCTAACCTTAAACTACGGCTTTGAGATTGGCTCGCAGATTTCTACCTTGTCCTGATATTGGGGAAAATATTTATCTTTTGATATTTAGCAAGAGAAAAGTGTTTTATTCTATGTAGAAATGTAACAAATATGTGAATCTCCAGTTTTCTTGAGCACAGAAGAAAGAAGAATGTTTTAAAATTACTATGAAAAGTATAAGGTATTTTAAGGTATCAAACTAAAAGAAGAAGTAATCTTAATTTGTAACAAGTGAGATTTGGTCTTGACAACAAAAACTCCTTCTTCACTGCCATTGTGTTTACCCATTAAAATAGGTTAGCCATTGACTTAAAAGATTGGCGGGCAGACTAGGGTTGGACCCTAGCTCTACTACGTTTCCTGTGTAAACCAAGGCAAATCACTTAACCTGTAAGTCTGGAGTTCCTCAGCTATAAAGTGAGGATAGCAATGCCTATTTACTTAGTTGTGTTGAGAATTAAAGTGAAATGAGACCATTGCATAGATCGTGGCTGAATACATGTGTCAATTCAACCAATATTTATTGAAAGGTAGACACTGGGCATTACAAAGTTGTAGAGAAGAGCTTTTGGGTTATTGGATGAAATATTCACACATGCAATGTCATAAACAGAGTGCCGTGAGAACCAAGAGGATAAAGAGCAACTAACTGCCTAGGAAAGTTTGAAGTGGGCTATAATGATTTTGACACAGACCCTTGGGCTGACTGGTTGTGAGTATTGATCATTACTACAGTAGAGGAACTGTCATGCAGGGGCTGACCTTATGGAGCAGGATTCACTTTAGCAGTGCTCTGGTGCCTACCCAGTCTGCCCTTTGGGTATGCTGTTCTCGGATGTAGCCCCAGGTAATGCTCAGGCTCAGTCCAAAGCAGGCCACCAGACATGCAGGGACTGGGGCCTCCTGGAAGGGGCCCCAACATAGTCCAACTTCAGCCACATCCTATGCCCTGCTTGGAGCCACCTGGCATGATCCACCAAGCAATCTGCAGATGGTTACCACTTGTGCTAGTCTTAGAATTGCATCAAAAGACCAAGCCATGACCAAGATCGGCTGCTACTAGTGTTGAGCTTGGGATTGTTCAGCAAGAGATACAGGGCCCACCAGATGCTGCTTGTTTGGATTTTGTGAACTTTTGAGAGATTTTACAAAAGTCTGCAGCATGAGCCAAAACAGGCTGTTTTTATAGAAAAATCTCTGAAAGTAGCATGAGTGAGCCTGAAAGTGGGGTTGTGCAGGGTCTCAGGGAATCACCAGTGTAGGACAACCAGCGTTAGCCAGGTTGATGGAAACTCAGATATGGTGGCTGCTTAAGTCTGCAGGCTGGGATGGGGGAGGACTCAACAAAGGAACAATGGATGCTGCCAGCACTACTGTCTAGGAGAAAGCTGCCCTCCAGTTCTTACCTTCAAGCTAGATAACTCAATTCCTCCCAGTATTTCCTTGGTACCTATGGAGCTGCTTCCCCAGGGCTGAAGTTCAGAGCAAGAGAATCTGTCAGTGAGTAAGTCTGTGCATGGGCCCTTTAAGAGGGGTGCCTGAAACTCCAGCAGCCCTCCATCTCACTCAGCCACAATCTCCTCTGGTTTTAACAGCCAGAAGTTGTGGGGACTTCTCTTCTCAGTACTGGATCTTTGGGCTGGGGTGCCTGTGGAGGCTGGGATCCCTCGATCCTTTGAGGAGACCTTCGCAGTAGAGATATCCTCCTGATTTTTAACCACCACACGTGGGTATGGGACAAAACCTTTCAGTGTCTCTGCCTCTCCTACCAGTCTAGAGGTGGCATCTTTTGCATGTCCTTAGTTGTAGGGCCTCTGTTCTTCTAGACTTCAAGTGATTCTCGATGATCATTATGTAGTTCAGTTGTGATTTTGATGTGGCTGTGAGAAGAGGTAAGCACAGTGTTATCTACCCTGTCATCTTGACCAGAAATCCATTTTCATTTTCTTTGAAATGGTAAAAAGGCTGTACTAGAAGAAGTATGGCCAGTAATTGGAGCCATGACCAGTGAATTCTGGAAGATGTTTTATTTTAATTACATTTGATTTGTATAGCTATAGAAATGGTAATTTCTCCATAATCTTGGGCTTGTAATCAACTCCAAGCTACTTTTTCTATTATAAATCTACAACTTTCCACTGCTAATTAGTATCTCTTAAGGAAAGGACAGGAAAAGGAGATACAATTTAAGAGTTGGTCTTGCTTCACGAGAGTAGCTCTTGGCTGGGTAGAAGAAGATGCTGAAATTTTCGCAGACTCATTATAAGGTATTAAAATTACTGTGGACTTTTTATGTCATCTCTTCTATTTCTTCATTAGCAAGCCAAGAAGTAGGTGCTGCTTCATTTATTTTAAAACCCATTAAGCCTTTTCTACATCTAGAGGAGAAAGAAAAATTTTACATATTCACATCATTAGAAGTATAACTTTCCCCCCAGTAAAACATGAGGTTGGCATTTCAGGAATGCAAATGTTTGTCTGCATCTGTGGATTCTAGCCTTTTTCACAGTCCCCTTGCTAATTGTTCTTCCAGGCAGCTTTTGACTTTTACAAAACAAACCTGACCTATATATCACTGTCATTTTAAACAAAATTCAATTTCAAAGGGTAAGGTGCCTTTAAAGGACATATGGAAAAAAATAAAATAAAAAGCACAAGTCAATGAAAATTGAATAAGGGATTGAAACCTTGAGGTAAAATTACATGTAATGAATTGAAATTCTTTTCTTTTTATGAGGTAATAAAATTAAACTCCTTACTAACTATTCCTTTAGATTAATGAATGGCCTGAGGATACTGAAGGGTGATGAGGGGGCTAATATATAGTCATTAAGAGATACAAGTCTGTTACTACAGCTACAAACAAAATGCTTGACTATGTTTTCTGAATAACCAAATATTACTGGTGGTTTAACAAAACAGATGAATCAATTTTATTCAGAATAGTAGAATTATTTGAGTTTGTGTAGAAATATGGCAAAAAATCTGGATAAAATGAGTAACAAATCAATTATTCATATGTATATGATTCTATGGTATCAAGCATGAAGAACTGGAAAACAGTTGAATAATTGATTCAATTTTAGCTATTTTACATGGATGCCTCTGCAAAAACTAAGTCTTTTAAGGATAGTTCCCCTGCCTGATACTTTTCTTCTCTTCCACACAATGCCTACCATAATACAGCCTGCAATAACTGCTTCATTAAATGGCTGATAGGATATTTGCAAGGCTGTATAAAGAACTTAAGTTTATATCAGTCTGCAAAGCAATCTGTGGCAAAAATGTCTAAATAATCTCCAAGATTACTGCTTCCATTTTGTATTGTAATGTTATTGCTGGATAGTGGCTATCCAGCAGGGACTGCATTTCCAACCCCTCTCATATCTAGATAGGGCCATCTCACTATCTGAATTTTAGAAGAATTGCTTCGCATCATTTCTAAGCCAAAGTAGTTAAGAAGCAATGACTTTAGTCTATTTACCTATTCACTGACTGAATTGAGAGAATTCCAATTTCCCACAGTAGGGTAGAAGCATGAGATGGAAGAATTGGGGTCCTTGGTGCCCATGCGGAGGCCCTCCACAACCAGGAACACTCATATTGGACTAATAAATACCTTTACTGTGTTATGTCACTGAGAATTTGGAGTTTGCAGCTTAAAGCAGCTAGCAATATCTTAATTAATACACTTTGAATTTTATTATCTAGGTGCTAAAATGATCTCTTGGAGGTCACTTCTTTTGAGTCTGCATGGTATCAGCAGAAAGGGGTAACAGGATATTCTGGTAGGTTTCTGTTGACACAGCACTGTCCAAGGGATTTGTGCTAGGTGTCTTCTATTTGCCTTGTCTAATCTTCTCTCCATTCTTCTTTCCTGTTCTCTGTCCTCTGCAATCTGAACTATATGGATTACATTAATCAGCTCTCTTGCCCTATGACATTTGACTGAATTTGGCTCATAGGAAGCTCCCACAGGAGGTCAGAGGGAAGGAGGAGAGTTAGAGTATAGAATCCCTTGGCTCTCTCACTGTGAAGTTTCCTAGGGGTGGCTGTGTCCCTCAACCAAAGGTCAATGCTCTTCTTAAGGCAGACTTCTCCACACCACTCTCTCCTCTCTTTCAATAACCATTCTTCACCTTGTGCCTTTAGACCTAGGGCTGGAAATAGCTTTGTTGCTACTAACTCTGAGTTATTGCACTATCTATTATAAGACATCTCCTGTCTCATCCATTTTTACATAAACGGCCCCTTTATATGTCAATTAAATCTCGAAGCTGAGGGAAAAATAGCCCCTTAATTTAACATCTCTCAAATTCTTTTAATTTGAATGTGCCATCTGTGTTTGTTTGAGACACTGAATGATACAGAAAACCAGAATTAGATGCTCACAAGGAAATCTCCATTAGTCAATATGAATGGGGCCACTTGAATCTGCCAATTTCATCCAATTCCAGTTGTGTGCATTTTTTGTAGGGCTTCTAATTTCCCCTAAAACCATAGCCATAGTGGCTGAGGACAATGTAGCTTAAAGTAGCTGGCTAATATTTTGAAAAATTTTAAAATGTTATGTATGTGAATTTTGCTTTCTACTGTGTATCTATGCTTTGAAGAAGTAGAGCATAGTAGTTAAGAGTACTTGACATCAGTTAGACTCAAGTTATCTTTCAAGTTAGGCTGTCTCCACTGCTTATTAGCCATTACCTTAGACAAGTTACTTAGTCTCCATAACCCTGAGCTTCCTCATCACTAAAGTGAGAATAATAATATTGACTTCGTGTGGTTGTTTTTAGGAATAAATGCCTAACTCATATGTATTGCTTAGTAAATTTAGCTCCATAAAACCATGTATGCTTGACTAAAATTGGTATTCCAAGAATATGGTCCTTGTTTAGCCTCTAGCTTCATATAACTTTAGTATATAATTATATATATCCCAGTTTGAAAAGCATGAATATGCTATCTAAAGTTATGTTTAGGGAAAAGCAAAGTAGCTACAAGGGAAAATTGCTGATACTTGATTTCCAAGAAGAAATGAGGAAAGAAAGAAAGAAAAGAAAGAGAGAGAGGGGATAGAAGAGAAAGAGAGTAAGGGAGGGAGGGAGGAAGAAGAGATAGAAGGAAAAGTATCATCTTGAAGAGTCTGCATAGCATAACAATTCAGAACATAAATTGCACCCAATCAAGATGGTTGAGTAGGTAAACACTGTGCTTGCTTCCTTTCACAACTATGTCAAAATTACATCTAAACTTCAGAACGATCATTGAGGATTGCATGAAGTCTAGCTGAACAAAAGTTCTACAACTAAGCACATGTAGAAGAAGCCACCTCCAGACTGGTAGGAGGGGCGGAAACATGAAACAAGGTATACCCATGTGTGGCAGTTAAAAATCAGGAGAGATATCCTGCCTGAAGAGGTCCCCACAGAGGAGCAAAGGGCACTAGCCCCATACTGGGCTCCCAAGAGCAGGGTTCCAGTGCTGGGAAGACAAGTCTGCATAACTTCTGCCTATGAAAATCAGCAGAGATTATGGCTGAGTGAGATGGAGGGCTGCTGGAGTTTCAGGTGTTACTCTTAAAAGGCCCACATGTAAATTTACTCGCTGACAGATTCACATACTCTGATCTTCATCCCTAGAGCAGCAGCTCAATCGGTGCCAGGGAAATATAGGGAGGAACTGAACTATCTAGCTTCAAAGAAAGAGCTGGAGGGGCAGCTTTCTTCCAGACAGATGTGCTGGCAGCACCCCTTGTTCCTTTGTTGAACCTTCCCTGGTTCCAGCATTGCAGAAATAGGTGGCCCCTGTATCTGAGTTTTGATAAACCTGGCTAACACTGGTGACCCCACTCAAATGATTCCCTGAGACCCCACACCACCAAAATAGCAGGCCCACCCAAGCCACTTCCAGTGGCTTTTCCGTACAAACAACCTGCCTTGGGCTCATGCTGCAGACATTCCTAAAATCTCTCAGAGGTTCACAAAATCCAAACAAGCAGTATCTGGTCTCAACATGCCCCATGATTTTTTCCGAGTAGCCCCAAGACCAGCAAGTAGCAGCCAGCTTTGGTTAACAGCTAGGATCCTCAAGGCACTTCAAGCCCAGTGCAGGTGGAAGCCATCTGTGGATTGCTTGGTTGATCATGTCATGTGGCCCCAAGCAGACCACAGAAGGCAGCTGAAATTGGCATGAGGTGGAGACCCTCCCAGGAGGCCCTAGGGCCTTCATGCCCAGTGGCCTCCTTTGACATGGATATAACATGGGACTGCATTCAAAGACAACACACCCAAAGGGCAGACTGGGCAGGCACAAGAGCCCTGCTAAAGTGAATCCTACTCCATAGGGTCATCCCCTACACAAAAGCTTCTTGCCTATAGTCATGACCAGCCCTCACAACCAATTAGCCCAAGGGTCAATCCCTCCGGAGGCACTAGTATGCAAAAAGGAACCAAGGTTCAACTACAATAGAAGGGTACACTCAACTCAAGCAAAAGACACATCTGTAACACCCGAGTCAGGTGACCAGGGAGACTGCCCCACTGGGCCCCATAGGACATTTACTATATACAGTCACTCTACTAAGACTGGGAGACAGAGCAGCTCTACCTAATACATGAAAACAAACACAGAGAGTCAGCCAAAATGGGGTAACAAAGACATGTATCCCAAATGAAAGAACAGCAGAAAGCTCCATGAAAAGAACTAAACAAAAAGAAGATGAGCAATCTACCAGGCAGAGTTTAAAATACTGGTTTTAAAGGTGCTCAATGAAGTTAAGGGGAGAGTAGATGAACTCAGTGGGAGTTTTAACGAAGAAATAAAAAACATAAAAATAGAGATAGAAAACATAAAAAAAGAACAAAACAGAAATGAAGAATACAATAACTGAAATGAAAACTGCCTTAGAGGGAATCAACAGTGGGTTAAATGAAGCAGAGGATTGAATAAGTGATTTGGAAGATAAGGTAGCAGAAAACAGCAACAAGAAAAAAAGAATCTAAAAATATAAGGATAGTCTAAAGGATCTCTGGGACAACATCAAGCATACCAACATTTGCATTGTAAGGGTACCAGGAGAAGAGAGAGGGCAAGAAATTGAAAATCTATTTGAAGAAATAATGATGGGAAACTTTCCTATCTTGGTGAAGGAAATAGACATATAAGCCCAGGAAGCACAGAGGGTCCCAAATAAGATGAACCCAAAGAGGCCCACACCAAGACACACCATCATTAAAATGCCGAAGGTTAAAGACAAAGAGGGAATCTCAAAAGCAGCAAGAGAAAGACAGTTAGTTACCTACAAGGGAGCTTCTTTAAGACTGTCGGTTGATTTCTCAACAGAAACTTTGCAGGTCAGGAGGGATTGGCACAAAATATTCAAAGTGATGAAAATCAAGGACCTACAAGCAAGACTACTCTATTCTGCAAATCTATCATTTAGAATCAAAGGACAGATAAAGAGCTTCTCAGACAAGAAAAGGCTAAAGGAATTCATTAACACCAAACCAGTATTACAAGAAATGTTAAAGGGACTTCTTTAAGAAGAAAAAAGGATCCAAAATATAAATAATAAAATGGCAATAACTACATATCTACCAAAAATTACTTTAAATATAAATGTATCAAATATTCCAATCCAAGGAAAGGGTGACTGAATGGATAAGAAAACAAGACCTTTACATAGGCTTCCTACAGGAAGCTCACTTCAGATCCTAAGACACACACAAACTCAAAGAAAAGGGATAGAAAAAGATGTTTCATGAAAATGGAAACAAACAAACAAAAGCTGGGGTAGCAATACTTATACCAGACAAAATAGACTTAAAAACAAAGGCTACAACAAGAGACAAAGAAAGACCCAGTTATCCCACTTCTGGGTGTTTATCTGAAGAAAGCCAAAACACTACTTCGAAGGGACATGAGAATCCATATGTTAATTGCAGCATTATTTACAATAGTCAAGATATGGAGGCTCCCTTGGTTTCCATTAATGAATGAATGGTTAGAGAAGAGGCGGCACACATATACAATGGAATATTAGTCAGCCATAGAAAAAGAATAAAATCTTGCCATCTACAGCAACATGGGTGGACCTAGAGAGCATTGTGCTGAGTGGAGTAAGACAGAGAAAGATAAATGCCATATGATTTCACTTGCATGTGAAATTCGAAGAACAACAACAACAAAAAGGTACAAACTCAAATACAGAGAAAATTTTGACCCTTGTCAGATTGGAGGGGGTTTTGAGGGATGGGTGAAAAAGAGGAAAGGATTAAGAAGTACAAATTGGTAGTTGCAAAATAGTCATGAGGAGTCAGATGGGTCCAGAGATGCTTCCGGAAGTAACATCATGATGGCTGCCCAAGGAAAATCTCACGTTCAGTTCAAATTTGTATTGGTTGATGATGGTGAGACTGGAAAAACTACATTTGTGAAATGTCATCTAACTGGTGACTTTGAGAAGTATGTAGCTACCTTGGGTGTCAAGGTCCACCCCCTTGTATTCCATACCAACAGAGAACCTATCAAGTTTTCAACATGTGGGACACAGCTAATCAGGAGAAGCTTGGTGGACTGAGAGATGGCTATTACATCCAAGCCCAGTATGGCATTATAATGTTTGAGGTAACTTCAAGAATTACATACAAGAATGTGCCTAACCAGCATAGAGCTCTGGTACGAGTATCTGAAAACATCCCCATTGTGTTGTGTGACAACAAAATAGATATTAAGGACTAGAAAGTTAAAGCAAAATAAACTGTCTTCCACCAAAAAAGAATCTTCAATACTATGACATTTCTGCCAAAATCTACAACTTGAAAAGCCTTTCCTCTGGCTTGCTAGAAAACTAATCAGAGACCCTAACTTGGAGCTTGTTGCAATGCCTGCTCTCAACATCCCAGAGATTGTCATGGACCCAGCTTTGGCAGCACAGTAGGAGCACAATCTAGAGGTTGCTCACACAACTGCTCTGATGAATGAGGATGATGACTTGTGAGAAAGTGAAGCTGGAGACAAGCATGAGAAGTCTAGTTTTACAGGCAGCAATCCTGTCATGTCATTGGTGCAATTTGTTTGCCATTTTGTTATGTAGCTAAGCAGAACATGTTCTTGATCTGGGATGTTGAAGGAGATGAACGGTCTTTGGAATGAATGTGGTAATTGAAAAAACTTTTATATTTTGGACCCACGTTATTAGCTGTTTTGGAACACAGTTGTTTCTTTATTGGGTTTCAAATATATGACCACTATAGTCACAACAAAATACTCCATGGTGTAACCTTGTTTGTTACAATCATTCCCATTCCTTTTCATTTAGAATCAGAATAAAGTTGTATTTCAAATATCTAAATAAATAAATAATCATGGAGATGTAGAGAATAGCATAAGGAAAATAGTCAATAATATTATCATAACTATGTATGGTGTCAGATGTGTACTGGATTTATCAGGGTGATCACTATGTAAATAATATAAATGTCTAATCACCATGTTGTACACCTGAAACTAATATAATATTTTATACTAAATGTAATTGAAAATTAAAAAATTTAAAGATAATTAAAAATATGAATTTTATGAATTGATTCTGGGATTTCTGGAATTGGCTATCAAATCTAATTAGATTTAAAAACACTAATGATGATGCTTTTAGCAGTAAAGAGACCACTAATAGTCCATGGTGTAATCTGGCAAAGAGTTATGTAAAATATCACCATTGGATACTCCTCCTCAACCAATTATAAGAAACAAGAATGTGGGAGAGAATTGGATTAAACATGGCAGACTGAGAGATGTCCCCAGATCTCTCCCCTTGAAAAAACAATAAGTTGAACATCTAAAACTCAAAAAAAAAATACCCAAATTGCACACCAGCACATCTGAGTGTGGGATCTGCACATAAGAGCTGCTACAGATCAGAACCAAAGAAGCTGCCTCTAGCAGCCTGAGCTCCCTGTGGGAGGAGAGGGTGTTGGGAGCCATTTTGAGACATGATGGGAGCCATTATGAGACACTGAAGAAGTCACGTAGCTGATAGCCATGAAGCAGCTTCTGAGACTGCTTAAACAATGGTTCAAGGAAACAAGGTGTTAACTTAATTACTGAACCTGGTGGGGAGACTTGCATCATAAAGAAACCCTTTTAAGGTAATGGAATGTTTTATAGCCTAGAAAAGAAGGATGTTCAAGAACGTGTGCAAATGTAAATGTCAGCATTTCCAATGGTATGTACTTTGTGCTTTGCTATTGTATCTAAAAACTTATATAGAGGCTATGCTAAATAAACTCAAGGCTGCAACAGTGACTGTATGCCCTCCTGAAGTGCTTTCCTGTCTTCTTTTTTTCCCCTTAGGCTTCGCCCCCCTCTTTCAGGTACTGATCAACTTTAGCCTGTTGGCTCTGGCAAGAGGGAAGAGATAAGGAGTGGTGAGTTCTCTGAACAGCCCTGCGTGGGAGTGCTGTGAGCTTACGTGGCCAGTGGTAGCACCCAGTCATCAGGGCAGAAGAAAAAGAAATGGGAACAGCAGAAAAGCAGGGATGTCAGAGAAACAACAGTTGATTTTACCGGCCGCAGTTGGAAATACCCTCTGAGACGGATTACCGCGGAGCCCCAGGGGAATCTGAGCAAACACTGCTGAAACTGTTGCTAACATTGACAAGGACTGAAACTGAGAGTAGTGAGTATAATTAAACATCTATCAGAAAATAAAAAAGGTATTTGTAAAGCCTTATGTAAAGCATAGATCCAAGAGACTTAGAAGCCACCTAATAAAAACCAAAAGAAAAGTGCCTTCTTTGCAGCAGGATAAAGAGAGACCTTTATATACTAAATCTTCATTCGGAAAAAAAAAAAAAAACAGAATACACTTCCATTAATGCTCAGGTGGAGAAATAGTCCATTAAAAACCAAGAACAACCAAGGTGACAAGGCATATCAGAAAGAAAGATAAAAATCTCCAGAAAATAAACTTACAGACATAGAAATATGTGACTTAAATGACAGAGAATTCAGGATGGTACTTCTGAAAAAACTCAGTGAGTTTCAAAATGAGTCATATCAACAATTTCAGGAATTGAAAAAACAACTAGATAAGCAGAGCAAGGTGATTGAAACCCTCAAAAAGAACAAAGTTGATCTTCTGGAGATGAAGAACAAATTGCAAGAATTGAAAAATAAAATAGCAAGCCTGGGAAACAGTGTCGACCAAATGGAGGAAAGGATCGGTGATAATGAAGACAGAAATCTAGAAATAAATCAGAAGGAAGAAGACAGAAATCAAAGATTGAAAGAGAATGAAAAAGAAATACAAGAACTAGCTGATACTATCAGGAGAGGAAACATAAGAACAATGGGCATTAACAAAGGAGAGGAAAAGGAGCAGAGACTAGAAAGCATTTTCAGACAAATAGTTGATGAGAATTTCCCAAATCTAAGGAATGAGATGGAGCTTGGGATTCAAGAAGTCAACAGAACACTCGATTATCTTAACCTAAAAGGCCTTCACCAAGACACATTGTATTAAAGTTATCAAAAATCAACAACAAAGATAGAATTCTCAGGGCAGCCAGGGAGAGGAAAATGGTAACCTATAAAAGATTATCCTCGGACTTAGCATAAAATTTACAAGCCATACAGGAATGAAATCAAATATTCAAACTATTAAATGAAAGAAACTACCAGCCAAGAATAATGTATCCAGCTAAGCTCTCCTTTAGATATGAAGGAGAAATTAAGACCTTTCCAGACATACAAAAATTGAGTGATTTATCCACTTAGAGGCATGCGCTACAGGAAATAATAAAAGGGGTCAGCTCATCTAAAAGAAAATGACCAAAAAATACATAATTAGGAGTAAGGTAACTATCAGGCAAATAGAAGCAGAGGAGAGCAACTTTTACTAAGAACAGGGCATTATAAGCTTAAACAATAAGAAGAGAATTGCTAAAGCAAGATAGTAATGAACGTTCAACATACATAGGGACAAATTGAGACAATAATGACAGAAAAAGGAAGGAATCGAAGATCCGAATTCTCAAAGGGAAATAAAGATAAGGCATGCACAGAAGAAAATGGACAACTATATATATATATATATATATATATATATATATATATATATATATAACCTTCCTTTACATATTAGTAATAATAAACAAACACTAAAGATTCAGAACTGAAGTATATAACATAAAACAAGGACAAGATGCAAAACCCACAAAAGCCAACCCAAAAAAAATCACAAGGACAAGGAAACAATGTAAACACTGAGTGACCAGAAAGCAAAAGATAAAATGGCTGTAAGAGGACCTCATATTTCAATAACCACCCTTAATGTAAATGGATTCAATTCAACAATAAAAAGGCACAGAGTTATGGAATGGATCACAAAACAAACCCCAACCATATGCTGCCACCCGGAAACATATCTCAGGTCAAAGACAAATATAGACTCAAAGTGAAAGGGTAGAAAATGATATTTCAAGCAAATGGCATTAATAGAAAAGCAGAAGTAACAGTGCCAATATTGGAGGAAATAAACCTCAAAGTAAAAAAGATAAAGAGACTGAGAGACATCTTATAATGATAAAGGGAATCATTCACCAAGAAGACATAACACTTACGAATATCTATGCTCCCAATCGGAGAGTCTCGAAATATATAAAGCCATTACTAATGGAAGTAAAGGGAGAAACAGACCAAAACACTGTCAGAGTAGGGGACCTAAATACCCCACTGTCAAATATGGACAGATCACTAAACAGAAAATCAGTAAGGAAATAACATCCTTAAATGACATATTAGACCAACTGGATATAATTCACATTTACAGAGCCTTCCATTTGAAAACAGCTGCTTATACATTCTTCTCTAGTGCACATGTAATATTTTCAATAATTGATCACATACTGGGACACAGAGATAGCCTCAACAAATATAAGAGGGTTGAAATCACACCAACCATATTCTCTGATCATAATTATTTAAACCTAGAGATCACTCTAAAAAGAAAGTGGAAAGAACCACAAATACATGGAGATTAAACAACCTGTTATTGAAGAATAACTGGGTCAGAGAAGAAATAAAAAGAGAGATCAAAAGATACATAGAAATCAATGATAATGATAGTACAACATATCAAAACTTTGGAACACAGCAAAAGCAGTCATAAAAGGAAAGTTCATATCATTACATGTCTATCTCCAAAAAGAAGAATGAGCACAAATAAAAAACTTACCGCTTCACCTTAAAAAACTATAGAAGGAAGAACAAATGAAGACTAAATTCAGCAGAAGGAAAGAAATTATCAAAATTAGAGCAGAAATAAATGAAATTAAAAAAATAGAAAAAATAAATATAACAAAGAGCTGGTTCTTTGAAAAGGTTAATAAACTTGGAAAACTGCTGGCTAACTCACTACAGAAAAAAAGAAAAAGGACACAAATAAACAGAATCAGGAATAAAAGGAGAAATGATGACAGACACTACATAAATACAAAGGATCATAAAAGAATACTATGAAAAAATATATAACACAAAATTTAATAACCTAGAAGAAATAGACAAGCACTTAGAAACATACAACTGTCCAAGAATGAATCAAAAAGAACTGGAAAATCTGAGTAGATTGATCAGCAGTATGAAAATTTAAATGGTCATCAAAAAACTATCATAAAGTAAAAGACCAGGATCAGATGGCATTAGCAGTGAATTCTACGAAATAGTCAAAGATTTAACCTATTCTCCTCAAACTCTTCTAAAAAATCGAAGAGGAGGCAATACAAAATTACCCTGATACCAAAACCTGGTAAAGACAACACAAGAAAAGAAAACTACAGAGCAATGTATCTCATGAACACAGATGTAAAAATCCTAAATAAGATACTAGTGAACCGAATACACAAACATATTGAAAAGATTATATACCAAGATTAAGTGTGTTTCATCCCAGGGGTGCAGGGATGGTTCAATATACACGAATTGATTCATGTGATACACCACATAACAAATTTAAAAATAAGACTCACATGATTATATCAATACATGCAGAAAAAGTCTTTGACAAGATACAGCATCCATTTGTGATCAAAATACTTAACAAAATCAGTATGGAAGGAGAGTACCTTAACATAATAAAGATCATCTATGACAAACCCTCAGCCAACATTATATCTAATGGTGAAAAAGTAAAAACCTTCCCTCTAAGATTGGAAAAAAGACAATGCTATACACTATCACCACTCTTATTTAACATAACATTGGAGGTCCTGGCGAGTGCAGTCAGGCAAGAAAAAGATATAAAAGGCATCCAAATAGGAAACAAAGAAGTCAACTGTCACTATTTGTGGATAACATGATTCTCTATAAAGAAAACCCTAAAGACTCCAGAAGAACACTACTAAAAACAATAAGCAAATACAGTAAAGTTTCTGGATACAAAATCAATATCCAAAAATCCATAGTGTTCCTATATTCTAATAATGAAGTGTCAGAAAAAGAAGAGGAAAAAGTAATTTCTTTTGCAATTGCACCAAAAAGAATAAATTACCTAGGAATAAATCTAATGAAACATGTGAAGAAACTATATAATGAAAATTACAATACCCTATTAAAAGAAATCAAGGAATATACACAAAAATAGAAAGATATACCATGTTCCTGGATTGGAAGAATCAACAGAGTTAAAATGACTATTTTACCTAAAGTATTATAGAGATTTCATGCTATCTCCATCAAAATCCCATGAGCAGTTTTTAAAGAAATAGAACAAAAAATCATCAGATTTGTATGGAAAAACAAAAGACCCTAAATTGCCAAAGCCATGCGAGCAAAAAGAACAAGTCTGGAGGCATCCTTCTACATGACTTTAAATTATACTGAAAGGCAACAATAATCAAAATGGCATGTTATTGGCAGAAAAACAGTCACACAGACCAGTGGAACAGAATTGAGTCCAGAAATAAACTCATGCTTATATGGGCAAATTTTCAACAAAAAACAAAAGCATACAGTGGCATAAAGAAAGCCTCTTTAATAAATGGTGCTGGGAACTCTGGAAAGCCACCTGCTAAAGCATGGAACTAGACTGTGTCTATGTACCACACACCAAAACTAACTCAAAATGGATTAAGGACCTAAACGAATATAAGACCTGAAACAATAAAATGCACTGAAGAAAACATAGGAACTAAACTCAAGGACCTTGGACTTAAAGAGGATTTTATGAATTGGACCTCAAAAGCAATGGAAGCAAAAGCAAAAATAAATAAATGGGACTATATGAAATTAAAAAGCTTCTGCTCAGCAAAAGAAACCACCAACAAGGTAAAGAGACAACCATCCTGATGGGAAAATATATTTTCAAGCAATGCCTTCAATAAGGGTCTAATATCTAAAATATACAAATACCTCATAGAACTCAACAACAACAACAACAACAGCAAACCAAACAAATGATTTAATAAAAAAAAATGGGCATAGGACCTGTACAGACACTTCTCCCAAGAAGACATACAAATGGCCAACAAACATATGAAAAGAGGTTCATCTTCACTAGCTAGTAGAGAAATGCAAATCTAAACCACAATGAGATACCATTTTGCACTGTATTAGAATAGCTGTAATCAAAAGGATAAGTAATAACACATGCTGGAGAAGATGTGGAGAAAAAGGAACCCTCATACACTGCTGGTGGGACTGCAAATTGGTACAACCACTATGGAAAACAATATGGAGGTTCCTCAAAAAAAATAAGAATTGATCTACCATATGATTTAGCAATCCCACTGCTGGGTATTTACTCCAAAGACTTGAAACCCCATATCCAAAAAGATATTTGCACACCAATGTTCACAGCAGCATATTTACAGTGGCCAGGACATGAAAATAACAGAAGTGTCCTATGATAGATGACTGGCTAAAGAATTTGTGGTACATATATACAATGGAATATTACTCAGCCATAAGAAGAGATGAAATACTGCCATTTGTGACAACATGTATTGACCTTGAGATAATCATGCTAAGTGAAATAAGCCAGACAGAAAAAGTTAAAAACCACATGACATCACTTATTTGTTGGATGTAAACCTATAAGCAACTAACGAACAGGACAAACAAACAGAGACTCGTGGACATGGACTATAGACTACTGATTACCAGAAGGTAGGGTAGGAGGAGGAAGGAGGGAGATAGATGGGGTAAAAGGAGAAAGATATATGGTGAAAGAAAGAATTCTTACTATGGGAGGTGAAATTTTAAAATAATAATAATAATGATAATGTTTTTTTAAAAAGACACAGAAAGATTAGAATCAAGTTATCTTCTTTAAAGAAACCAAGCATGCTACTACTTCAGGGCCTTTGTACTTGCTGTTTTTCCAGCCTAAAATTCTCTTCCTCTGCCCCCAAAATCCACATAGTTCACTCCATCATTTTACTTGGATGGCTGCAGAAATGTCACCTTATAAATTAAGACTAACCTGAGAACCCCAGCTCGTATATCATTTGTTCTGTCTCCGTAACTCTGTATTGCCACTGATTATCTTCAACAAATGTCCTAGAGAAAAGACTCATCACAGTGAGTGACCCAAGCTGGGTCAAATAATGACAAGCCCTGCAAGTAGAGGTTTCCAGTAGGTTTTCAAGCAGGTCAAAGAATGACTATTACAAGTCTGTGAAAATAGGGCTTTATAAAGGTGCTCAAACCTGTTTTGCCTCCTCCAGTGGCTGTCAGGCTACTGGATCTCACAACTACCACAGTTATGAAGCTGTTGGTTTTTTATGTTACTGTTGGGCTGGGGAGAGGGGAATGTAAACAGGGCAAGTTAAAATACCAAAAAGCTCACTGCTCTTATTGAAATTCAGTCATTTTTCTTTAATAAATAGCTTTTGAATTGTTGAAAGACTTTGGTTAATTTCCAGAGTTCTGAAAAAGTTCATTTTGACAATTTTTCCTGTTTTTGTGACTTTCATGGAGGAGCAGATTTTTGGAAGTCCTTACTCTACCAGTCCAAAAGTACTCTCTTATAGCTTCATTTTAATTTTAAATTGTTTGTTATTCTAAACAAGGTCCAAAGTCATTATACATATACATTACTCACAGTCCTCTGTATCATATTAATGGGGGGTGGGAGAGAGAGAGAGAGAGAGAGAGAGAGAGAGAGAGAGAGAGAGAGAGAGAGAGAGAGAGAGATTGAGAGAAAGAGAATTTTTACTCCATTCTATAAAAGAGGGAGGTACTTAAAAAGTCAGCTGCCTTCCTGCCTGTGAATGCTTCAAACACTCTATGCATGTGGATAACCATCCAAACCTTGGTAACCAGTACTGATTCATGTATCTCAGGGCTTAGAGAAATTATAATTGGCTTAATGAAAATGGACAGTAAACTAAAAAGAATCATAAGGTGCTGCTAGGAAGACATTTAATATACAAAATTCCTCTCTGTTTCTTTCATGTTTATTTTCATAGCTGCTATGTTTGACATGACTTAGTAGAACATAGTTTCAAGTGATATAAACATGTAACTACTCTTCCCACTGTAGTGTAATTGTTTCCAATGGCTGCTTAAATTAATGTGTTTTTCCCCCTGGTTTGAGTAGGATGCTTATTTTAATTCACTTTGGGAAATTCTTTTGGGTAGCATTCAAGCCTTCAGAAGCAATTGGCAAGAAAAAAATATATCTTTCAGGCTTTTTTTTCTAAGATATGTACAGGTAACTGGTCAGAGGAAAGACCCTCTTTAACAATGTCAAACCGTAGTAGAAAAAGTAAGCTTAAAACAGGAACATGAAGGCTCTCATGTTCTTGCCTGTGTTACTGCCTCGAGGAAGAATTAAGACAGCCAATTAGGATGTAGACAGTATGAATGGAGCAAGAAACATTCTTTGAGCTCTTACAAAATGTTTTCTCTCATACTGGTTTTGAACTCTCAGCAATGCTGAGATTTGCTAAAATTCTTTGAAATCTATCAATTATTTTTCTACAAAATCACAGGGATCTCAAGAGTTGGAGGAGACAGAATTCATATAGTCCAGTCCAGTTTACTATCTAATACTTAAATTCCTGTGTAATACATCTGCCTACAGGTTTCTTAACCTCTGCTTGCTTCCAGTGATGAGGAGCTCACTATCTCATGAGATAAATAATTTTTCCTCCTTAGAATGGTACTGAATATTAATAAATTCTTTTTTTATTTGAATTGAATCTAGTTTCCATGGGATGCACACACAGAGTGGTTCTGATTTACCCTTTAGAGAAGTAAAGTATCTGAGCCCCCTTTCCAGAGATATCAGTTGTATTTATCCTCTTCTCTTCTTCAAAAAAAAAACATTCCTCATTCTTTCACCACACCTCTTGCTTCACTGAAGTGTAAGTCCCGGTGTGTTGGTAAATGTTTAATAACCAGCTCTCTGGGTAAAGGGAAGATAGGAGGGAGAATGAATTATATCATTTGCCAAATTCTGTTGCATAAATATTCCCATCATGGCATTTTTTAAAAAACTTTTAAAATTAAGTTTATTGGGGTAACTGGTAATACAATTATATAATTTTCAGGAGTACATTATAATTAGACATCTGTATATTCTATTGATTACCACCCAAATTCCAGTTTCCTTCACCTACCATGTATTTGATACCCTTTACCCATCTCACTCTACCTCTAACTTCCATATTTAACCCCCTTTACCCTGCCTACCTCTCCCCTCCTCCCCCACCCTCAGTCCTCTGGTAAACACTTGTCTATAGTCCATGTCCATAAATCTGTTTCTTTGTCCTGTTCATTTGTTGCTTTTAGATTTATATCCCACATAAGTGATATGTGATTTTCAACTATTTCTGTCTGACTTATTTTACTTAGCATGATTATCTCGAGGTCCATCCGTGTTGTTGCAAATGGCAGTATTTCATCTCTTCTTATGGCTGAGTAATATTTCATTGTATAAATGTACCATAGCTACTTTTTCCAATCATCTATCATAGAACACTTCGATTGCTTCCATGTCCTGGCCACTGTGAATAATGCTGCTATGAACATTGGTGTGCAAATATCTTTTTGGATATGAGTTTTCAAGTCTTTGGGGTAAATACCCAGTACAAGAATTGCTGGAACATATGGTAGATCAATTCTAACTTTTTGAGGAAGCTTCATACTGTTTTCCATAGCTGCTGTACTAATTTTCAGTCCCACCAGCAGTTTATGATGGTTCCTTTTTCTCTGCATCCTCTCCAGCATGTGTTATTACTTATTCTTTTGATTATAGCTATTCTAACAGGTATGAGATGGTATCTCATTGTGGTTTTGATTTGCATTTCCCTAACAGCTAGTGATGATGAGCATCTTTTCAAATATTTGTTGGCCAATTATATGTCTTCTAGGCAGAAGTGTCTGTTCAAGTCCTCTGCCCATTTTTTAATTGAATAATTTGTTTTTATTTGTTTGTTTGTTTGTTTGTTTGTTTGAGTTCTATAAGTTCTTTGTATATTTTGGATATTAGGCCCTTATTGGAGGTGTTGTTTGAAAATATATTTTCCCATCCAGATGGTTGTCTCTTTACGTTGTTGATGGTTTCTTTTGCTGAGCAGAAGCTTTATGTTTGATATAGACCCATTCATTTATTTTTGCTTTTAATTCGCTTGTCTTTGAAGTAAAATTCATAAAATCCTTTTTATGTCCAAGATCCTTGATTTTAGTTCCTATGTTTTCTTCAATTCATTTTATTGTTTCGGGTCTTATATTCAGATCCATAATTGATTTAGAGTTAATTTTTGTGTGTGAGGATAGACAACAGTTTAGTTTCATTTTTTTGTTTTTGTTTTTGTTTGCAGGTGGCTTTCCAGTTTCCTCAGTACTATTTATTGAAGAGAAGTTCTTGCCTCCATTGTATATTTTGGCCTTTATGTCATAAATTGTCTTTTTAAGTATGGGTTTCCTTCTGGACTCTCGATTCTGTTCCACTGGTCCGTGTGTCTGTTTTCCTGCCAATACCATGCCATTTTGATTACTGTCACCTTATAGTATAATTTAAGTCGGGCAGATTGATGCCTCCAGCCTCGTTCATTTTTTTTCAGGATGGCTTTGGCAGTTCAGGGTCTTTTGTGCTTCCATACAAATCTGAAGATTTTTTTCTATTTCTTTAAAAAATGCAGATGGAATTTTGATGAGGATTGCATTAAATCTGTATAATGCTTTAGGTAATATGGTCATTTTAACTATGTTGATTCTTCCAATACAAGAACATGAAATACCTTTCTATTTCTTTGTATTTTCTTTGATTTCTTTTAATAGGGTCTAGTAGTTTTCATTATATAGGTACTTCACATGTTTCATTAAATTTATTTCTAGGTAATTTCTTCTTTTTGGTGCAATTGCAAAAGAAATTATTTTTTATAATTCTTTTTCTGACACTTCATTATTAGAGTATGGGAATGCAAGGATTTTTGAACCCTTGTTTTGTATCCAGAAACTTTACTGTATTTTCTTATTGTTTCTAGTAGTGTCCTTGTAGAGTCTTTAGGGTTTTCTATATAGAGAATCATGTCATCCACAAATAGTGACAGTTTGACTTCTTTGTTTCCTATATGGATACCTTTTACATCTTTCTCTTGTCTGATTGCACTTCCGATGTTATATTGAATAAGAGTGGCAATTGTAGACAGCCTTGCCTTGTTTGTGATGTTAAAGGGAAGGTTTTTAGTTTTTCACCATTAAGTATAATGTTGGCTGAGGTTTAGTCATAGATGGCTTTTGTTATGTTAAGGAACTTTCCTTCTATACCAATTTGTTTAAGTGTTTTGATCATAAATGGATGCTGTATCTTATTGAAGGCTTTTTCTGCATCTACTGACATGATCATATAATTCTTACTTTTAATTTCTTTATGTGTTGTATCACATTAATCGATTTGTGTATGTTGAACCATTCCTGTGCCCCTGGGATGAAACCCACATGATTGTGGTGCATAATCTTTTCAATATGTTGCTGTATTCAGTTCACTAGTATCTTATTTAGGATTTTTGCATCTGTATTCATGAGAGATATTGGTCTGTAGTTTTCTTTTTGTGTGTTATCTTTACCAGGTTTTGGTATCAGAGTAATATTGGCCTCATAACATGGGTTGGGAAGTATTGCCTCTTCTTTGATTTTTTGGAAGAATTTGAGGCAAATAAGTATTAAAAATCTTTGAATATTTGGTAGAATTCAATGGCGAAGCCATCTGGTCCTGGACTTTTACTTTTTGCTAGGTTTTTGATGATTGTTTCAATTTCCATACTGCTGATCAATTTATTTAGATTTTCCAGTTCTTCTTGATTCAATCTAGGAAACTTGTATTTTTCTAAGTAATGGTCCATTTCTTCTAGATTATTAAATTTTGCGTTATATACTTTTTCATAGTATTCTTGGATGATCCATTGTATTTCTGAGATGTCAGTCATAAATTCCCATCTTTCATCCCTAATTTTGTTTATTTGTGTCCTTTTTCTTTTTACTTTAGTGAGTCTTGTCCATTTTATTAACCTTCTGAAAGAACCAGCTCTTCGTTGTATTTATTCTTTCTCTTTTTTTTTCAATTTTATTTAATTCTGCTCTAATTTTGATTATTCCTTTCCTTCTGCTGACATTAGGCTTCATTTGTTCTTCCTTTTCTTGTTATCTAAGATGAAGCATTAAATTGTTTATTCATGCTAGTTCCTGTTTTGGGTGATAGGCCTGTAATGATATGAACTTTCCTCTTATGGCCACTTTTACCATGTCTCAAAAGTTTTGATATGTTTTACTATCATTATCATTTGTTTCTATGTATCTGTTAATCTTTCTTTTTATTTCTTCTCTCACCCAGTTATTCTTCAGTGGCATGTTTTTTAATCTTCATATAGTCGTGGTTCTCTCCATGATTTCTTTTTGCAGTTGATCTCTAGTTTCAAAGCATTATGATCAGAGAATATGGTTGGTATGATTTTAACTCTTTTATATTTATAAAGGCCATCTCTGTGTCTCAGTATGTCATTGATTCTTGAGAATGTTCCATGTGCACAAGAGAAAAATTTATAAGCAGCTGTTTTGGGATGGAAGGCTCTGTAAATGTCAATGATGTCCAGTTGGTTTAATGTGTCATTTAGGGATGTTATTTCCTTGTTGATTTTATGTTTGCATAATCTGTCCATATCCAGCAGTGGGGTATTTAGTTCCCCTAATATGATAGAGTTTTGGTCTGTTTCTCTCGTTAGTTCTTTTAGTAATTGCTTTATATATTTCAAAGCTCCCCTATTGGGAGCATATATATTAATGATTGTTTTCTTGGTGCATGATTCCCTTTATCATTATAAAGTGTACCTCAGTATCTTTTTTATCTTTTTAATTTGAACTCTATTTCATCTGATATTGGTACTGCTACTCCCACTTTCCTCTTAATGCCATTTGCTTGAAATATCTCTTTCCATCATTTCACTGTGAGTCGATATTTGTCTTTGGAGCTTAGGTGTATCTCCTGGAGGCAGCATATGGTTGGGTTGGGTTTGTGATCCAATCTGCAATTCTGTACCTTTTTATTGTTGAGTTTAATCCATTTACATTTAGAGTGATTCTTGAAATATAAGGTCTTCTTATAGTCATTTTATCTTTTGCTTTCTTGTAGCTTGTTATTTCCATTGCTTCCTTGTCCTTGTGTTGCTGTTTTCTTTATTTTGGTTGGCTTCTGTGCATTTTGCATCTTGTCCTTCTTGTTTTATGTTATATACTTCAGTTCTGAATTTTTGGTGTGTGGTTATCATTACAAATATGTAAAGGATAGTTATATATATATATATATATATATATATATATATATATATATATATACCATCGTCCATTTTCTTCTGTGCATGCTTATCTCCATTCCCCTTTAAGAATTTGGATCTTTGAATCCTCCCCTTTTCTGTCATTATTGTCTTAATTTGTCCCTATGTATGTTGAACTTTCATTACTATCTTGCTCTAGCAAACCTCTTCTTATTGTTTAAGCTTATAATGCCCTGTTTTTAGTAAGGTTGCACTCATTTGCTTCTATTTGCCTGATAGTCATCTTACCTCTAATTATGTTTTGTTTTGTTTTGTTTTTGTCATTTAGTTTTAGGTGAGCTGACCACTTTTAGTATTTTCTGTAGTGTAGGCCTCGTAGGGGATAATTGCTTCAATTTTTGTATGTCTGGAAAGGTCTTTATTTCTCCATATCTAAAGGAGGGCTTTGATGGATACATTATTCTTGGCTGGCGGTTCCTTTCATTTATTAGTTTGAATAGTTGATTCCATTCCTTTCTGGCTTATAAATTTAATGCTGAGAAATCCAAGGATAATCTAATGGGTTTTCCTTTGTAGGTTACCATTTTCCTCTCCCTGGCTACCATGAGACTTCTGTCTTCATTGTTGATTTTTGATAACTTTAATACAATGTGTCTTGGTGAAGGCCTTTTTGGGTTGAGATAATCGGGTGTTCTGATGACTTCCTGAATTCCAAGCTCCAGCTCATTCCTTAGTTTTGGGAAATTCTCATCAACTATTTGTCCCAAAAACTTTTCTAATCCCTATTCCTTTTCCTTGCCTTCGATAATGCCCATTATTCTTATGTTTCCTCTCTTGATAGTATCAGCTAGTTCTTGAATTTCTATTTCATTATTTTTCATTCTCCAGTTTCTCTCTTCTTCTCTCTGATTTATTTGTTGATTTCTGTTTTTGATATCACTGATGCTTGCCTCCATTTGCTTGATTCTATTTCCTAAACTTGCCATTTCATTTTTCAACTCTTGCAGTGTGTTCTTCATCTCTAGAATATCTATTCTGTTCTTCTTGAGGGTTTCAATCTCTTTGCTCTGCTCATCTAGGTGTTTGCCAATTTCTGAAATTGTTGATATGACTTTTTTTGAACTCATGAGTTTTTTCAGAAGTACCATCTGAATTCTCTGTCATTTGAGTCACATATTTCTATATCTGTAAGCTTATTTTCTTGAGTATTTTCTCTTTCTTTTTGATATGCCTTGTCACCTTGGTTGTTCATGGTGTTTCATAGACTATTTTTCCATCAGGTCATTAATGGAAATGTATTCTGTTTATTTTTTTAGAAAGATTTATTATATAATCGCCTCTTCTTGGCCTGCTGCAAAAAAGGCGCTTTTCTTCTGGTTTCCAGTAGGTGGCGTCTAAGCCTTTTGGATCCCTGCTTTATATAAAGCCTTAATAATACCTTTTATTTTCTTGTAGATTTTAAAGCATGCTTCCTACCTTCAGTTTCCATCTCTGCCAGTGTTAGCAACAATTTCAGTAGCGTGTGTTCATATTTTCCTGGTACTCCATGGTGATGTGTCTTGGGAGGTATGGGAGGGACGGGACCCTCTGGTTTGGGGGTTGGGGGGAGGCTGTGGCTCAGCCTTGGTTTTGCAACTGGGGCCAGTAAAAATCAACTATTGTTTCTCTGCCATCCCACTTCCCTGCTTTCTCCCCTGATGACTGGATCCTGCCTCTGGCTATGTGGAATTCACCATTCTCCCAGGCAGGGCTGTTCAGGGAACTCACCGCTCCTTCTCCCCTCCCCTCCTCCTATAGGGAACTCTAGCGACTGCGAGAGGCAGCTTCTTTATTTCTCCTAGTCCACCACCTGACAGCGGGGATTCTGACCTGTGGTAGCTCTTATGCACAGATCCCATGCTCTGACATGCTGATGTGCAGTTTGTGTGTTTTTTTGTTGTGTTTTAGATGTTCAGTTTATTGTTGTTTCAAGGGGAGAGGTCTTGAGATGTCTCTCATTCTTCCATGTTTCTCCAAACCTCCTACCATCATAGCCAGTTTTAAGCTATCATCATGTTGTTATTGAATGCAGACATGTACATAACCACTGCTACTGAACTGATGCAAGCCACCTTCAGCACACCAATGGTCATGGCACCTTATTCCCTGGTTAGGCCTTTGGAGTTAAATCTATGGAAACATTTGATCTGTCTTGGACTCATTGAATGTGGGATCATTGCATTTTATAAATAAATACACATCCTGGCATTCAGAAATGAATGGATCTGCCAAAACAGAGGCTAGAGGGGAGCTGCTGCCCATGCTTTACCTCCCACTCCAGGTGCTTTAAAGGTCGTGCTAAGCTCTTCTCATCCAGCTTCATGGCCCAGGGATTCTTGAGATTAAATCTCTTTCGACATTACCTTGTCCTACTGAGACAGAGTGGTAGAGTTAGGTAAGAAATTGTTCTCAGCCAAGTAAGATTTTCACAGTTAAAATTTCACAATACACAAAATTTATTTAAACCAGTGATTCTTAATCTTACTCTATACCGAAATTATCTACAGAGCCTTAAACAATATTGATGCCTGAATCTCACTCCCAGGGTTTCTGATTGATCTGAGGTGTGACCTGAGATTTTTATTCTAAAAGTTGTACAAGTATTGTGTGATCAAGGTTGAGAATTACTGATTTAGCCAATTCCCTAGTGTATAGATATCCCTGCTTTTTTAAAGTTCGTGCAGCTCCAGTTCGCTTTTACAAAAGACCTACATTACTACCTGTTTTACTAATGGAAAGAACTCCAAAGAGGATCTCTGCTTCTATGAAAAAAAGCAAAAAACAAAAATAGCATTTAGTGTTTGTTTTGCAGGGAGCCATTATAGAGGCAGCACACAACCCGAGCAGCAACATTGCCACTGCTTTTACTATATGTTAGTGTTATTTTAGATTTTATATGTTACTTGGTATGATTTGGTAGGTTATTTTGGGTATCTGGAAATACTAAAATTTTTTTCATATAAATGAGTGTTAATTGCTTTTTTGTTTTACTCCATTTCAGTTTATGAGAGGTGTCATACAAATGCTTTACTTTCAGATAGCAGAGGAAACCTGTTATCATTTTCCTTCTGCTGCTGTAACAAATTACCACCAAATTAGTGATTTAAAATAACACAAATTTATTATCTTACAGTTCTGGAGGTCAGAAATCTGAAATGGGTCTCACTGGGCTAAAATTGAGAAACAGGCAGGACTGCATTTCTTCTGGAAGCTCTAGGAGTAATCTGCTTCCTTGCCTTTTCCTTCTCATGCTACATCATTCTGGTTATCCTTCTTCTGCCTCCCTCCTACTTTAATAAGTATCCTTGTAGTTACATTGACACACCTGGATAATCCATAATAGTCTCCTCATCTCAAGATCAGCTAGTCAGCAACATTAATTCCACTTGCAATCTTAATTTTCTTTTGCTATGTAACCCAACATATTCAGTTTCCAGAGAGTAGGGTGTATACATCTTTGGGGAGCCATTTATGTGCCTACCAAAATTGGGTCTCTTCTAGATCATCTAAAATAATTCTATGTGGAAGGTGCAGGTGTTAGGTGGAGGAAGAAGAGTATATGCCAAAAGGAAAAGACCTATATCAATTTTGTTTTGCTTGGAAGCATCTGAAGAAACAGTCACACATTGTTGCTTAGGTTCTCATTTAGCCATATATGTAGTCAATAAACACTTTTGACAATGCCTAACATACACTAATCACTCAATAAATGTTGAATAAATAAATGAACTGCTAATATTGTTTCTAAATATTCATTTCCTCAAGTTTTCCATACTTCCCTCTTGAGTTATTTGTGCCAGTTAAAAACAGAACCACTGTTCTTTCAAGCTCAAACCTTCACTGTGACAGAGTTTGAGTAAAGAGAGGAATTTAGGAATTTATAGGCTGAGGTGTCCAAAATAAGGTAGAAGCCTCAGTAGCAAGGCCAAGTGAAAATAGCTGCAACAAGAAGAGTGGTTAATGCCTTCTGGGCCTCATCAGAAAAGAACCGCATTCAAGGATGTGTGATCTGTTTCTCCTTGTATCAGAAGTCAAGATGGTACTGGATTTTCTATACTGTCTTGCAGATTTATCAGATCAATAAGCCAAATGTATGCTATAAAACAAAATTCCTCCAGAGGGAAAATAATAGCTTGAGTTAAGGCCATTATGGGAATTGAAATCTTGACCTTGCCAACACCCACATCCTAGGTAAAGCCTACACCATTTTATTCAGCCATTGCCAGGAGTGTCTCATAGATTCAAGAATTCATAACAAAGATCACATATCTCAATTACTTTAAGGCAATGAGGGGATTTTTCTAATCAGAAATTATTGGAAAGAAGTACTTGAATTGGGGTGAGTAAAATGAAGGATAATTATATCAGAGAACATGGATACATGAAAGTACAAATACTTCTTTTAGCTCCATCTACAGTTGGGTCTAGAATTCTAAAGTATTTCTAAGGATAGAATAAGTGGTGGCAAGTCTAATAACTGGTTTTAGCGTGTAAAACACCCAGTTAATCATTTTGCAATTAACCAGTTATTAGCATTGAATTACTTGCTTTTAAAATAGCTAGCTGCTTGAATATATTAAACTGCCATTTTGCCTTTCCTGCCCAACTTATTGGAATATACATACATACACACATGCACACACATAAATATATATATATATATATATATATATATATATATATACACACACACAAACACATACACACATATATAAACAGAGGGTAAATTAATTTCTTAAAACGTAGGAAAAATTAGTGGATTCAGAGTAGTTGATTATGATATGAAAATATCAGGAAAGAATCAGTCAGGAGAGAATGAGGACCAAAACTACAAAATTAACCTGTGAACATGATTATTATAATTTCAGAAGTCTTAACTATAGATCACATATACAAAAGAGGTGAAGTCTGAGCAAGGGCATTGCTGCCAGTTTTCCTGGTGCTTCTACCTTGCAATGCCTGGTTGGAAGTCAAGAAAAGTCAGCTGAGTTTATCTAAAAATATATATATTTAATTATAGTTGACACACAAAGTTATATTAGTTTCAGGTGTACAGTGATTAGACACTTGTGTAACTTACAAAGTATCATCATGATAAATCTGACACCATACATAGTTATTATAATGCTATTAACTATATTCCTCTTGCTATACTCTATAGCCCCATGACCATTTTGTAACTACCAATCTGTAACTCTTAATTGTCTTGCCACTTCAACCACCCCATCACCCCCAATCTAGAAAACCATCAAAATGTTTTCTGTAACTGAGTTTGTTTCTGTTGTTTGTTATTCTTGTTCTTTTGATTCTACATATAAGTGAAATCATATGGCATCTGTATATCTCTACCTGACTTACTCCATTCAGCACCATACCCCCTAGATTCATCCATGTTGTTTCAGATGGCAAGATTTCATTCTTTTCTAATGGCCAAGTCATATTCCATTGTATGTATGTACCACCTCTTCTTAATCCATTCATCCACTGATGGACAACCAGATTTCCTCTGTAGCCTGGCTATTGTAAATAATGCTGCAATAAACATATAGATGCACATGTCTCTTCAAAGTAGTGTTTGAAATCTCTTTGGATAAATACTCAGAAGTGGGATTACTGGGTTCTTCTTTGTTTCTTGTTATAGCCTCCGTTTTAAAGACTAATTTGTCTGATATTAGTATTGCTAACCCAGATTTTTGTTACAATTCTCATGAAATATCTTTTGCCATCCCTTTATTTTCAGTCTGTGTGTGTGTCTTTTGAACTGAAGGGAGTCTCTTGAGGTAGCATATGTAAGGGTTTTACTTTCTCCTCCATTCAGCCACCCTATCTTTTGATTGGAGCATTTAATCCATTTACATTTAAAATAATTGTTGTTAGATATGTAGTTACTAACATCTTATTATACATATTTTGATATTTTTTTCTTCTTCATAAAAAATTCACTTTAACATTTCTTGTAATAATGGTTTGATGGTGATGAACTCCTTTAGCTTTTTCTTGTCTGGGAAGCTCTTTATCTGTCCTTCAGTTCTAAATAATAGCTTGCTGGATAGAAAAATCTTGGTTGTAGGTCTCTGCTTTTCATCACTTTGAATATTTCATGCCAATCTCTTCTGATCTGCAATATTTCTGTTGAGAAATTAGCTGACAGTCTTATGGAGGCTTCCTTGTAGGTAACTAATTGCCTTTCTCTTGCTGCTTTTAAGATTCTCTCTTTGTCTTTAATCTTTGGCATTTTAAAGATGATGTGTCTTGGTGTGGGCCTCTTTGGGTTCATCTTGTTTAGGACTCCCTGCACTTCCTGGGCTTGTATGTCTATTTCCTTTATCAGGTTGGGAAAGTTTTCTATCATTATTTCTTCAAATATGTTTTAAATTTCTTGCTCTCTCTTTTCTCATTCTGATATCCATCCCTATGATGCAAATGTTGGTACACTTGATGTTGACCCTGAGGTCCCTTAAACTATCCTCATTTTTTTGGATTATTTTTGTTGTTGTTGTTCTGATTGGGTGTTTTCTGCTATTTTATCTTCCAAACCATTGATTCTATCCTCTGCTTCATCTAACCTACTGTTAATTCCCTCTAAGGTATTCTTAGTTTCAATTATTGTATTCTTCATTTAGACTAATTTCTTTTTATGTTTTCTATATCTTTGTTAAAATTCTTCCTAAGTTCATCTACTCTTCCTCTAAGTTCATTGAGCATCTTTATAACCAGTATTTTGAACTTTGCATCAGGTAGATTGCTTGTCTCCATTTATTTAGTACTTTTTCTGGAGTTTTGTCCTTTTCTTTCATTTGGGACATGCTTCTGTGTCTCCCCACTATAGCTATTATTTGTTTCTATCCCTGTATGGTTTTTTTCTATATACTAGGTAGAGTTGTTCTGTCTCCCAGTCTTAGTAAAGTGGACTTATGTAGTAACTGTCCTAAGGGGCACAATGGCATAGTCTCCCTAGTTACCTGAGTCTGGCGCTCCAGGTGTGTCCCTTGCGTGAGTTGTGTGTGCCCTCCTGTTTCAGTTCAGTCTTTGTTGCTGTTGAATATCAATAGGAGGGATTAACCCTCAGGCAATGATTGGTTGTGAAGACTGGCCATGACTCCAGTGAAGGAGCTGTTATACAGGGGCTGAACCAATGCAGCAGGATTTGCTTTAGCTGGGCTCTGGTGCCTGCCCAGTCTGCCCTTTAGTTGTGTCATTTGTGCAGTTTGCCAGGTAGTGCTCTGGCTCGGTCTGAAGCCACTTTCAAGCCTGCCCACCCCGAGGCTTTTTGGGAAGACCTCCACCTTAGGCCAAGTTCAGCTGACACCTGTGCTCTGCCCAGGGCCACCTGGCATGAACCACAATGGGAACTGCAGATGTTGTCCTCTGGGCTGAGCTTGGAGGCACCTAGGAGAGGCTGAGCTATGAATCAAGGCCAGCTACCACTTGTACTGAACTTGAGGCTGCTCAGCAAGATGTACGGGGCACACTGAGGCCATATGCTGCTTGTTTGGCTTTTATAAACCTTTAAGAGATTTTAGGAATGTCTGCATCATGAGCCAAGACAGGTTGTTTGTATGAAAAAAGCCACCAAAAGAGGCTTGGGTGGGCCTGCAAGTTGGCTGGAGTGGGGTGGGGTCTCAGGGATCACCAGGGCAGGGTAAAAAAAATGTTAGCTAGATATGATGGCTGATTAAATCTGCAGGTGGGATGGAGGAGGGCTCAACAAAGGAACAATGGATTCTTGCATCCCTTCTGTCTGGGAGACAGCTACTTCTCCAGCCCTCACCCTGACGCCTGACAATTTAGTTCCTCCCTGTATGTCACTGGCATCCTTTGAGCTGCTGCTCCGATTCTGGAGCTCAAGAGAGTGAATTAATCAGTGAGTTAGTCTGTGAATTGACCCTTTAAGAGGAATGCTTACGAATCCCGCAGTCCTCCATCTCACTCATCTACTGGTGTTCACAGCCAGAAGTTGTGGGGAATTCTTTTCCTGGCACTGGTGTCCCTGGGTGGGGAGCCTGGTGTGAGGCTGGGACCCCTTGCTCCTTCAGGACGGACCTCTGCAACGGAGCTGTTTCCCCTGATTCTCAAATCCACATATGGGTATGGGGCCAGTTTTTCATCTCCACCCCTCCTACCAGTCTTGACATGGTTTCATTTCTTTTATATCACCTTAGTTATAGGATTTCTTTCTGTTCAGTCAGACTTTAGGTGATTCTCACTAATGACTGCTTTGTAGTTTGGTTGTAATTTTGAGGTGGTCATGAGAGGAAGCCAGCATAGCACTGACCTACTCTGCCATCTTGACCTGAATTCTATTGACTTTTTCTTTTTTAATGAAGAAAATAATTTTCTTATAAAAGGCAGAAAAAATAGTAATTTAGAGGACATATTGTGGATTTATACAGACTTGGCTTCAAATCTCTTCTCCATCACTTCCTAATAGTGTGATCTTGCAACATTCTGAGCATGTGTAATAGCAAATGCAAGTGGTCAACCAAGATTTGTATTCCCTCTTCCATAGAGTACAATTGTTACAAGAAAATGGATGCTTAGTCAGGGACTATATTTTTATGTCTCCTTGCATCTGGATATGGTCATGTGACTAGTTTTCACCAATAAGATAGACTCCGAGGCCCTGGAGTATAGCCAAAACATCACATGGAAGTATCCAAGGTTCCCACAACTCCTCATGTAAGAAAGCTACCCATTAATCAAGAACACCCACCTTGGGCTGCTATGTGAGTAAGAAATAAACTTCTACTGTGTTAAGCTACTAAAATTTCTGGTTCATTTTTTGCAATGGTAAAGTCTCCCTGTATAGATTCTGACTCCTCACCTCTAACATGACATTAACTATGTCTGCATGCCTCTGAATTTATTATGTAAGAGGTCAACAGAGAGAATTGTGTCAGTAGAATAGTAGAAGCAAGAGGATAATATCAAGGTCTTTGGTGTGATTGCAAAGGTTATTAGACAGGAAGATGTTAGAAATACTTGACTGTGAAAGAGATGAATGAGCTACTTAGTGAAGAGACTAGATCAGCAAGCAGAGTAAAATAGTGATTTCTGCATCCAAATGTAAGCTCTAACAAATTACCAGCTGTGACTCTGGACAAGTCACTTCACTTCTTTGTGCTTTAGTTTTGTCATTATCATTATTATCATTATTACAACTTATAACTATAGAAATGGAGATGCTAAAAAGACAAAAAGGAGATAAGGCTCAGAGCTAAATGGTTTAATTAGATTCAGACTCTGCCACTGGTCAGTTCTGTCATCAAAACTAGGTCATTTGGCATTTTTGAGTCTCAGTTTCAACATCTCTAAATTGGGAATAGAACCTGCTCAATCTGTAATTGTTGTTGGCAATATTCGAGGGAAAGAAATTTTGTTTAAAAAGGGAGGAGGGGCTCTTTAAAGTATAAAAAGTTACTTTAGAGTTCAGACCACTGAGTAAGTCAGACTGTTTTTAATGTACATACAAAAACAATACTTGAGCACCTCCACATACAAATGAGCATGGCACGTCAGAACACTCAGTGCTGGAGACTACTCACCATAGCATAATAATGGTTGCCACCACAGTAAGCATTTTGGAACCTTTCTATGGGATATAATAAAACTAGTATCATTGCTTTACATTCACATTTTATTAAATAAACTTAGTATTATTCAGCTTGAGCACGCATCTCATTCACTATACTTAACTCAATGATTTTTAAACATTTCCAAAATCAAATCAACCTCCAAAAAAGAAGAGTCGTTGTTGCTAAGGACATGTGGTAAATGATGTGTTCCTGTAAATAAGGCAGGTCTAAAGATGTTGCATGGCTGTTTTTTACAGTTTAGTCTAATCCTAAAATTATATTTTGCATATTAAAGGACTCTTACAATGAGTTTCCCCCAGTATCACCAATGGCCCTGTTAAGTAGTGTTCATGCTAGTTCTAACTTAGACATGTGCACACTAAGTCCCATGGAAGCTAAATGACTTAGGCCTGTTCACATATGTGAAGAGTTGCAGAACCTGGACATAATTGAAACCATTTTGCTTGGTAATAGTGTGTATCTTTTTAAATGCCTATCTTGAGGGAAGAAATAGTCTTTTGGTTGTAGATTATGCTTATTTAAAATTAACTTGCTAGTAACTGCCTAGCTGCAGCTGAGATGACAGTAACTGAACTAAAAGAATAATACATTAAAGATGGAAGAAACTGGATGGAGGCAGAATCAGTAGAACTTGCTACATAATTGACTGTGGGAACTTGAGGATTTAAGAAAGCATTTGGGATGATTCCAGATTGGAACATAACCACTGCTTTATTGATTCGGTATCCCCCGCCATGCTTTTGGGAATTGTCTCTCTCGCTACCCCAACTTTATGTCCCAGCTGGAGCTGCTGTGTTGTCACGTGACTCTCTCCCTTGGGGCACATCAGAATGCTTTAGGATGGGCATTTTGGCTCAATTTCACCAATGAGGCTGCTTTCTCTCCTTTTTTGTGCTTTGCTACAGAAGAACTCAGTTAATCACACCCTCAGTAGCTTAAAGTTTTAATCCTGTAAAGCAGTACTAGCCAATAGGAATATAATGTGAGCCAAGTATGTAATTTTAAGTGTTCTAATTGCTACATCAAGAAAGAAAGGAGGTGGAATTAATTTTAATAATGTACTTTATTTAACACAATATATCCAATATGTTATCATTTCATATGCATTTCAAAAATGGAGTCAATTTTTTCAAATTATAAGATATTTTGCATTCCTTTTTTTCTCATACTCAGTTTTCAAAATCCAACGTGTGTTTTGAACTTAACAGCCAGCACATCTCAATTTGGACTAGCCACAATTCAAGTGATCAATAGCCACATGGGTAGATGAGGTAACTGTAAAGGGCTAGATCTCCTATCATGTGGAGGAAGCCAGCCTATAGAGAGAAAAGAAGTAAGTCAATGTACAGAGAGATGTAGAGATGAGAAACAGAAAAAACAAGAATACTGGTCGCACTCAAGTCCCTAATGCAAGGAATTCTTGAAGATAGCTGCACCCTCCCACCCAGAACCAGCCATAGCCTAGATGTTTTTTTTTTTGAGATATCCAAGTTCCCTTTCAATAATATCCTACTTTGCTATTTAAAATATTATTTTCATATTATTATTAAATTAAAACCATTTGAATGACTTTACCTTAAGTATGGCTATTTCCTGATTTGTGTATCCACACTCCTATTTTTAGAAGACATTACTAATTAACTGCTCGTTTGCCATCTATTTTATGGATTCCAAATTTGATCTAAGAATCCTCAACAATGCTGTTAGCAGCTACTACCACGTAATTGGAGTAAACATGTAAGTGGAAATGTATCTGCCACCCCTGCTACATAGTTGTAATGTGTCTATTTTATTCTTTCCCTTCATGAATGATACCAGAATTTTCTTTATGAGCACATCACACACATGGCAGCCCCTTGATGCTCTTAAAAATTGTTTTTGTGTGTGTATGTGTGTGTATTGAGGAGCGTGACCTCTTGGAAGACTTTCTTATAATAGCTGAAAGGGACACAGCTAAAATACATGGCTGAAACAGATATTGCAGATATGTGTGTGTGTGTGTATGTATAATTTTTTTTTTGCCCCAGATGGGTGGCTCGGGATGGTACCTTGACATGCAGAAACATAGTCAGCTACTGTGAAATCTGGCAAGTAATCAAAAGATTAGTGGGGAACTTCTGGATGAATTTTTAATAACATATGTATTTCCTAAGTATTCCATTTTTTATTATAATAAATATAAGCCAATGAAGGGAAAAAATGAAAATAATAAATGCCCTAATAAGAAATTCTGTGACTCAAACCACTGAAAGAGGTTTTAAAAGAATCTGAACAGCGCCCTTGTGGAGCTGGTGAGATTTTCAAAGAGGAAAAAATATTTATGCAGCTATATCCAAAAGAGAACAAAAGCCAACAGGTTTAACTAGAAATTAAAATACACAATCTTTCTTTAGCAATCTTAAATTTGTTAATGGGCAATGAAACTTGCAGAGGGTCAGATACACTCTTCTCTCTGAATTTCTCTTTGGATTTTCAGAAATTACCTTCTTTTTGTAGGAATATTGTTTATAAGAGAGGAAAAGACTACATTTTTAAATTAAAGCATTCTGAGATCACACCACCTCAGCTAGTGTCATGGAATAATTGCTGATACAATGCTGCCCTCTAGCAATGGCTCAGATTGGGTTTCTACCTCAGCAGTCCTTTCCTCCGGCCACTTGACTACTTTCTACTTCCAGAGTATTTCCAAATGAGAAAAGAGTTATCAACTCATCTATCTGGTTCTCTAATGAGAACCAAACAATGATAATTATGTGGTTACTGAGGCCCAGAATTATCAAGCAACAAGTGACTTGCCGAAGATCATACAGGTTGTCACTGGCACAGCTGAAATTGAAATGCAGATTTTCATCTTGTTTCTCTCTCTCTCATCCCACACACCCAACCTCCCCATCTTCCTCATCTTCTCTCCTTTCTTCTCAGGGTAGAAGATGTTAGGTTTTGGTGATCGGGTTATAAAGAACATCTGAGTGGTGTTGAAATAAGAGGGTCTTAGCCTAATTAATGATCACAGCAGTGTATCATCTGTTTGGGTTATTTTATTGTTGGTTGATAGAGGAAGAACTCACAGGAAAGAAACCACATTTCTCTGGAAATTTTGTTTCGAAGCTAGAGCTTCTGGGATTTCAGCAACCCTGAAAATACAAGCCTTCTTTGTTGTTGTTGTTGTTCTTTGTTTGTTTGTTTGTTTTTTACACTTCTATCACTGGATTTTTTTATTTTTTATTATTTTTATTTGTATGAAGTTTATTGGGATAACATTGGTTAATACAATTTTATAATATCCAGGTACACATTATAATTTAACATCTGAATATTATATTGTATATTAACCACCCAAAGTCCAGTTTCCTTCAGTGACCGTATATTTGATACCCTTCACCCACTTCTCTCTACCCATACTCCCCTATATTTGACCCCCTTTATCCTGTCTACCTCCATCCTCCTCTTCCACCCCATACACTCTGGTAAACACTAGTCTATAGACCATGTCTATGAGTCTCAGTTTGTCCTGTTCATTTGTTGCTTTTAGGTTTATATACCACATATAAGTGATATCATGTGAATTTCAACTTTTTCAGTCTGGCTTATTTCACTTAGTATGATTATTTCAAGGTCCATCCATGTTATTGCAAATGGCAGTATTTCATCTCTTCTTATGGCCGAATAATACTCCATTGTATATATGAACTACAGCTTCCTTATCCAATCATCTATTGTAGGACAATTTGGTTGCTTCCATGTCCTGGCCACTGAGAATAATGCTGTTATGAACATTGTTGTGCAAATATCTTTTTGGATATGAGTTTTCAAGTCGTTGGAGTAAATACCCAGTAGAGGGATTGCTGTATCATACTGTAGATCAATTCTTAGTTTTTTGAGAAATCTTCATATTGTTTTCCATAGTGGCTGTACCTACCAATTTGCAGTCCCACCAGAAGTGTATGAGGGTTCCTTTTGCTCTGCATCCTCTCCAACATTCCTTATTACTGTCGTCCTGTTGATTATAGCTATTCTAACAGGTGTGAGATGATATCTCATGGTGCTTTTGATTTGCATTTCCCTAACAGCTAGTGATGTTGAGTATCTTTTCATATATTTGCTGGCCACTTGTATGACCTCGATGAACAAGTGTCTGTTCAGGACCTCTGCCATTTTTTGATTGGATCGTTTGGTGTTTTCTTTTTTTTGGGGGGGGGTGTTATTAAGTCATATGTGTTCTTTGTGTGTTTTGGATATTAGGCCCTTATTGAAGGTGTTGCTTGCAAATATCTTCTCCCATTCGGATGGCTGTCTTTTTACCTTGTTAACAGTTTCCATTCCTGAGCAGAAGCTTTTTAGTTTGATGTAGTCCTATTCATTTATTTTTCTTTTACTTCCCTTGCCTTTGAGGTCAAATTCATAAAATCCTCTTTAAGACCGAGTTCCTTGAGTTTAGTTCCTATATTTTCTTCCATAAATTCTATTGTTTCAGGTCTTATATTCAGGTCCTTAATCCATTTTGAGTTAGTTTTGGTGTGTAGTGATGGACAACAGTCTAATTTCATTTGTTTGCAGGTGGCCTTCCAATTTTCCCAGCACCATTTATTGAAGAGGATTTCCTGGTCCTGAACTTTTCCTTTTTGGTAGGTTTTTGATGATTGTTTTAATTTCCATACTGCTGATCGGTTTATTTAGATTTTACAGTTCTTCTTGATTCAGTCTAAGAAGGTTGTATTTTTATAAGTACTGGTCCATTTCTTCTAGGTTATTAAATTTGGTGTTATATACTTTTTCTTAGTATTTTTGCATGATCCTTTGTATTTATGCAATGTCAGTTGTTATTCCCCCTCTTTTACCTTTGATTTCATTTATTTGAGTCCTTTCTCTCTTTTCTTTAGTGAGTCTAGCCAGGGGTTTGTCAATTTTATTAACCTTCTCAAAGAACCAGCTCTTTGGTGCATTTATTTTTTCTATCATTTTGTTGTTGTTGTTGTTGTTTTCAATTTCATTTATTTCTGCTCTAATTTTGATTATTTCTTTCCATCTGCTAACTTTAGGCTTCATTTTTTCTTTTTTTCTAGTTTTTTTTTTAAAATGAAGTGTTACATTGTTTATTTGAGCTCATTCTTGTTTTTGGAGATAAGCTTTTAATGATATGAACTTTCCTCTTATGACCACTTTTGCTGTATCCCCCAAATTTTGGTATGTTGTACTATCATTATCATTCATTTTTATGTATCTCTTGATATCTCTTTTAATTTCATCTCTCACACAGTCATTCTTCAATAGCATGTTGTTTAGTCTCCATGTATTTGTGGTTCTTCCTGATTTCTTTCTGCAGTTGATCTCTAGTTTCAAAGCATTATGATTGGAGAATGTGACTGGTATGATTTCAAGCCTCTTATATTTGTTGAGGCTATCTCTGTGTTCCAGTATGTGATCGATTCTTGAGAATGTTCTATGTGCACTAGAGAAGAATGTATAAACAGTTGTTTGGGGATGGAAAGCTCTTTAAATGTGAATTGTGTCCAGTTGGTCTGATTTGTCTTTTAATGATGTTATTTCCTTACTGATTTTCTGTTTGGATCATGGGTCCATATTTGACTGTGGGGTATTTAGTTTCCCTGCTATGTTTTGGTCTGTTTCTCTCTTCAGTTCTGTAAGTAATTTCTTTACATAGTTCAGGGCTCCTTGATTGGGAGCATAGATATTCATAAGTGTTATGTCTTCTTGGTGCATGATTCCCTTTATCATTACGAAGTGTCCCCAGTATTTTTCTGTACCTTTTTTATTTTAAGTCTATTTCATCTGATATTAGTACCACTACTCGTGCTTTTCTCTGAATGCCATTTGCTTAAAATATCATTTTTCCACCCTTGTACTTTGAGTCTATATTTTTCTTTGGAACTGAGTTGTGTTTTCTGAAGGCAGCATTCAGTGGGTTTTGTTTTGTGATCCATTCTGCAACTCTGTGCCTTTTTATTGGTGAGTCCAATTTATTTACATTTAGGGTGATTATTGAAATATGAGGTCTTCTTATAGCCATTTTATCTTTTGCTTTCTGGGAGCTCGGTGTTTCCATTGCTTCCTTGTCCTTGTGTTTGTTTTCTTTATTTTGGTTGTCTTTTGTGGAGTTTCCCTCTGTTCCTTCTTGTTTTATGTTATATACAACATTTCTGATTCTTTGGCATATGGTTACACTTATCAATATGTAAAGGATATTTATATATATTTGCAGTCATCCATTTTCTTCTGTGTGTGCCTTATCTCCATTTTCCTTCACAAATTTGGACCTTTGAATCCTCCCCTTTTCAGTCATTGTTATCTCAATTTGTTCCTATGTATACTGAACATTCATTACTATTTTGTTTTAACAATTCTCTTCTTATTGTTTAAGCTTATAATGCCCTATTCTTAGTAAGGATTGCACTCCTCTGCTTCTATTTGCTCAAAAGTTACTTTACTGCTAATTCTGTATTTTTTTTTTTGTCATCTTGTTTTAGGTGAACTGACCCCTTTCAGTATTTCCTGTAATGCGGGCCTCATAGTGGAGAATTCCCTCAATTGCTGTATGTCTGGAAAAGTCTTAATTTCTCCTTCATACTTAAAGGAGAGCTTAGCTGGATACATTATACTAGGATGGTAGTTTCTTTCACTTAATAGTTTAAATATTTGATTTCATTTTTCCTGGCTTGTAAGGTTTGCACTGAGAAGTCTGGGGATAATCTAATGGGGTTACCTTTATATATTACTGTTTGTTTCTCCATGTTTGCCTTGAGAATTCTGTCTTTGTCATTGAGTTTTGATAATTTTAATACAATGTGTCTTGGTGAAGGCCTTTTTGAGTTGAGATAATTGGGCCTTCTGTTGACTTCTTGAATGCCAAGCTCCAGCTCATTCCTTATATTTGAGAATTTCTCATCAACTCTTTGTCTGAAAATGCTTTCTACTCCCTTGTCCTTTCCTTCCCCTTTGAGAATGCCCATTATTCTTATGTTTCCTCTCCTGATGGTATCAGCTAGTTCTTGTATCTCTCTTTCATTCTCTTTCAATCTTTGATTTCTCTCTTCTTCTTTCCGATTTATTTCTAGATTTCTGTCTTCAATATCACTGATCTTTTCCTCCATTTGGTCGACTCTATTTCCTAAGCTTGCTATTTCATTTTTCAACTCTCGCAGTGTGTTTTTATCTCCGGAAGATCTATTCTGTTCTTTTTGAGGGTTTCAATCACCTTACTCTGCTTATCTAGTTGTTTTTTGAATTCCTGAAATTGTTGATATGACTCGTTTTGAAACTCACTGAGTTATTTCAGAAGTACCATCCTGAAGTCCCTGCCATTTAAGTTGCATATTTCTATGTCTGTAAGCTTATTTTCTGGAGAGTTTTCTCTTTCTTTCTGAGATATCTTGTCACCTTTGTTGTTCATGGTATTTCATGGACATTTTTTTTTCACCAGGGCATTAATAGAATTGTATTCTTTGTGTTTTTTTCCAGAAAGATTTATTATATAAAGGTCTCTCCTTAGCTTGCTGCAAAGAAGGCACTTTTCTTTTGGTTTCCAGTAGGTGGCATCTAAGCCTCTTGGATCCCTGGTTTATATAAAGCCTTAATAATGCCTTTTATTTTCTCGTAGATTTTAAATCACGTTAGCTACCCTCAGTTTCAGTCCCTGTCAGTATCGGTGACAGTCTTGGCAGCATTTGCTCAGATTCCCCTAGGGCTCTGCAGTGATTGGTCTTGGAGGATATGGGGGGATGGGTCCTCTGGTTTGGGGGTTGGGGGCTGCGGCTTGGCTTCGGTGTTGCAACCATGGCTGGCAAAATTCAGCTGTTGTGCCTCTGTGGTCTCATCCTGCTTCTTTGCTTTCTGCCCTGATGACTAGGCCCTGCGGCCAGCCGGCCATGTGGAACTCACAGCTATCCCAGGCAGAAATGTCAGGGAACTTGCCTCTGAACTTGCCACTCCTTTTCCCCTCCCCATCCTCCTGCAGGGACCTCCAGTGGCTGTGAGAGGCAACTTCTTTATTACTCCCAGTCCACCGCCCTACACCCAGTGTTCTGACCTGTGGTAGCTCCTATGCACAGATCCCATGCTCAGACATGCTGGTGTGCAGTTTGGGGTTTTTCGTTGAGTTTTAGATGTTCAGCTTATTGTTGTTTCAAGGGAAGAGATTTTGGGACGTCTCTCACTCCACAATTTTTCCAAAGATTTTCCTCGAATTCTTCTTGTTTAGGACTCTGCGCTTCCTGAACTTGTGTGTCTAATTCCTTTGCCAGGTCAGGGAATTTTTCTGTGATTTTTTTTTTCAAATAGATTCTCTATCCCTTATTCTCTCTTCTCCTTTGGGTACTCCTATGATCCAGTTATTTTTATGATTCATGTTTTCTCATAGGTCTCAAACTATCTTCATTTTTTAATTCTTTTTTCTTTTGGTTGTTCTGATGGCATGTATTCTGCTATCTTATCTTCCAGTTCACTGATTCAATCTGCTTCATCCAATCTATTGTTAAATCCTATTGTATTCTTCATTTCAGTTATTGTATTCTTCATTTCTGTCTGGTTCTTTTTTTATGCTTATTATCTCTGTGTTGAGGTTCTTACTGTGCTCATCCATTCTCCCCCTAAGTTCACTTGGCATTCTTATAACCATTATTTTGAACTTTGTCTCTGGTAGTTTGCTTGCCTCCATTGCATTTAACTTATTTTCTAGAATTTCTTCTTGTTGTTTTATTTGTGACATGTTTTTTTGTTATCTCATTTATTCACCTCCTCGTGTTTATTTCTGTGTGTCAGCAATATTTGTTTTGTCTCTCAGCCTTGGATATATGGCCTACTGTGGAAGGTGGCCCATTGGTGCAATATCCCTGATCCCCTGAGCCAGGGGCTCTGGACATGATCTTTGTGTGGATCATGTATGATTTTCTGTTGTTGTCAAGCCTTTATTGATGTTAGAACATTAGTAGTTGGAATTAACACTCAGAGTAACTAATTGTGGGGGTTTGCTGGCCTCACAAGGCAAGAGTTGCTCTGTAGGGCCTGACCATATTAAGAAGGGTTTGCACTAGCAGGTTTGTGTACTCTTTGAAACTATCTTTTGTGTGTACCACTAATGGTGCTGGTCAGGATTTCTTCTTTTGTGGTCTGGTGCCAGCCTCTGGATGCATTGGTTTTGTGGCCCCTTGGGAGGGGCTTCCCCATAGGACAAAGTCAGCTGCTGCTTTTGATTGCTCAGGACAACCAGGTGAGAACTACAAAGCATGTTGCCTATGCTGGATCTATAGATTAGCGAAAGAGACAATGTTGTAGGCAGCGGTCGGTTATCCCCTGTCCCTGACCTAGGGTAGTATAGCAGAGGGACCAGTGCTCCTGAAGGCCTGCCACTTCCTGTCAGTTTCCCATAAGTCTCTGAAACTGGAAGAGCCTCTGAGTTATATGCATGTTGGTTTGTGCAGGGACACCAGGAGTCTCCTGGATTTTTTGAGTAAATTTCCTTCTACCACTACTATGCCAGTTTACATGCCATTGCTGTCTCTGTGGCTCCCTGTGCAAGTTTTCAATCATAGTAAGGTCAGCTGCTGCCCATATGGGGCCCGAATGTGCCACTCCAGGCCAGGGTAGCTGCCTATCAATGTGCAGTGGGCACTTTGTGAATTGGATGAGGCAGGAGCTTAGGCAGTCAAGGGCCATTAAGCCAATGGCCTCAATTTTCTGCAATTTCTGTTTCTGCATGTTCCCACAGTAGTCATAGATCACATGCAGACAAGCTGCTGTCTGGGGCAGTCCCACAAACCCCTACAATCCCCTCAAGACATATTGCAGGGTGCACGGGCAGCAGTGGTCTGCCCACAACTGTTTTTCCTGAAATGTGCTCACTGCACTATCCAAGGTCTGTTGCCTGTGCAGAATGTGCAACCCCAGAGCCAAGCAGGGCAGAGGAGGGTGCCTGTCACTGGGCTGCAGGCACTTTCTGGCTTGGGTGAAGTGGGATCTCAGGAAGACGAAGGCCATCAAGCCAATAAAACCTCTTTTTTGCTGCAACTTCTGTGCCTTGGCATTCTTACTGTAGTGACAGATTAGTGAAACCAGCTGCTGTCTGAGGCAGTCCCATAGATCTCTGTGTTCCCCAGAGCAACATTGCAAATCTTGCTGGCAGCAGAAGTCTGCCTTCCACTGATTTCTGTGTAGTGCCCACTCTGTGCTAGTCAAAGTTTGTTGCCTGTGTGGATTGGGAGACTGGGTTGGGGGAAGAGGAATAGGCAGGTCTATGTAGTTCACTTTCAATGGGCCACCTGGGGCAATGTGTGGGTTGGGTGGAGCAGGATCTCAGGGAGACACTAGCCATCAGATCAACACAGCTTCATTCTTGCTGCAACTTTGGTAACCTTTCTCACATTCTCACAGAAGTCCCAGATCACAGCAAGACCAGCTGCTGTCTGGGAATGGACCACAGATCCCCAAGATCCACCCAAGTTCATGTTGGCAGCATTGATCTGCCTGAAACTGTCTCCGAAATTAGGGCTCACAGCACTGGCTGCCAGCTGGGAATCCTAGGCCCTGAATCAGTGCAAGGCATGGCAGCCATTTAATAACAAAAGCCCCAGGCAATCTGCAGCTTGGGTGGGGCAGTCTGATCTCCTCAGGCTAGCCCTTCCTAATGGCCCTGTGCAAAGGGTCTGCACTGTCAAGCTGGCTTGGCCTGTAGATTGCCTGGTAGGGGGGCCAGACTAAGGCACAATAAGGCTGCCCTTCCAGACTTCATTCTGGTGCCAGGTAATGCAGACTTTGTCAAAATGAATTCTGTGCTAGCCTCTGACCCACCACCCGTGTCCAGATGAGTGTCTGCAGGTAAGAAAGCCTGTGCTTGGGCCCTTCAATGTGGTGTCTAGTATTTCAGTCTCCTATCTCACCTAGATGGCTGGAATCCCCTCTTGTTTGTACAGTTGGAGTTTTTGAAACCTCATTTACTGCGGGCTAGGACCCTGGTCTAGTATTTCAGTCTCCTATCTCACCTAGATGGCTGGAATCCCCTCTGGTTTGTACAGTTGGAGTTTTTGAAACCTCATTTACTGCGGGCTGGGACCCTGGGCTGCAGAGCCCCAAATAAGGACAGGACTGCCCTCTCCTTCAGGGGAGCCTCTGCAGCCTCTCTCTCCCTTCTGGTGATCCTCTACCACCCATGGGTGCGGGTCCAGCCCAATTCATGATTTTACCCCTCTTACCAGTCTCGATAATGCTCTCTCTTTATATTATCTTATGTATGTATTATGATCAACTGGACTTCAGGTGATTCTCAGCGTTGATTAATTTATCATTTGATTGTAATTTCGATATGGACAAAGGAGGTGGCTAACCCTACTTTTACTTAGTCCACCATCTTTTGATCTTCCTCTGTCATTTTTTTATCTCTTTGTTAAAGGTCTCACTGAATTCATCTACACTTCCCCTAAGTTCATTGAGCACCTTTATAACCAGTGTTTTGAACTCTGTATCTCTTAGATTCCTTGACCCCATTATTCCTGGATCTCTGTTCTGTTCCCTCATATGGTTTTTGTTTCTTTGTCTTTCCATCTTGGCTTTATTTCTCTGTCTGTTTCTATATACTAAGCAAAGGTCTTAAGTCTCCCAATCTTATTAGTGAAGCTTTGTGTGGTAGGTGTCCAGTAGCAGAGCCCTGAACAGGACTCAGCTTTAGGCCAAGATTAGCCCCATACCATGCTCCTCCAGAACCACCTGTTAAGATCCAGCAAGCAATCTACAGATGCTGTGCTTATAGTTGCTTCAAGAAACTACACCAGAAACCGAGGCCATCTACCACAAGTGTGAGTCTTGGCACTGTTCATCAAGGAGCACCAGCTTGCCAAGGACACAACTGAATGTGGCTTCATTGGGATCATGAGTTGGGGGAAGCAAAGTTTCAGGGAATCCTCTGGGTGGAGCGACTTCTGTTATCCAGCTTGATGACATCTCCACTATGGCAGTGCTGTGTCCACATGCAGGGAGGTGGTAGGGCTCAACAGAGGGACAATAGATACCACTGGCTCTTCTGCCAGGAAGAGAACCTCATCTCCAGCCCTTGCTCCAACAACTCATTGTCCCCTGTAAGTCCCTAATGCTCCCCATTAAGCCAACCAGGCACTGGTGCTCAGAGTGAGTGGGTCCATCAACATGAAAGTCTGCTCACAGACATGGCCCCTTTAAGAGGTATCTGCAGCAGCCAGCTGCTGCTGCTGCTGTAGCCTCTTTCCCACTCAGCCACTTGGGACCTGGTAGTCTCGCATCCCTGCCCCCTCCTACCTTCTACCTGTGCAGGGTGATGAATTATGTCTCTCCCTAGTTGTAGTGCTTCTGTTTATCTAGATCCCAGATGACATTTCTTGCTGTTGGCTTCATGTTTCTGTCACAACTTTGATTTGGTTGCAAGAGGGATGTACAAAGCCTCTATCATCTAAGCCTTTTTTTCCAGTCTCTAGCCAAAGTAATCTTGAGAAAAGAACAATGTTCAAAGTATTGCACTAGCTGATATCAAACTACACCCCAAGGCTATAGTAATCAAAACAGCATGGTACTGGCATAAAAACAGACACATAGATCAATGGAACAGAATAGAGAACACAGAAATAAACCCTCACTTATATGGTTGATTAATCTATGACAAAAGAGGAAAGAATATACAACGGGGTGAAGACAGTATATTCATGAAATGATGTTGGAAAATGTGGACAGATGCATGCAAAAAATGAAAGTGGACCACCTTCTTACCACCATATACTAGAATAAACTCACAATGGATTAAAGACAAAAATGTAAGACCTGAAACCATAAAATTTCTAGAAGAAAACAGTAAACTCTGATGTTACTCTTAGTATTCATTTCGGAAATATCTCCTCAGACAAAGGAAAAAAAAGAAAAAAATTGGGACTACATCAAACTAAAAAGGTTTTGCACAGCCAGGGAAACCATAAACAAAACAAAAAGACCATCTACTGAATAGGAGAATATATTTGCCTATGAAACATCTGATAAGGGGATACTATCCACAATTTATAAAGAACTCATACAACTCAACAACAACAAAAATTAAACAATCCAATTGAGTAATGGGGAGATAACTTTAATAGGTATTTCCCCCCAAAATATAAATGGCCAATAGCTATATAAAAACATGCTTATGTCACTAATCACCAGAGAAATGCAAATTAAAACCACAATGAGATATCACCTCATGCCTGTCAGATTGGCTATCATGAATAAATACAAAAACAACAGGAGTGATGTCAAAAATATGTTGGAGTGAGAGATGTCCTCATACCTCTCCCCTTGAAACAACAATAAGCAGAACATCTAAAACTCAACAACAACAACAACAACAACAACAACAAAAACCCAGCCTGCACTTGAGCACGGCCAAGCATGAGATCTGCTCCTAAGAGCTAAAACAAGTGAGAACCCTGGGGGTCAGGCAGCAGACGGGGAGAAACAAAGAAACTGCTTCTTGCAGCTGGAGTTCCCTGCAGGATAAGGAGAGGGGAGAAGGTGCAGCAGATTCCTGGAATAACTCTGCCTGAGAGAGCTGTGAGCTCCATGCAGCAGTAGTGCACAGTGATCAGGGCAGAAAGCAGGAACTATGGGCGGCAGAGAAGCAACAGTTGATTAATACCAGCCACAGTTACAAAATGTGAGGCTGAGCCACAGCTCCCATCCTCCAAACAAGAGGGCACCTCCCTCCATATCCTCCAAGACTGAACACCACAGAGCCTCAGGGGGAATCTAAGGAAACACAACAGAAACTATCATGAACACTGGCAGGAACTGAGACTGAGGGTAGCGAGCGATATTGAAAATTTAGAAGAAAAAGAAAAGGCACAATTAAGATTTTATATGAAGCAAGGATCCAAGAGGCTTAGACACCATCCACTGGAAATCAAAAGAAAATCTCCATCTTAGCAACAGGCTAAAAAGAGACCTTTATACAATAAATCTTTTTGGAAAAAAAAGCAGAAAACACTTCCATTAATGTCCAGGCAGAGAAATAGTCCATTAAACACCATGAATAACCCAGATGACAAGGGACAAGGCAGTTCCAAAAGAAAGAGAAAATTCTCCAGAAAATAAGATTAAAGACATAGAAATATGCTAATAAATAAATAAATAAATAAATAAATAACCTCGTGAGATCCAAAATAATTCATATGAACAATTACAAGAAATTAAAAGCAACTACATCAGCACAATGAGTTTTTTTTAGCAAGCAGATTAAAACCTCTAAAAGAACCAACTAGAACTTCTGGAGATGAAGAACACACTGAAACTGATAAAAAATGAAATAACAAGTTTGGGAAAGATTTGTCCGAATGGAGGTAAAATATCAGTGATATCGAAGACAGAAATCTAGAAATAAATCAGAAGTAAAAAGAGAAACCGAAGAATGAAAAAGAATGAAAGATAAATACAAGCACTAGTTGATACCAACAGGAGAAGAAACATAAGAATAATGGGTGTTCTCAAAGGGCAGGAAAAAAGGCAGGGATTAGAAACCATTTTCAGACAAAGAGTTGATGAGAATTTCCCAAATCTAAGAAATGAGCTGGAGCTTGGAATTCAAGAAGTCAACAGAACACCCAATTATCTCAACTCAAAAAGGCCTTCACCAAAACATATTGTATTAAAATTATCGAAAATCAACAACAAAGACAGAATCGTCAGGGCAGCCAGGGAGAGGAAAATAGTAACCTATAAAAGAAAACCCATTAGATTATCATCTAACTTCTCAGCACAATCCTTATAAGTGGTGGAATCAAATATTCAAACTATTAAATGAAAGGAACTACCAGCCAAAAATAATGTATCCAGCTAAGCTCTCCTTTAGATATGAGGGAAAAGTAAAGAGTTTTCCAGACATACAAAAATTGAGGGAATTTTCCACTACGAGGCCTGCATTGCAGGAAATACTGAAAGGGGACAGCTCACCTAAAATAAAATGACAATATATATAAACAAACTATGAGTAAGGTGACGAGTAGGCAGATAGAAGCAGGGGAATGCAACCCTTAATAAAAACAGGCATTATAAGCTTAAACAATAAGAAAAGATTTGCTAGAACAAGATAGTAATGAACATTCAGCATACATAGGGACGAATTGAGACAACAATGACAGAAAAAGGGAAAATTCAAAGATCCAGATTCACAAAGGAGAATGGAGATAAGGCACACACAGAAGAAAATGGACTAGTATGTATGTATGTAAGTATGTATGTATGTATGTATGTATGTGTGCTTGTGCATGTATATGTATAACTATACTCTACATATTTGTAATGGTGACCACATGCCAAAGATTCAGAACTCAAGGATATTACATAAAACAAGAAGGACCAGAGAGAAAACCCACAAAAGCCAACCGAATTAAACACAAACACACCCGCATGCTCTCACACACACACACATACACACACACACACGGACAAGAAAGCAATGGAAACACCAAGCTACAAGAAAGTAAAAGATAAAATGGCTGTACGAAATCTTCATATTTCAATAATGATCCTAAATGTAAATAAAATGATCTCGCTCATTAAAAGACACAGATTTGCAGATTTGATCAAAAAACAGAACCCAATCATACACTGCCTCCCAGAGACACATCTCAGTTCCAAAGACAAATATAGACTCAAATTGAAAAGGTAGAAAATGCTATTTAAAGCAAATGGCATTCAAGAGAAAAGTGGGAGTAGTGGTACTAATATCAGATGAAATACAGTTCAAAATAAAAAAAAAAGTAAAGAAAGGTACTGAGGGATACTTCATAATGATAAAGGATATTATATACCAAGAAGACATAACAATTATTAATATCTATGCTCCCAATCAGGGAGTCTCAAAATATATAAAGCCATTACTAATGGAAGTAAAGGGAGAAATAGACCAAAACACTATGGTAGTAGCAGACCTAATACCCCACTGTCGGATATGGACAGATCATCCAAACAGAAAATCAGTAAGAAAATTACATCCTTAAAAGACAAATTAGACCAACTGGACACAATTGACATTTACAGCCTTTAATCTCCAAAAAGCTACTTATGCATTCTTCCCTAGTACACATGGAACATTCTTAAGGACTGTCCACATACTGAGACACAGAGCAAGTTTCAACAAATACAAGATGGTCAAAATGAAACCAACCATATTCTCTGATCATATTGCTTTGAAGCTGGAGATCAACTATAAAAAGAAAGTTGGAAGAACCACAAATACATAGAGACTGAACAACATGCTACTGAAGAATGACTAGGTCAGAGAAGAAATAAAAAGAGAGATCAAGAGAAACATAGAAACAAATAATAGTGATAGTAGAGCATATTAAATCTTTTGGGACATGGCAAAGCAGTAATAACAAGAAAGTGCATATTATTACAGGGCTATCTCAAAAACCAAGAAAGAGCCTAAATAAACAACTTAACACTTCATCTTAAAAAAAAACTAGAAAAGAACAAATGAAGTCTAAAGCCAACAGATGGAAAGAAATAATCAAAATTAGAGCAGAATTAAATGAAACAGAAAACAAAAGAAAACAATAGAAAAAATGCAACAAAGAGATGGCTCTTTTTGAAGGTTAATAAAATTGACAAATCCCTCAATAGACTTGCAAAAGAAAAAAGAGAAAGGACACGAATAAACAAAATCAGGGACAAAAGAGGAGAAATGATGACAGACACCGCAGAAATACACAGGATCATACAAGGATACTATGAAAAAGTATATGACACCAAATTTAATAACCTAGAAGAAATGGACCAGTACTAAGAAAAATACAGCCTTCTTAGACTGAATCAAGAAGAACTGGAAAATCTAAATAGACCGATCAGCAGTATGGAAATTGAAACAATCATCAAAAATCTGCCAAAAAGTAAAAGTCCAGGACCAGATGGCTTCATCAGTGAATTCTACCAAACATTCAAAGAAGATTCAATATCTATTCTCCTCAAACTCTTCTAAAGAATCGAAGAGGAGGCAATACTTCCCAAGTCATTTTATGAAGCCAATATTACCCTGATACCAAAACCTGGTAAAGAGATAAACTACAGACCAATCTCTCTCATGAACACAGTTGTAAAAATCCTAAATAAGATACTAGTGAATTGTATAGAACAACATATTAAAAAGATTATATACCATGATCAAGTGGGCTTCATTCCAGGGGCACATGAATTGTGCAACACATGCAAATCGATTAATGTGATATATCACATAAACAAATTAAAAAATAAGATTCATGCGATCATACTATTAGATGGAGAAAAAGTGCTTGACAAAATACAGCATCCATTTATGATCAAAATACTTAACAAAATCTGTATAGATGGAAAGTACTTTAACATAATGAAGACCATCTATGACAAACCCTGAGCCAACATTATACTTAATGGTCAAAAACTAAAACCTTTTCTCTAAGATCAGGAACAAGGCAAGGCTGTCCACTATTGCCACTCTTATTCAATATAACATTGGAAGTCCTAGAGAGTGCAACTGGGCAAGAGAAAGATATAAAAGGCATCCAAATAGGAAACAAAGACGTCAAACTGTCACTCTTTGCAGATGACATGATTCTCTATATAGAAAACCATAAAGACTCCACGAGAATACTACTAGAAACAATAAGCAAATACAGAACAGTTTCTGGATACAAAATCAATGTTCACATATCCATATCGTTCTTATACTCTAATAATGAAGTGTCAGAAAAAGATGTGGAAAAAATAATTCCTTTTGCAATTGCAACAAAAAGGATTAAATACCTCAGAATAAATTTAACAAAACATATGAAGGACCTGTATAATGAAGACTATAAGACCCTATAAAAGAAATTGAAGAGGATTCAAAAAAAGGGAAAGATATTTCGTGTTCTTGGATCGAAAGAATCAACATAGTTAAAATGACCTTATTGCCTAAAGGATTATACAAGGTTAATGCAATCCCCATAAAAACCCTGTCAGCCTTTTTAAAGAAATAGAACAAAAAAATCATCAGATTTGTATGGAAGAACAAAAGACCCCAAATCACCAAAGCCATCCTGAGAAAAAAGAATGAGGGTGGAGGCATCACTCTGCCCAACTTCAAATTATACTGCAAGACAACAATAATCAAAACGGCATGGTATTGGCAGAAAAACAGTCACACAGACCAGTGGAACAGAATTGAGAGTCCAGAAGTAAACTCATATTTATATGGGCAAATAATTTTCGTAAAAAGTGCCAAAAAACCAGCAGTGAAGAAAGGAAAGCCTTTTCAGTAAATGGTGCTGTGGGGTGAAGAAAAATGATGTCAATGATAGAGGCTCTATTTATCCCTCTGGCAATCAAATCAAAGGTGTGACAGAAACAAGTTGCAAACAGTAAGGAAAATCACCTGGGATCTAGATGAACAAGCCATACAACTAGGGAGAGAACTAATAAATCACCCTGTAATGGCAGAAGGTAGGACGAGGTGAGGAAACGAGGCTGTCCAGTCCTCAGTGCTGAGTGGCACAGAGGCTGCAGCAGCGGGAGACACCTCTTAAAGGGCCCATGTCTGCAAGCGGACTTTTGCAGTGATGGACCAGCTCGCTCTGAACATCAGCATCAGTTTAGCTGTGCAGGAGGCATCAGGACTTACAGGGGAACACTGAGTTGTCAGACTGAGGGCCAAGGAGAGACTCGCTCTGTACAGAAGTGCCAGCAGTGTCCATCGTTCCTCTGTTGAGCCCTCCCTGCTCCCTGTGCATGGACTCAGCACTGCCATAGCGGAATTGTCATCAAACTGGATAACAGAGATTGCTCCACCCAGAGGATTCCCTGAAACTCTGCATCCCCCAACTTACGCCCCCAAACAGGCCACATCCAAGTGTGTCCTCTCACTTAGACACGTGCCCCTTGCTGAGCAGCACCTAGACTCACACTGCTGGCAGCTGGCCTCAGTTTCCGGTATGGCCTTTTGAGGCAACTATAAGCACAGCATCTGTAGATTGCTTGCTGATTCTTAACAGGTGGCCCCAGAGGGGCACAGGCTGGGGGTAATTTTGGCCTGCACCTGAACCCCTCTCAGGACTGTGCCATTGGACATCTACCAGACAAAGATGCACTAATAAGAATGTGAGACATAAGAGCTTTGCTTAGTACATAGAAACAGACACAGAAAAGCAGCCAAAATGAGAAGACAAAGAAGCAGAAACCACATGAGAGAACAAAACAGAGATCCAGAAATAATGGAGTCCAACAATCTAACAGATGCAGAGTTCAAAACACTGGTTATAAAGATGCTCAGTGAACTTATGTGAATTATAGATGAGTTCAGTGAGAATTTAATAAGGAAATAAAAACCATAAAAATAGAAATGGAAATTATAAAGGGGAACCAGTCAGAAATGAAGAACACATTATCTGAGAAGAGAAGTATATTAAATGGAATAAACAGAGTGTATAAAGAAGAGGATCGCATGATCTACATAGAGGATGGGGAAGCCAAGGACTCTCAATCAGAATAGCAAGAAAAAAGTAGCCAAGACTATAATAATAATAATTTCAGGAGACTGTGAGATAATATTAAATGTAAAAATATCCATGTCATAGGTGTACCTGAAAGAAAACAGGATATTGAAGAGCTATTTGAAGAAAGAATGGTGGAAAGCTTCCCTAACCTGGTGAAGGAAATAGACATACGACCCCAAGAAGCTCAGAGAAACCAGGAACCCAAAGAGGCCCACACCAAGACACATCATTATTAAAATGCCAAATGTTAAATACAAAGAAAGAATCTTAAAAGCAGCAAGAGAAAAGCAGTTAGTTACCTTCAATGGAGCACTCATAAGACTGGCAGCTGATTTCTCAAAAGAACCTGTGTAGGATAGAAGGGCATGGCACAAAATATTCAATGTGATGAAAACCCAGGATCTACAATCAAGAATACTTTAACCAGCAAAGCTGTCATTTAGAATCGAAGGACAGATAAATAGCTTCCTAGACAAAAATAAGCAAAAGGAATTCATCAACATCAAACTAGTATTACAGAAAATTTTGGAGAAACTTAAAAAAAAATGTGTATCAAAAACATGAATAAAGAATGGTAATAACTACATTCCTATCAAGAAGTTCCTCAAATGGAAAAGAATTAAGTGCTCCAACCAAAAGATAGAATGACTGAATGGATAAGAAAACAAGACCCCTATATATGCTGTCCACTAGAGACTCACTTCAGATTAAAAGACACACACAGACTAAAAAGAAAGGAATGGAAAAAGTTTTCCCTTGATGGACCTAGAGGGTATTGCACTGAATGAAATGAGTCAGAGAAAGACAAATATTGCATGATTTCGCATACATGTGGAATCTAAAGAACAAAATAAACAACAACAAAAGAGAAAATAAACTCATAGATACAGAGAATATTTTGAGGGCTACTAGATGGGAGGGGGTTTGAGGGGGACATCGAATAAAGGCAAAGGGATGAAGAAATATGAATGGATAGTTGCAGAATAGACATGGAGATGTAGAGTGTAGAATGGGGAGGATGGTTAACAATGTTGTAATAAATACATAAGGGGGAAGGAGGGCACTAGATTTAGTGGGGTTATCGCTTTGTGACTTATATAGATCTCTGATCACTATGCTGTACAACTGAGACTGGTATATTATTGTATGTTGACTATAATTGAATTGTACAATGTAAACACAAGCAACGAATTGTCTGCCGTATTTCAATAAAGGCGTAAAAAAAAACGGTCCTGGGAAAACTGGAAAAGCACCTGCCAAAGAATGAAATTAGACTGCTGTCTATTGCCACACACCAAAATTAACTCAAAATGGATTAAGGACCTGAACATAAGACCTGAAACAATAAATTCCATAGAAGAAAACATGGACCTTGGACTTAAACAGGATTGTAAGAATTTGACATCAAAGGCAAGGGAAGTAAAAGCAAAAATAAATGAATGGGACTACATCAAGCTAAATAGCTTCTGCATAGCAGAAGAAACAAGATAAAGAGACAACCATCGAATGGGAAAATATGTTTGTAAGTAACACTTCCTATAAGGGCCTAATGTCTAAAATATACAAAAAACTCACACAAATTAACAACAACAACAACAACAACGAAAACAAATGATCCAATTAAAAAATGGTCAGAGGACCTGAAAAGAGACTTTTCCTTAGAGGACATATAAATGGTCAACAAACATATAAAAGGATGCTCAACATCACTAGCAATGAAGGTAATGCAAAAAACAAAAACAAAAAATCCCCACAATGAAATACCATCTCACACTTGTTAGAATAGCTGCTGTCAACAGGACGAATAATAATGAGTGTTGGAAAGGGCACAGAATAAATGGAACCCTCATACACTGCTGGTGGGACAGCAAATTGGTACAGCTACCAATTGGAAATATGGAAAATAGTCTGGAGGTTTCTCAAAAAAATTAAAAATAGAACCACCTAGAGTGAAGGCCGAGGTGAGACTCACCCTGTACAGAAGTGCTGGTGGTATCCATTGTTCTCTGTTGAGCTCTCCCCACTCCCAGCACAGGGACACAGAGCCACCATTGCCATGAGGTCATCAGACTGGATAACAGAGGTCGCTCCGCCTAAACTCTGCCTCCCCCAACTCATGGCCCCATTCAAGCCACTTCCAGGTGTATCTTCAGCAAGTCAGGTGCTCTTTGCTGAGTAGTGCCTAGACTCACACTGGAGGCAGCTGGCCTCAGTTTCTGGTGTGTCCTTTTGAAGTAACTATAAGCACAGCATCTGCAGATTGCTTGCTTAATCTTAACAAGTGGCCCTGGAAGGGCAGAGGCTTGAGCTAAATCTGGCCTGTAGCTGAACCCCTCTCAGGACTGTGCCACTGGATACCTACTTCACAATCCTCTCTAATAAGACCAGGAGACTTAGGAGCTTTACTTAATACATAGAAACAGACACGGAAAGGTAGCCAAAATGGGAAGACAAAGAAGCAGAAATCATATGAGAACAAAACAGAGATCTAGATATAATGGAGTTAAGTAATCTAATAGATGCAGAGTTCAAAACACTGATTATAAAGATGCTCAATGAACTTTTGGTTAAATTCAGTGAGAACTTCAACAAAGAGATAAAGAACATAAGAATGGAAATGGAAATTATAAAAGGGAACCAGTCTGAAATGAAGAACACATTATCTGAGATGAGAAGTATATTAAATGGAATAAACAAAGGAATAAAAAAAGTGAATAAAGAAAAGAATCAAATGCCCTATCTAGAGGACAGGAAAACCAAGAACACTCAATCAGAATGGCAAGAGATAAGATGCCAAGACTATAAAAATAATTTAAGGAGCATATGGACACAATTAAGGGTCCAAATATCCATCTGATTAGTGTAAATGAAGAAACTCAAGATGTTGAATGTTTTTTTGAAGAAATAATGATGAAAAACTTCCCTAACCTGGTGAAAGAAATGGACATAAAACCCCAGAAAGCTCAGAGAATTCCAAAAATTAGGGATCCAAAGAGGCCCACACCAAGACACATCATAATTAAAATGCCAAAGGTTAAATACAAAGTAAGAATATTAAAAGCAGCAAGATAAAAACAGATAGTTACTTATAAGGGAACACCCATAAGACTGGCAGCTGATTTCTCAAAAGAAACTATGTAGGACAGAAGGGCTTGGCAAAAAATATTCAACAAGATGAAGACCCAGGATCTACAACCAAGAATAACTTATACAGCAAAGCTATCATTCAGAGTTGAAGGACAAATAAAGAGCTTTCAAGACAAAAATAAGCTGAAGAAATTTATCACCACTAAGCCCATATTACAGGAAATATTGGAGGCACTTCTTTAAGGAGAAAAAACATGTTTCAAAAACAGGAATAAAGAATGGTAACAACTACATTCCTATCAATAAGTAAGTACCTTAAATAGAAAAGAATTAAGTGCTCCAACTAAAAATGTGGGTGAATGGAAAGGGAAACAAGGCCCCTACATGTTGCCTATAAGAGACTCATTTCAGATTAAAAGACACAGATTAAAAGGAAGAGGATGGAAAAACATATTGCTTTGATGGATCTAAAAGGTATTTAAATCAGATAGAGAAAGATAAACGCTATATGATTTCACTTATATGCAGAATCTAAGGAATAAAAAGAACAAACTAATCAGAAACAGACCCATAAATATAGTGAACAGTTTGGTGATGAGCAGAGGGGAAGGAATTTTGGGGGGCTGGGAGAATGGGGTGAAGGGTTAAAGAAGTACAAATTACTAGCTGACGAATGGACAAGGGGATGGGGAGCACATATAGGGATTGCAATTAGAATGAATATGTTGGCTAAGTGGAGGGTCCGGGGAGAGAGGGAGCAATTGGGTGGGGGAACTGTTTTATGAACTGTATAGATGTCTAACCAATGTACTGTATACTTGAAACTAATTAAAATAATTAAAAAAAAAACAAATTAAAAAATATAGAACTACCTATTGACATAGCCATTCCACTTCTGGGTATTTATCTCAAGAAAACCAAAACACTAGGTCTTAATGATCTCTGCACCCCTATGTTCATGGCAGCACTGTTCACAATTGCCAAGACATGGAAGTGACCTAAGTACTCATCAATAGATGATTGGATAAAGAAGTTATGGTATGTATATACAATAGAATATTACTCAGCCATTAAAAAAAATGTTATCTTCCCTTTTGCAATAACATGAATGGACCTAGAGAGTATTATGCTGAGTGAAATAAACCAGACAAAGATAATGCCATATGATTTTATATAAAAAAATCTAAGGAATAAAAGAAATGAACAAACTAAAGAAAAAAAACAGACTCACAAATACAGAGAGCAAACTAGTGATTGCCAGATGGAAGGGGTTTGGGAGGCCTGGATAAAAAAAAGGATGGGATGAAGAAATACAAATTAATAGTTACAAAGTAGTCAAGGGAATTTAGAATATAGCATAGGGAATATAATAAATATTATTGTCATGATTGTGTGTAGTTCCAGATGTGTGATAGAGTAATTGTGACATCACCTTATAAATTATATAAATGTCTAACCATTGTACTGTATACCTGAACATAATATAGAATAATAATAATAAATTTTAAAAAACAGATTAAAACAACGGTTGATTAAGATGTAGAAAACTTGGATCCCTCATATACTGCTGATGGGAATCGAAAATGGTGCAGCCACTTTGGAAAACAGCTTGGCAGTTTCTCAAATGATTAAACATAGACTTATCATATGCTCCAGCAATTTCCTTCCTAGGTATGTACCTTAAGGAAATGAAAATGTGTGTTCACATAAAAATTTATGCAAGAATGTTCATAGCAGCAGTATTCATAATATCCAAAAGATGGAAACAACCAAATTGTCTATCAAATGATGAATGTTTGAGCAAAATGTGTGTATTCATATAATTTAATATCATTCAGATAAAAGGGAATGAAATGATGATGACACTACATGGATGAACCTTAAAAACATTATAATAAGTGAAAGAACAAAAGGCCACTTATAATAGGCAATTCCATTCATATGAAGAGTCCGGAATAGATAAATCTATAGAGACAGAAAGTAGATTAGTGGTTTCTGAGGGCTGGTGGGAGAGGATAATGGGTGGTGACTATTTAATGAATACAGGTTTCTTTTTGAGGTGATGAGAATATTCTAAAATTAGATTGTAGTGATGGTTGCACTTTAAATGGGTGTATTGTGTTGTATGTGAATTATACCTCAATAAAATTTTGACCAAAAAAAAAAAACACTTTTCAAAAAGATATTAGAGGATATTATGGGAAAGCAAGGGTCAGTATATTCAATACCCATTTACATTTATACATCAGTACTTAGGTCAGTAAAATTCTCAGTAAATATTTTCAAGGGGTAGGAGATTTTATCTTTTTAAAATTTTGCCAGCTTTGGAAGCCCACCCCCACGCAAGGGCAGCACCTTTTCTATCTTTTCTATGAATGGTGAATTGACTCAGTCTTTGTTGGAAAATGTCTGTGTTCCAGACTGACTCTTAAATGATAGTCGAGCAGTGTATAGAATTAGAGATTAACAGTTTAGCTGCTCAAGTGCTGTGTATATATTCCACTGAAGCTTGCCTATATCTCTTCTTACTCTGCCACACCCACCACGGAGGAATCAAGAGATTATTGGTCTGCCATTAAGATCCCTCTTCCTCCCCTCCACTGCCCCCTGGGATTTCACATTGTTTCAGGCTCAGCCATGAGTTTTTCTCCCACACTTTATTCAACAAGTTTATTATGAGAGAAACCACTCCAAATTATCTCTATCGAGTTGCTTAAACCTGAAGTTTCTGGTGCCTTTTTAATGTATCACTCACCCCAATGTTAGAACTAGTATCACCTTCAGGGGGGAAGGGGGACGTTGGAAGGCAGGGGCATGGAATATCTAAATGATTGATCATTTTCCTTCCTTACCCGCTTCCCCCATTTCCTGAGAGAGAAGTGACAAAGAGGGAAAAACAAGTGCTGAGAAAGAAGAGCCGGTTCTTGGTATGACCACAAAAGTCCCTTCCATTTTCAGAGTCCTATACCTTTCCACATATTCCTAAGCCCAAGATGTATTTTTTTTTTCAGGCCAGAGCTCAGAAGAGAGACCGCTCCACTCTGGGGATGCAGCTAACACCTGGACAGAACCTTCTGGGCTCAATAACATCCCACAATGATTAATTCTTTTAAGACTTCCTCCAAATATATATAGGAGGATTCACATCTGGATCTAAGATGGTGAAGGAAAGAAGCAGGGCTCTTTTTGTTCAGGCCTCAGACTTTATGAGCTTCAAATGTTGGCCACTGTTGGGTGGCAAATTTGTTCAAGGAAACAGGGTAAATCTTCACAGTGGCTGTTTGATTTTGAATAATGAAGCCATGTTTACATAGCAGAATGGTTGCATGTGTATTTGTTTGTTGGGGGGGGGGATTGGGCTCTGGGGTCAGTCTACACATGTTCAAATCCCATCTCTACTAGTTTTTAGCTCTGTAGCTTTGTGCCAGTTACTTAACATTTCTATGTCACAGGTTTTTGGTCTATAAAATAAGATTAATAAGAGTACAGCTTCTCACTGCTGTTTTTAAGATTATATGAGATGATCCAGATAAAGCAGTCCAGAACTTGAGCCCCTGGTAAGTACTCCACAGATGCTAATATTAAACTGTGGCTTTTGCCAGTCTTCAATCAATGATTTACTTTTAGATCTTCCCCCACAGTTTAAATAGAATCCCTGAAGAGAGTGGATGCTGAATATGTCCCAACTCGTCCTTTCCCACCCACTTCCCAACCTCCTCAGAGCTAAGCTTAGGTTTACATATAATAAAAAAGATTTTATAATTGTACATCTTGCGTTTGTTTTTTCTAAACAGTTTTACAACTTTTATCTATGAAGCTGTTTGGTTAGCAGGATGGTGATGATTATCCCCATTTTGGTGATGAGGAAACGGAGGTCCTTAAAGGTAAAGTGGCCCATTTAGAACTACCCAGCTTGTTAGAGGGAGAGACAAAGACACTCAAAGAGAGGTCTTCTTCTCCAGTGGTCATTCCAACCTCTTACAATATCTGTTTTCCTATAACTCCTCCATTAGATCACAAAGGATCAAGCAGGCTGCTTCCCTGCCCCATAACTGTTCAAGATGCACAATTTTCAGACCAGGTGGGAAGGAAGAAAACACATGATCCATACCAAAAAAAAATCTCTCTATACTGTGAGGTAGGACAATTTATTTTATATTTAATATTCTGGTTGGAGAATGAGGTTCACAGTGCCTTAAGCCTATTGGAAAATGAGGAGAAAAAGTCCTGTATTTGATCTGATCAAACTAGTCCAGTGTAGTGGGATCTCGGCTGAGCCCAAAATGAGACTCGGAAGGGTCTGGAAACTGTCTGAAACATTGGTCGTTCATTGGCAGCCTGAGCCTGTCCTTAAATCAAAAAAGTAGTCTTTAAGAGGTTTTATATGCTATTGGTCCCTGAAGGGCAGAGACAGAGACCAGGTGATGAGTGAAAGGATGGCAGAAGGATGGAGGAACAGGACAGGGTGATATTTTCCTTCCACCTGGGCTGCAAAAACTGGGTGTGTGGAGAAAGTTCTTGACATCTGTTCACTAGGAGGATAGTGTTTTTGAAGAGATCTGTGGACCTAAGTTGCCTTAGGGGCAGAGATAGAGACAAAGTAGAAGGATTTTGAAATCAGAGCCGAAGATTGGGTTTGAACAGAGGATTTGATGGCTTTTGTTCTCCAGACACAGGAACCAAGTCTGAAATTCTGAGCTGGGGCAATGGGAGCAGCTGGGGTGGGAGGGGAGAGGTTGCTTCAGGAAAAAACTGAAGCCATTCTTCCCATACAAGCCTCACTATTTCAAAGTGACAAAGTGTGGCACAGAATAGAGAGGAGGATTACTACCCCACCCTCCCATTCCATGACTCTAAATCCCTACCTCTCCCACCCTCCACCCCCACTATGAACCCATCAGTGGCTTTAGCCAAAGCTGCCTAAAGGGAGGGCAGCTCCATTCAGGCCCATTTTGGACTTGCAGAATCCATGCCCCACCCCAACAGGTCCTCTGTGTTCCCTCAGCCAGAGGCACCCATCAGCAGTTGAGGAAGGGAAAGGGGCCACCCTCACTTGGTAACGTGGGCAGTTAACCTCCACAAGTCAGTATAGGAAGAAAAGAAAAACAAGAGAGGACTGTCTCAGAATATGGAAAACTGCTGGGGTCTTCCACAAATAACTGGAGTAAAGCTTCAAAAGGCTGAGATCCTAGAACACATAGGTGGGGCAGAGGTCAGTGACATCTGAGTTTTTACTGTTTATGAGACTATTTTCACCCATGATCCAGTGAGGCCTGGAGAAACTCAAAACACTATTTTACAGCAGATGAAATAGTCTCAAGTACTTGGGCATATGATGGCTCAACTCCATGTAGATACTGAGTGGCTCTCAAAACATTTCTAAATATAACCTTTGGGGTGGGTAGAGGAGCAGGGACTGAGCTCCAGCAGGGTATAAGTAAGCTTCATTTATTCCATTTATCCCTAGTTATGTTAGCTTTAAGGAGTGGAGAGGCAAAAGCAAAGGGAAGAAGAAAGTCTAAAGAGAAAAACAAAGAAACGAATGTTATTCTTCTCCATTGTCACAGGTATTAAATAATCAGTTTTATTTTTAAAGACTTTTTCCTTCCCATATACATTTTCCAGATACAATTTGTGATTCCTTTTTCAGTAGAAAATAAGGTCAACAGTGCTTTTCTGAGCTAAGAGCAGCCCTGGCTGTACACAGACATCGAGAGTTCATTAGGGCCTGGACGGGGCCAGGTATGAGCCAACAAGGCCAGAGATGAGGGGAAAGCTGGTTCCCCCAGAGGACCCGCTGCCACCCTGCCTGAAATTTGAGTTTCCCAGCTTATTGCACCCTCTTTTTCCTGACACAACAGCACTGATGATTGATGCATCTGCTGGCAGCCCACAGAGCCAGATTCTTATCTATATTACCATGGGGCTACCAATTTGTTTGCCAATCTTTGTGTCTTTTTTTTCTTTCTTAGAATCATTTTCCTCTTCCTAGAATCAGACCCAATGTTTCAGGTAATGGAACAGTGGACTTGAGTCCTCAGAGGGGGTTGGTCTCCATCTCTCTTTTTCTATCTCCACAGCTATAGTCCTAGATTGAGTCATCTGATTGAGTCAGTCACCTGTACTATTGCAGTAGGGAGTTCATCACTACTTTCTGATCGCTTTCCCCATTCTGCCTCTCAACTGTTACCAAGTCAGTATTCCAAAATATGTTTCTAACCATGTCTATTCTACTGTTTGTAAAAGATATTTGAGCAACCCAATTACATGGACTATTATTGAATAAATAAATTGGCCTTGTTAGTATCAAATTCTCCGTCATCCTGATTTTTTGTCTTCATAACCTTCACCACAATTTCAATCTATCTTACGTACATACTTTCTTGCTTATTGTCTGCCTCCTCCTTCCATTGGAGTAAAGCGTTCATTCAATGAGAATTCTTATCTGTCTGTCCCCAAAACGCTGGCTGGCACATGTTAAATAGTAAATATTAATTGAATGAAAGACTCAATAAATTAAATTCTGTTAGCTACAGTTAATTTTTTTCATAAATGAAGTTTATTTACTTTTACGATAACAAATGTATTACATGCTTACTGTGGAAAATTTGGAAAGTACAGAGAAGTAGAAAAAAGAAAATAAAAACACCCATAATCCCACTATCTGAAGGCAAACACTGTGCATACTATGTTCCAACTATCTATGCCTGTTAAAAGACCAAGACCCTTATCAAGAGTGCTGGCCATGAAACACAACAGCTAAGGGGAGTGAGAGCAACTAACAACTGAGGAGGTCACCCAGAGGTAAGAGCTAGAGATTTGACACTGAAGGACAAGACAATGGCTACACACAACAGATCAAGAGGTCAGAAGTTGACAATGCAAGAACAAGTAGGGTTATGGCAAGAACATAGTGAGATGGTACTTGTCAAGAGTTTAGTGCAGTACCTGTCACAGAGTATATAAGTGATAAATGTTAGCCATTACTATGATTATTATAATGGGTCAAAACGAATGGTTCAACATGGAGACTATACACAGGGCAAGGATCCTGGAGACCCATTTTAGATATTATGATTTGGGGCATACAAGGGCAAGTCTACTAGGTGAAGAGGGTGGTATAAGAGTGGGCATCACTCTCCTTATAGGCTCTCCTGCCAGGTGAAATGGATACCAGGGCATCCTCAAGTTTGCCTGATGACACTGGACAAGACACTCTAAAGTGTTTTTGAGGTAGGACATGGTTTCCCCTGCCTAGACATCACCCTGGACCAAGAACTAAAACTGGCCTCAATGATAATGGGAGTTCAAAACCTCATACATCACTCTTGAAGTCCGCACTCTGTTGGGACAAGTCACAGGCATATGGGGTGAAAGAGAAGGTTATGTCAGCCAAGTGGGAGATAGAGTACGATGTGCCTGGAAGGGGAGGCTGAAGGGGAAAGGCCACAAGGTTTATGATGTAATTGAATGGAATGGGTCCAGGAACCAGTCCTCGAGTTAGCAGCTGAAATCACAGAAGAATCCAGGGAACTTTACTTGTCGGTGGGGGCCTTCTGATGGCCTGTGCTCTGTCGAAGGTGGTCATGCAGACCTTCTTGGGGGTCTCCATGCTCTTTCAGGTAGTAACAGCGTTTGGGAACATGCTGGTGCTAGGAAAGAGAAAAACAGAAAAAAAACAGCAAAGGTGAGAGCCTCACTTACTGTGACAAGGGGTGTTCTTCCTGTATAATTTCAGTAACTTAGCAGATCAAAGAACTTGGCTAATTGCCTTACTTGTATAAAGCGTGACCCAGGACTAGGGTAGCCAAATTTCCTAGTAACCTGAGTCCATAGCACAGTGGCTGTAAGTGAGATCCAGCCCCCAAAAGATGACCCCTCCCTTAGAATTAGACTTAGAATAAGTGGAGAGTTGGGACTGAGCCCAGCTGGCTCCCCCTAATCAGAAGACTTAGTCCTTTAACCATCCTAGGCCTTCAATAACTTGGGCATGGCATTGCTCCTCAAAGTGGTTAATATACCCAAAATAATTGTATTAGCTAGGCTTGCTGATGGAACTCCAGGTTGGGGGTTATGGTCTAGGAGCTCCATGCCTCCTCCTTGCTTCTGCTCAAAAACATTGAGTGTATTTCTCCATCATTACCTCCTCAGTCTGCTGATGAGAGTTCAGTTCATTCGCCATTGCCTCCTCATTATTCCGCTTACAGGCTGATGGAAAAACCTGGCTTGAGCTTCGCAGGGAATCCTTCTCTTCAGCCAGCTGGCACTCGGTGTAGAGAGACCTGTCTATCAGCTCCTTTAGGCTGCCGGCCACCTTCAGGAAGATCCGACCCATTTTGGTGGTAACAGCTTCTGAGAGTCCTTCCAGAAACCTGGTCCGTAGAATGGCATCAGACCAAGACAAATGTCGGGCCAGCAGCAGGAAGTCAGTGGCATACTGCCTGACTGACTTCTGGCCCTGCTTGGGATGGCAAAGAACAGCACTAAGGATGTCTATGTCAGAGAGGGAGTCATATAAGCCCTGTGATCTTCTTAGGAACATTTTATTTTCATCTGAGAGGGGTTTTCCTACCTCCATTTGCAAAATGGACCACCTTTCTGCTGCCCCCAGATGAAGAGACACCAGAAATGCCATTTTCTCTGAATCATCCAAAAATCCCTTCATTTGCTTCTCCTCGTCAATCTCCATCTCCTCCTCTGCAGAGCATGAGCCCCGGGCTGCTTCCTGCTCTTCTAAGAGGTAACAGAGTGCTGGAGTCAACATGCCGAAAGATGGAACTTCCTTTGGTGGTGGGTTCATTGTTTCAGCGGTTGTGGCAGTCACTTGTGGTGTGGACTTTGATCCAGAGGCTGTTATGTTAATACGAGAGGCAGATGTTTCTCCAGAGTCTGTGGCTTTGATGTCCAGGGCAGACATCGTTCCAGAAGCTGCAGCTGCCATTTGTGGTGTAGACATGGCTCCTGGGGCTGGGGCCCTCATTAGCGATGTGGAAATCTCTTCACAGGCTGTGGCTGTCATTTGTGGCATGGACATTGCTCCGGAGGGTGTGGCTCTCATAAGCGGTGTCGACATTGCTCCAGAACCTGAGGCTCTCATTGGTGGTGCAGGTAACCCTCCGGAAGTTGAGAATGTTGTTTGTGGCAAGGACATGAATTCAGAACTTGCGAGTCTTGTTTGCAGTGCTGACGTTGCTCCAGAGGCCATGCTTTTAATTAGCGGTATAGACGTATCTCCAGAAGCCATGGCTGACATCAATGGCATGGGCATTGTTCCAGAAGCTGTGGCTGTCATAAATGGCTTGGACATCCCTCTAGAGCCCATGGCTGCTGTTTGTGCAGTGGACATCTTTCTGGAGGCTGTGGCTCTCATTAACTCTGTGGGCACATCTTCAGAAACTGAGGATCTCTTTAGTGATGTGGACATAATTCCAGGGTCTGAAGCCCCTACTAGTGGCGGGCATATCACTCCAGAGGCTGAGGTGTGCATTGATACTGTGCACAACTCTCTAGAAGCCATGGGCATTATTTGTGATGTGGATGTTGCTCCAGAGGTTGGGGTTTTCATCAGTGGCACGGACCCCCCTCCAGAGGCCTTGGCTGTCATTTGAGGCATGGACATTACTCCAGAGGCCGTGGATCTCATGAGAGGTGTGGACATGGCTCCAGTGACTGGAACCCTCATTTGTGGTGTGGACACCCCTCTGGAGACTGTGGCTGTCATTTGTGGTGTAGCCATAGCTCCATAAGCTAGGGGTCTCAGAGGTGTGACTATCTCTCCAGTAGCTGAGTGTCTCATTACTGGTGGGGACATTTCTCCAGAGGATGAAGCTCTTCTGAGCAGAGGGGTCATCTCTCTAGGGTCTGAGGCTCTCATTAGTGGTATAGAAACTGCCCCACAGGCCGGGGCTCTCATTTTAGGTGTGGACATCATTTCAGAGGTTGGGGCTTGCCTCAGCAATGGGGATACCTTTTCAGACGTCATAGATTTCATCAGTGACGTGGATATCCCTTCTCCAGAGTTTTGGGTGCTCATCAGCTGCCTAGGCATCTTTCCAGTGGCTGTGGCTCTCATTAGTGCTGTGGGCACTTCTCCAGGGACTGGGGCTTTTATTGGAGGTGTGGATATAGTTCCAGAGGCTGAGGCTGTCATTTGTGGTGTGGACAAGTCTCCAGAGGCATGGGCTCTCATTAGTGGTGTGGGCATCACTGCAGAGGCAGTGTCTGTCATCTGTGGCATGGACATGTTTCCAGAAACTGTGTCTTTCATTAGTATCGTGGATATCTCTCCAGAAGTTGCAGTTGTCATTTGCTGTATGAACATTGCTTCCGAGGATTTGGATGTTGTTAGTGGCTTAGACAATGCTTCTGAGGCCATAGCTCTCATTTGTGGCATGGACATCACTCCTGAGGCTGTGTCTCTTGTTAATAGTGTGGACATTACTCCAGAGGCTTTGGCTGTAATCAGTGGGGTGGTGGGTATTGCCTCAGAGGCTGGAGCTCTCATTTGTGGTATAGCTGTTACTCCTGAGGCTGTGGCTCTTTGTGACATGGACATTGCTTCAGAGCCAGGGGCTTTCATTTGTAGTATGGACATTGTTTCAGAAGCCGAGGCAGTAATTGGCTTGGTGGACATTGCTCCAGAATCTGGCGCTCTCCTTAGCAGTGTAGGCATCATTCCAGAAGCTGGGGCTTTTATTTGTAGTGTAGACATTGCCCCATTGGGTGTGGCTTTCATAAAGCCTGTGGACGTTGCTTGAGAAGTTCTAGCCATTGCTACCTGTGTGGACATCACTGTAGAGGCTGCAGTTGACATCTGCTCCATGGACATCGTTCCAGAGGTTGTGACTGTTGTCAGTTGGGTAGACAATGCTCCAGAGGCTGAGGCTGTCTTTAGCAATGTAGACACATTTCCAGAGGCTGGGGCTCTCATTTGTGATGTGGACATTGCTCCAGAGTCTGAGGCTCTCGCCGGCAGTGTGGATACCCCGCCAGAGGTTGTTGCTCTTATCTTTGGAGTAGACATGATTTCAGAGTCTAGATTTTGTGTTAAGTGTGGATACAACACTCCAGAGCTTTGAGATGGCATCAGCTGGGTAGGCATCACTCCAGATGTTAAGGCTGTCATTAGCAGTGGGGACATCACTTCAGCATCTGGGGTTGGCTTTGTCAATGTGAACATTTCTCCAGCATCTGGGCCTGACAGGAGTGTTGTGGGCATTGCTCCAGAGCCCGGAGTTGACATTGGCAGTGAAGACACTACTCCAGAGTCTGGACCTAACATTAGTTGGGTGGACATTTCCCCAGGGTCTTGGGTGCTTGTTGGATGGGTTGATGTTGCTCCAGAAGATAGGGCTGACATTATCAGTGAGGATACAGCTTCAGCATCTGTGCCTGACATTAACAGTGAAGATATCTCTCCAGAGGCCAGGGCAGTCATTAGAACTTTGGACATTGCTTCAGTGTCTTCATCTGTAATTTGCAATGGTGACATTGCTTCAGAGCCTGGAGCTGACATTGATTGTGTGGATGTCACTCCAGGGTTTATATCTGGCATAAGGAGTGGGGATAGCTCTCCAGGATCTTGGGTTAGCATCAATGGTGTGGACAAAGTTTCAGAGGTTGGAGTGTTCATTAGAGGTGCAGACATCTCTCCAGAGGATGGAATTGACATTGACAATGGTGATACCTCTGCAGAATCTGGTGCTGCCATTAGTGCTGTGGACATTGTTCCAAAGTCAGGAATTGTCATCATCCCTGGGGACATTAGTCCATAGTCTGAAGTAGACAGCAATGGAGACAATGGTCCAGAATCTGAGGCTGGCATTAGCAATGGGGATAGTGCCCCAGAGTCTGAGGTTGGCATTAACAATGGGGACAATACCTCTGAATCCGATGCTGGCATTAGCAATGGGGACAGTTCCCCAGAGTTGGAGGCTGGCATCAGCGATGGGGACAATTCTCCAGAGTCTGGTATTCCCATAAGAGATGTGGACATGGTGTCAAAGTCTGGGGATGTTATTAGCTGTGTGGACATTCCTCCAGGGTCTGACACTGAAGTTGAGACTATAGGCTGTACATGAGAATGCAGAATTTGGACCTCTTCTCTGGTCTCTATCATTGGTCCAGAGAAAGTTGTCCCACTATTTGGGGGGTCATTTTCTTCCCTCAGCAATTTTTTGAATCTCAGTGAATGTAAGGGTATTGACATATCTGCCATGGCCACAGGATAGTGTGGAGAAAGCACCTAAAATGATGATATCAGTGGTCCTATTGAAGTGCAGGGGCAAGAAAATCTGTAAACAAGAAACAATTTTAGCAGTCAAAAGCCAATATTAAAAAGATTGGGAGACAAACATATGATTCATGATGGAGACCTTTTGTATGCATTGCCAGCTATGTGGAATCACAGATGGGGCTATCTATCGGGTGAAGGAAGCTAGGCAACAATGAACAAATTTGAAGCTGGAGCAAATATCCCTTCCATTCCTATTCTTTTCAAACCAAACCACTCAGTCACACAGCACAGCTTTTCAGTTTATAAAATACTAAAAATGCCAGCAACCTCAGCTGCCAAGAGCCTGGGCAGTCCTGTATCGAATGAAGCAGCAGCACCACCTTCTGGAAAACTGTGAGAAGTGCAGGTTCCTGGGCTATGTTTTGTTCCACAACATTCACAAGCCAGCCAAGGTACTGGCTGGCAGGCCTAGATGAAAAGCCCTTTGCGCCAGAAAAATCATTGGTTTCTGGGGCTCCTTGAGTCCTGCCAGTGGTTTAGTCCCCATTTTACAACTCTGATATCCCTGAATGTCTTCCTCAGGAAAAGGAAGGCATTGATCAGATCAATGACTGGGAGCAGCATTCAATGAACTGAAAAGCCTGCTTGTTATTATATCATTGTTCTTTATAGCACAATGCGCTACTATTACCACTTATTGCTCACTTAGTATGTTGCAGACACTAAACTTTAGGTAACTGTATGCAATTTTAAACTGTCTATAATATACAAGGATTTGCAAGCATTATTCCATTTGAATCTTAACAATACCATACATAATAGATAGTATTATTATTTCAATTTTACCAGCTTTCTCATATTAGCCTGGGTTGAGGCTAAAATAGGGTCACTGAAATAATAAAAACTGTATGTCTTTGACTATCACCTCTCCTTGGGTTTGCCTAGCTTTCGGCTTCCCTAAGGCTGTATTCAATTATCTCTCTGACATCTTAGACCATGGCTCACTTGAAGCCCACTCTATAGCATATACAAATCTCAAGTTTCTCTGATGACATTTGGGTGGGCAATCCCAGAGACTCACCCCTTCAGCCCACCCCTGTAAGTAGCCCCAGAAAGGGGTTCTTGGCATAAAGCTTGGAAACCAACACACATATTACACACTGTTGACACATCCCCACAGCCTGCCCATGACAAAAATGGAACACTCGCTCCTTTGGGACAATGCCACAAAAGTCATCAATACTGTGATATTGTGCTTCCATGATGATAATGAGAATATTAGCAACAGAAATTCTAACAGCAAACGTCTGAGCATGCACTGACTGGCAAGCACTCTGCTAGGCACTTTACATGCATCATCTCATTCGATTCCCACAGCGATCCTAAAAGACTGAATAGTACTATATCTTCATCTTACAAATGAGAGAACTAAGGCCCAGAGAAGGTTAATAACTTGCCTGCAGTCACGTAAATTCTCAGGTCCATCCAACTCCGGAGCCCCCTCCTCTTCTCTGCTGTGCTGTAAAAATCTACTTTATCTGGTTTCTCTCCCTCTTACTCAGTCACATTACCAAGACCTCTGCTCCTCTATTTTCAGCCTAGACAACCCAGAGATGGAGTGTAGTAAAAGAAATACTTGCCCCCTGCTGGCATCTTGGTTACTCTACTAATTGGTGCAATGGGAAAGATGAGTCAAAAGAGCAGTCATGGATATCCACTTCCCATCTTCAGAAAAATAACCGAATGTGCCACAGTTTCCCACCAGGCAAAACACAAAGATCTTACCTTGCCAGTTAAGAAGAGGGAGAGCAAGTCCTTTGCACCCCCAGCTCTTTTAGTCTGGCCAATTTAGTTATGCCCCATGCCCAGCCAGTTCATTAAAGTAAGACCCAATACCAGCAGCTGTTCTCTGCAATCTCCCTTAGCTATCCCCTGCCACGCCCCCCTCCTGCCCGACAGCCAGCCAGCCAGCCAGCCTTCCCGCCCACCCGCCCCACTGCTCCTGACTTGCTAGTGCTTGCTCTGTCTTTCTGGTCCCAGATTCCTGCCTCTATATAGGCTCTGACATTTGCCTCTGGCCGCCTTTCACTTTGAAAGCCCTCCAGAAGCTCCACTTTAGCACTTGGCCTATGCAACTCCACCCCTTTTCCCATCACCCCCAATTGCACCAGCCCACTATGCTCACCTCTGGTTGTCCCAAAGAAAAGGAGATCCACATAGTTAAATAGATGAGACTGAAAGAGTCCTGGCTCAGAAAATGAGACATAACCTGTGCAACTGAGCAGACATGTCACACAACTGGTGTGACATGGCGGGGGTCAGAGGTAAGAGAACCAGGGCTGGAGGCTGAGTGAAACAGTGTCAGATAGTTCAAAGAGTTCAAGTGAAATTCAAGTAGCTGAGGTATAGGGACTCAGAGTTTGGGGATTGAGGGGTGGCATTCAGGTGGTTATAAACCTTCCCACATTCATAATTAGCAACTAATATTACCTGGGCACTTGAGCTAAGCATTATGTTTGCATTATATCCTTTAGGCCTCATGGCAACACCTGCAAGGTAAGCCCTGGCGCCATTCCCATCTTACAAATGGGGAAACGAGTTTAGAGAGTTGTAATCAAGGTCACAGAGCTAATAAATGGCAAAGCCTAGAATGGAGCCTGGGTCCATCTGATTCCAAAATTATTTCCTCTCATTGTCATTAGATAAGTAGTTAGAAATACTCCAAGTGTTCTGCTCACTGCCACCTTCCTCCTCCCACCCCCACCAATGACTGAATCATTGTGGTAATAATAATAGTAATAGTAATAGTAATATCAACTGACTTTGACCTTTGCCCATATGCCAAGAACTATTCTGAGGTCATTACAAGTATTTTATCATTTGATGTTGTGAGCTAGATCCTTTCAATTCCCAGTTTCCAGATAAGAATACTGAGCCTCAGCAAAGTAAATTGACATGCCCAAAAGCCCACAGCTGTTTGACTCCAGAGCTCACTATATATGATATACTACTCAAAAACAAACATTCCAATCACTCTACCCTCTTCCGTAAACCAAAAACTAGTCACAGAAAGCCCAACAACAGCAATTCTTATTATTATACCTAATAATAAAAGCTAACATTTACTGCGTCAGGCAATGTACTAAACACTTTACATACATAAGCTCATTCATTACAACAACCCTATGATTTAGGTACTATTATCATCTTCATTTCCTGATAAGGAAAGGCACAGAGATGTCAACTAGCTTTTCCACATTTGCACAGCTAGAAAGCACTGTTGTTTATAATAATAAAAAATTGGAAATAACCTAAGTGCCAATATAAGAACACAATTTATTTAACAATTAATGAATCATGGTGCATCTGTAGCAGTCATTAAAAGTGATGATCTGATTTTTATAAAATAAATATGTATATTTTTGCATAGGAAAAAATTCAATCTGGAAAGATGTATACCAAAATGTTAGCAATGACCATACTCAGGTGGTAGGATAAAAGGGGATTTTTGCTTTTGTTTTTCACATCTGTATTATCTATAATGGACCCAGTTTACTTATATTAGATGGAGAAAAAAAGTTATTTTTCTTTTTGAAAAACTGTGTTTCCCTCTGGTTCTGTGTCTAGTCCTCTCCTCTCTGCTTCCTGCATGCTCTCTGTAAGGATCTGCAACATCTCCCCGCCCAAGCATCTTACTTCCCCAACAAACTTAACACTTGCACCACTCTGATCCTTGGTCAGTAGTAACCTCTGAAAAATGTCTCCAATGGTTTGTTTTTATTTTGTCATTTTTGTTTTGAAAAATTATTTCCTGTTTTCCTAACTCGTATTTATGTTTAATAGTTACACAAGTAATCTAGGAATATATTATCAGAATAAAAACTTGAAATCCTACATATGGATAAAGCTAGTCATGATCCTACCCCATCCCCCATCCCCACGAGTCCCATTCCTCTGTCTGTTCACAGTTGGGTGTGTCTCCTTCCAAACTTTTTCTAGCTTTAATGGCATTCAGAGTTCATATCATGCAATTGCTTGCAAAATCTAGTATGTGCAAAGAGCTACAGTTAGAAAACCATTCTGGCCCTGGTCACTTCAGGACTCCAAGTTCTGGTCCATTGTGACCATTTGTCATCAGCTTGCCTCTTAGGAGGCCACTGAGAGAGTTCTTGCTTGCTCAGCCCATTTGGGTCACAGACTTTCATTTTATTAATATCAGTATCTCTACAAACACAGAGAGGAGAGGCCTTCTAAGGAAGGAAAAGCCCAGAAATCACTATCTAGCATCTCTCAAGTCCCCCATGTTCTGCCCAGTCTGCACTGATCAATATGGCTAGGAGGTGTCATGCCTCCTCCTACTGCCTCACAAAAGGTAATCGAGTTTGGGGGATTGCTTGGCTAGCTGCTTGAAGAAATAAGAATAACAAGAGATAGTTCAATGTGTCGACAAATAGGTTTCTAGCTTTTGAAAATAAACCTTTCCCTAGATTCTCAAAAATATTCTCTCCCCTAGCCCAAGCAAATGGACACTCAGATAACTGAACATAGACAACCTCAGGATAAAGAAATACCTGGTCTACCTTAAGGTCCTGATCAGTCAGGAAGAGAGAAACTATCCTCATACCCTTGGCTCCCCAGCATCCCTGACACTTAAAATGCCCACCCGGCTCTTAGAGCACTTATTGGGTGTTCAGCCTGCCAGGCACTGTATTAAGCACTTTGCATACATTACATTATTTGTTGCATACTAAGTCAATGTAGTAGGTTTTTTTACACTCATTTTATAAATCAGCTAAAGAACTGAAGTCAAGAGAAAATAAAATCAAATAACTTACCTTGGCTCTCACAGCTGAGAGGGAGCGAAGCTGGGCTTGTCACTCGGGTCTGTCTGACTCAGCTGGTGCTCTTAACTCAGGGGAGAGTCACACACTGTCTTCAAGTCTCTGAAGGGCTGTCATATGGAAGAGAGGGTAGGTGTGTTCTGGGTAGCTCCAAAGAGAAGGATTTGACTGTTAGTTGGGAATTACGCTTTCATTGGATGTGCTGCAAATTCCCCAAACAACATGTATATGCATGTCCAACTCTATAGGGAAAAGAACACTATAAGAAGAGCAAACTGAACTGCCTTGCATTAGGTGCCGTCCTGAAGGATCTGTGAAATCGGAGAGAACAGGAGGGATACTGAAGGACTGCAAATGGGCAATGTCTCAATTTTCTTAAATAAGGAAACTACAGACCAGTATACTGTAAACTCCAGAGCTACGAGCTTGATGTCAATCCTCTGAGAGATTCTGCCGCAGATTATGAAGCAGGTAATTTATAAGCACTTAGGATATAAGTGGTGATAGGAGGTACCTAGAAGTACTAGCAGAATTGTACAAATTAGACCAGGTGCCCAGATTGGCAGCAATTGTGAACCGAAAAACGGAGGACTGACAGTGTGTTGCTAGATTTTTATTTTTCAAAATAAAGGCATTAAGAAACAAGACAAAACAACCCCAAATTATCATTTCATAAAAAGAAAGATCTCTCTTTCAACACCAAAAGATGAAGAAATAATCTCAGAATAAAGGACAGTCTTTTAAATGAAATACATTTTGCTTTACAAAACATTGATTATGTAGTCCTCAAGCTTTATCATTGCACCGCGGATTGCTGCAGTTTTCCTGGAGGATGGGCACTTGTCCAAGGACAAGCTTTAGGGAATCACTCCCAGTTAAAATATCAACACAGATCAGATCAGATACCTATAAGACATGAAGTCTTTCTGGATAGAAGAGGGAAGAACAGAGTTTGACCTTATGCTAAGTGAGGACGTTAACATAGATAAAGTGCCCACAGGAAGGGGAAGGAACATGAGAGAAATAAAACTTGCCAAGTATGAATTAAAGCCCTGCTGAGGCTGGATTTGGCCAACACTTTGACCTATGCCACCCCTTGGACCACACAGCCCTTTTGTAGGAATATGTGCCTGATGTCATTAAGCATTTGGACCACAAACCAGTTTCTGACTTGAGACTCTCCAAGCAATTTTTGGACACTACTTGTCTTCCCGGAGAGAGTTCTTAAAGGTATATGAATTCAAAACTGGCTCAATACCATTGCCAGTGTAAGGCTCTACAATGACCTAGTAGAAACTGCTAGCCTTGGTCCTGTTCTGTTCAACATTTTTATCAATGGCATAAATAAGGGGATGGATGGCATTCTTACACAATTATTCTAGGTCTGAGAAGAACCTCTACCATCTGCCTAGGAAATGGGTTTACATTTGAAAATCCCATAGTTTAAAATCTATCTCTGCATTTGGTAATTTTCTTTCCTGCTCTTTGTTGCCAATACACTAAGTTCCTGCAATTTGTGTTCCTCAAGGAAAATGCTTAGTGAACATATATTACCTCTGAGCTCTGTACCCTGAAGAGAAGACAGAGTTATCTATACAAACTGCTGTGTATTCATCTCACTCCTGGCATCTTCCCTCAGATAGCTGGTGTCAGTGTATACTTCCTGGATCAGAAAAGAGGACAAATTGATGTCCTCTTATTTGCAGAATTAGCCCCATTTCCAAAAGAGTTTAAATTAGAGTCTGACCTCATCTGTTGACATTGACCTTGTTTCTGAAGGTAAAGGCAATGCAGTATACAATATCTGCTATACTCTCTCAAACTGTATTTCTCTAAATGCGGTTGGGGAACCTCTGCTTCAGCCACCCCCTGGGAGGATGGTTAAAACACAGGTGCAGACTTGGGGAGGACGGCTTCACTTTCATAGAGTCAAATTCAGTAGGTCTAAGGGGAGGCCAAAGAATCCAAATTACGGCCCCAAGCAATTCTGAAACACTCTGGAGTTTAAGAACCACTGGCATAGGAGTTCGTATACCCTGATTTTAACATCAAACAAACCAGGGCTCCAACTCTAGCACTTTAAGTTTCTTCACCTTAGTTTCCATGTCTAGAAAACACGGATAATAATAGTACCTACTTCACAGGCTCTGTGAATGTTTTTAAACAAAACAAACAAACAAAAACCACGTGTAAAGTGTCTGGCATCTAGTTGAATCTCAGTAATCTCTCCTGGTCCTGCTTATTCATGGGCCCTGCTGTCTGCCTTCTCTGTGTTCAGCAGCTGCCCCTGTTGCCAACTCCTCACTCTTTCTAGGTCTGCTGTTCAAAAGCACCAAGCGAGAGACTCTTATTGGTCCAAATTTAGGCACAACCGCGCTTCTTGAGCAAAGTTCTCATCCTGGGTTCCTTCATAGGTGGTTTGCCAGCCTATAGAGTGACTGCTCTTAGATCAGATGCCCTCTCCTGGCTCAATCAGCTACTGCCAGTGGGAAGGGGGGTCACATGGTACCAAACATAGCCACCTATTCATAAGAAACTGCTATTTCCCTCAGCTAGGGTCTGTGGATGGAAACTCCTTAGAAGGGGCCCGTGGGTGTGGCAGGAATTCTGAGGCTTAGCCTGTCTAGTACACCTAGGCTTCTCATTTATCCAGCCTGCCAAAGGAATGAAGTGTTCAGGTTCACTGACGTCTCTATTTAAATTCCAACTTTTCATCTCCAGGAACACCAGTTTTCAAAAGACTAGAGTCCAAAAAAAAAAAATCTTAACCCTAAAAGGAGACTGTCTGTTTCTAGAACAGTTTTTGAAGTTTTCAAAGCACTTTCGTTTCAATGTCCTCACTTCAGGGCTTGTAAACTAGCAGCCACGAGCCAGATTCAGACTGCAAACAAATTTTATTTGACCCACACAATGTTCGTAACATTTTTAAATTAGTTGCCAAGAGATTGCACATAAAATACTAAATTTCTGGCTTCTCTGGGAAAACAGAAAGACTTGGATCCTCATTCTGACATGGCAATAGTCAGCTGGAGCTGAGTAAACTTCTCCCTGTAGATGGGGCATTGGCTCACTGGTTATCTTTTTACAGTGACTTGCTTAGCCCCTGTAGGCATTTGAAGCCTTGTTTTAACCCCATGAAGTAGGTAGAGAAGGTGCTTAAGAACGCAGATTCTGAAGCTGAACTGTCTGGGTTAGAATGCTAGCTCTGCCCCTTGCTGGTTTTGGGACCCTGGGTAAGTGATTTAATCTCTCTGAGCTTCAGTTTCTTCATCTGTAAAATGAGGATGATAATAATAATAATAATAATGCCTATTTCAGAGGGTCATTGGTCCAACTAAATAAGTTAATACATAGAAACTACTTAGAACAATAGTTGGCACATGGCAAATATTAAATAAGTACAGTTGATCTTTGAACAACACAGGTTTGAACTGCACAGGTCTACTTATATGAGGATTTTTTTCATAAATACTGTAAATATATTTTCTCTTCCTTATGCTTTTCTTAATAATAACATTTTCTTTTCTCTAGCTTACTTTATTGTAAGAATACAGTATGTAATACATATAACATATAAAATGTATTAATTGGCTATTTATGTTATTGGTAAGGGTTATATACAAATTTTGACTGTGCAGAGGGTTGACACCCCAAACCCCTGCATTGTTCAAAGATCAGCTCTATTAGCTTCTTTCATTGTCCACAATTACCTATCTGCCTTTCTGAAATTGAAAAGATTCTAAAAATCTGTGGCAAGCTCATTCAGTGGCAAAATTGGGCCCGAATTGGCATGAGGCTATTCATTAATCCTATTTAGAAGTATTCATGTGTTTGATCACATAATACTGCCCACAGATCCCATAAGGAGCATTATATATGTTATATGTACCATACTGCTTTTCTAAAATCCAAAAGTTCTGAATTCCAAAACATATCTAGCACCAGTTGTTTCAGATAAGAGATTGTGGACCTGTATTATTATTAGTTTGTGTACCTACTCGACAGATGGGAAAACTGAGCTCCAGAGCACTGACCAACTGGCCAAAATCCCACAGCTCAGAAGCAGAACTAATCTCAACTCTTTGGCATGAAACATACAGTGCCTAGTACTGTCATGTTCGTTGGGATTGCTATAAACATGTCGATGCTGGACTGTAGTGGCTACCAGTCAAGGTCACCTGAAGAATGCCACCATTACTGAGACTGATACCCCCTCTCCTTAGTAACATTCTGGAGATTATTTGCAGTAATCTTCACTATATACTCTTGGGTTAGGACTAGGATAAAGATTATTGTCTTTATTTTACAGATGAGGAAACTGAGGTCCAGAGAAGAGATGTGACTTGCCCCAAATCACACAGCAAAAGACAGGCAGAACTGAAACTAGAGACCAAATTCTGTGCTTTTTCTTCTTAAACCTCAAAGCAGGTCCAAGAAAGATATATGCTGAACTTTCCACATAGTGACCTCCCACTCTCTGCAGACGATCCTAACATTTTCAACATACCTGATGGAAGGAGAGTTTTTCTCAAGATCTCAGCAAATACAAAAATGAGACAGTGTGTCTAGGTGGACCTCATCATTCCCAGTACCATAGGCAGCAATATACAGACACCATCCAGTCAGAAGCCAGGAAGAAGAGAATTCTCAAATCCCAAGAAAATCACAGAGACCCTACTGTTTTCCTTGCTCTGTTGATTTTTAAGAAGCTGACATTTACTTATGCCAAAGGCCAAAAGAAATGAAAAATCTACTGGAAAGGGAATTTCATCAGTTATGAAGCAACATCTTTAAAAAAAAATCTTTGCACAGTATCAATTCCCTTATTTGAAATGCAGAAAATAGAGTGCTGCTATTTCATATTAGTGCATCAGAGACCTGAGAATACAAACGGCATACCTAAGACCTCTTGCCAGCCCCCTATCTCAGCACAAGGAAGCTTTATGACATCACCACCAACTTAAATCAAGTTGAAAAAGAGAAGGCAGGCCATGACCCAGGTGTCCTCATGTCTCTCCTAAGTACATGGCTTGAGTTCCTACTACCAACAAATCCGCACTTTGATCACACACCCACAGTGACCCAGATCTTTGAATTCAGCAATTCTTTCTCAGGTTTCAGTGAGGCATTGGCAGTCTGAGCTATTCTGGGACACTTCCTCTGCTGTGGATACCACTTTCAGAATGTGCCAGGGACATACTAAGGACCCGGAGCACTCCTTCCTGGACCTGTTTTTGGGTTTGCTCACTCTCTCTCTTTCTCTGGGCTGATCATTTGGAGAACAGTCATTCTTGCCAGCCTAATCCCAGGAGTCTGCCTACCTTGCCGGGCCACAAGCTCCTAGAGACAGTGTGGCTGCCAGCATCCTCATGGTAAGGGGCATGGAAGCATCAGGCAGCTTGGAAGGACAGATGTTCTAAGGGGCAGTCTGAGTTTGGATGTAGACTGAAAAGACAAAGGATGGTGGGAACTGGCAAGATTTTCCAAACATCTTATTCTTATAGTCATCACTTCCTAATCAGATGCAACTGACTCAGCAGGCATTCAGGAACCTGCGGTCTCCATTTTCCTGTCCTAAAATCCTCTGCACCTGTAAGTACCGGGGCTCACTGCTGCTTGTGCTGTCTTTTGGGGAGGGGGAGAGGAGGGCAAGGCCTGGGGAAAGTCATCAATATCTGACTCAGGTGTGGGCAGACCCATAGCATTGGAAGAATTTCTGACATCCCACCCCCCATTTGGAACTGCTTCTTAGTTTGGAAAATGAAAATGCCTCTTTGTTCTTGCCCAAGCCCCTAGCATACCAGAAACTCCATCTGTCCTTTGGGGTCTTCTGTTTATCAGTGCTGTGCACACCTGATTTCTTATGTTGAACTTAATGGTAGAAGTGCCCTCTTTATATTTGAATTTCTTAAATTAAGCAACCACAGCTACTATTGTGGGCCCAGCTCCTCCTGTGTTCTCCATCTTTTATGCAGTAATTTGCTGAAACAGTAAAAGATGTTGTAAGCGGGAGTGTATAAACGAGAATCTAGGAATTCCTTCATGGTAAAAAGGAAGAGCAGTGTGGTTTGGATTGATTCTCAAAACAGAATGTTGTCACAATGGCTCCATGCTATGCAGTAGAAAGCCCTTTTCAATGTCTTCCTTTTTAATGAGAAATAAGGCCAAAACACCTATCTATAAGTTCTACAGGAAAGGAGCATTGCTCATGCTTTCCTTTACCTTTTTTCCTGAGAAACTGGACATTGTCTCTGGCCAGCCTGTCAGTCTCTGAAGGAGATATTCAGCTCTTATTTTCAGGACTGCTGAAATTCCCTCAAAATAGCCCAGGATGACAGAGCCAGGCCTTGTGACCTACCCTCTTCCCCCAATACCAAGAAAAAATCATTTTTAGGGTCTAGGCTTTGTTTGGGGGTGAAGATGAGGAATGTCATTGATAGAAAGCCGTGACCCAGACTAAAAACAGTGTCCTTCTGGGCTTTCATAATGAGTTCCTCAGCCATAAATAAGAACAGGCCAGGCCAGCAGATCTTGCCCTTTTATTTCCATGCAGAACCATAGAAGGAACATTGTCTTTAGTGAAGAAAAGCGTAAGATGTTCATTAGACCAAGGCTGGCTACCTTTAGTTTCTCAGATTGGAGAAATAAGCAGGTTCTTAATGGTCTTCTACAAAGAGCACCAGGTACGAGGAGGATTTGAGGAAAAAGTGTCAATATCAGTGGTGGAGAAATCAAAAGAGGAAATTCACCTTATGTTTGGTAGAAACTTGTTTTCAGGCTCTAGGAAGAAACTAGTCTCAAGAGAAATTTGGCTTTGCTTTGACAGCTGCTTGTGTGGTCTTTGGTAACTCATGAAGTTTCTCAGCCCTTATCCTTCCGAAGAGCTCTGAAAAAACGACGCTTGGATCAGAGAATTTCATTGCCTGGAAGACTTTTTTTGTCAAAGCCTTGAGTGTTGGATCAAGGAGAGAGATGGCCCTCTATAATGGTTTCTGATTGCAATAAAAATAATCTAAGTTCTGGCATGGCAGTAGCCTGAATTTTTTGTCTATCTATGGCATTTTAGGAGTATTAAGAATGTTCTATTGCCCCTCAAAATCTCTCCCTATCCACTCTCAAGGGTTTTAAAATTCTTAAGTACATAATTCCTTTGACTAAGGGCACCAGTTAAAATGCCAACCTCTAGGAGGGTCAACCTGTTAAGCCTCAACTGGGTACAGCCATCCTCACAGAAGATTATGACAGAGGAGACAAGAGAGAGGAGGTACATGAGATCATTGTAGATAAAAAGACAAACCTCAGAGCAAGAGTCTAGAAGCAGGATCTGGGTGAAGGCTCAAAGTACCAAGAAGCTGCATTGACAGAAACAGAGGGGTCTAGTCTTGCTAAAATGGAGAACAAGGCAACTTACTGAGGGCAGAGACTTGGGATTTGGGGAATGAGGCAAAGACCCACTTAATGAAATTGGGGTACATCAAGAAAGAAGAATCCCATTTGCCAGAGTAGAACAGGAGATAAGAGGGTTCCCTGCAAGGGCACCCTCGGGCTGTTACCTGAGATACTGAACTAAGGCTCTCAAACATGTTGAGGGCTCAGTACAAAGAATCAGACAGATCAAATACTCTGTCACCCATCAACCCTGGCTTTTCTCCAGTCCAGAAGGGCAGGTCAAAGGAGAGGAACACAAAGGGACTTAGATTTTAAGATTCTATTCCCATCCTTTCCTTTCTCTGGGACCAACATTAAACTCATACCTGAGGGGATTCATGATAGATACAGTGATTCACCTTGATCATCAAAATCTGTAATGTACAAGTCTACAGCCAGGCCACCCTGAACATGCCCAATCACACCTGATCTCAGAAGCTAAGCAGAGTCGGGCCTGGTTAGTACTTGGATGGGAGACCACCTAGGAAGACCATGTGCTGTAGGCTTAAAAATATCTGTAAGGTACAAAGAGGGGTTGTCCCTGCAGAACAAACCAAGGGTGAGGCACCCCTGCATCTCTAAATGGGCTCCTTCCTAGGGCCTAGTGAATAAGGTTTTGGAGTAATACCACCTGGGTTTAAATACTGTCTCTGCCACTCACTAGCTGTGTGGCCTTGGGCAAGTCATGTAACTTGAGCCTCATCTGTAAAATGGGCATAATAATGGTAGGACCTATCAGATAGTGCTGTAAAGATGAGATGATGCCTGTAAAGCCCAGCACAGTAAACGCTTAACAAAAATCAGCAATGATTAAGATTCCCAGCTCTCTGCTGTATGCATCATCCGAAAATGGCTTATAGCAGCAGACAGTCCTGCTCAATGCAGGTCTAACACCACCAGAGTTTGGGGGGCTCGTCATTTCCTTAAGTAACCCTCTTCTCCTTTTCCTCCCAGTCTCACTAGATAAGAGTGTCACCAAGCCTTTCCTCTCACTAGTTTTTTATCCACTCCATCTACCAGCTACCTAAATAAACAGATTCATTACTCAGGATTCATGAAATCTTTTACTTGGCTTTCAACTGCAGACTGAGCTTCACTACTGCTACCCATTCCCTGGCAGTAAGATGGAATCATTTCTGGGAGGGCAAAGTCCAGAAGGGTGCAGCTCCTAAAGCACTAACAAAAGTAAGGGAGTCTCACCTAAAATGTTATGTCTCTTGTTCATGTAGAGCTCACTGCAGCTGTGGAATCAATACCTAGCCACAGCCACTCCCACCACGGCTTCGTGACCCTGTGACTATTGACCCACTGCTGCTCTCCTCTTCCAACATGACCTTTCTTTCCCTCCTGCCTTCCCTCCCTCCCTCAGTATTCTCTCTTGTCTGGGCCCCAGGGTTCTGGGACTTCAAGAGGCTTTCCTTCACTTCCTCTCTCTTCTTCCTCCTCACCCTCTCCTGAGGATACATAATTCTCTCTTTCGAGGGGTGTGGTGGCAGAAAGGAGCTCTGCTTTCTGTGCAGGAATACCCTCAGAATGCTCTCTGCAATCTAGCCCTCCCTGACTCTCTGCTCAGCAGGGAAGACATGGTGGAAGAACCCCTAGGCATGCTTATGGTACCTTTAGAATCATAAGACTGGCCTACATCCTCTCAAAGACTAAACAAGAGTTGTTCTTGAACTGTTTCAGTCTGGGAGTTAGCTATTCCATCTACTTTCCCCATAGAGATCTAGAGTCTCTGGGTTTGGGGTTCATTTCTAGAATCCATATGTTTAAAAACCTCTCCTTGTGCCACACCTTAAGAAGGAGTGCACTATAACTTGTGGAACATGGCAGGGGGTGCAGAGGAAAATCACAAAGCTTTGATTCCTATAACTAGCACCAGCCCACAACTGAGTCTCCAGGAACATATGTAAATGCCTTCTGAGTCCTGATCTTCTCTTTGTCAGCTCTTAGGCAACTTCAGAATGACCTTTAGCAGTTTTAGATATCTGAACTGTAGGCCTAAATCAGCAGTGCTACCAGTCTGAGTTGTAAATGGACAATGAGCTCTTATCTAGAGGCATCTGAAGATAGGTTAACAGAGGTCTTCAGTGGTTAGGAATACTCTGAAGCTACACTGACAGGCTTTGACTTTCAGTCCAGGACTCTTATAAGCTGCATGACCTAAGAAACTTATTCTGTGATTTGTTTCTTCATCTGTACAATAAGAATATTAATAACATCTACCTCATAGTGTTGTTCATGGGGAATTATGAGTTACTTCACAGAACATGTTTAAAACCATGCCTGGCTACATCAAACACTCAGCAAATATTAGCTGTTATTATTGTTACTATAAATATTATTATGCATATAAAAAGGGTCCGTAATATTCACCAATAATAAGTGAGTTCATGTGTAGAAAGTGTGCAGAACCATTATTGCTGTGGTACCAGAGATTTAACAGAGAAATCAGCAAATGTTCTCAGGGTTTCACGGGAGACCCAGGCTGTCTTGGGTAAAGAGTTCTGGAAGATGGTTGGTCAAAGCTCATTCAGAAGCTAGAAAGAAAATGGCAGCTTGGAGTCTCTTATATTCAAAGTGTAAATAAAACTCTCATGCCTAACTTGTTGCTATAAATTTATGAGATTATGAGATTTGGTTACGGAACCTGCTTGGTCTAATTAAAGTTTTAGGACTTCTAGGAGATCAGCTGTGGTTCACACACAGACTAGATCTTTAAAAATGCTGTCATGAATGTGCTTCCAGCTTCATAGCACTGAAGATTCCATTGTTTGTACTGGCTGCTCCAGCAGCCATTGTAGAGCCTTTGTATTTGTCCTTTCTATACTAAGTCCCCAGTGGTTAAATTTTTAGATTTTATTAGAAGACACTCTCCCAGTAAAGAATTCAAAAGCTGAGTGATTGTCCTTTACCTGGTTTGTGGACCCTGAGTGGACATGAGTTTTCCCCCACAGAGTACCTACTTTCACTGTCTGGAGCACAGCCCTGGAAACAGGGCACTGATCCTGGAGGGAAGGGATGAGGTTTCTGGGAGGGGTCAGAAGAAGAACATCTTCTCACCTGGGCCAGTGTTCCCAACCACTTCATGCATTTCATGCTATGCCTCACCTAGCTCTGTCCCCTGGCCTTGCCCTGGGAGAGTAAATGGAAAAAGAAACACTCCATCCCATCCCAAGGAGTCAACTAATACCACTTGAACCCTAATAGCTTCTCAGCCCCCATCTCTCACCTCCCTTTTTGTTGCATACATCTACTGGGAAGTCCCACTGGCTTCCCTAACTCAGTGTGTCCCAGCTGAACTTGCCACCTGTCTCCATTCATCCTTGTGTCAACTAATAGTGTTGTATTCCCCATCTTGGTTAATAGTCTCACCATGGAGCCAAGCTGTAACATCAGGATCACTGTAACCTTTTCCCTGTCCTTGACCCTCTCTAGCACCCAGCCCTGTGGTTTCTACCTATTGACATGTCCCCAGAGTGGTCAGCTCCTCTCCAGTATCACTGCCACAGTCCTGGTCTAGAGCATTTGCCACTTCTTCCCAGAACCCTTGAAATGGCTTCACAATTTGTCTACCAGCTTTTAGCGTCTCTCCTCTCCAGTCCTTCCCACCTGGTGCCCTAAGAATTGTGTTTCTGATCTATCATTCTTCTGTCTTAGTAGAAACCTTTTGATGGCTCCCTATTGCTCACAGAACAAAGTGTTAAACTCAGCTTGGCTGACAAACCTCTGAGCAGGCTGATCCCAGCCACCTTTTCCACTCCTCTTCTGCTGTTGCCAATAGCGCACCCACTGACAATTGTCCCACTTTCCAGAACATGCATTTTCACGCTAATACTGTTCTCTCTGCCTGGAATGCCCTCCCCCTCCCTCTACTGCTCTTTCTGGAAAAAATTTTCCATCCCTTAGGATCCAGTTCCAACACCTAACATCTGTGATGCCTACCTAACTTCCAGGTCATTCATCATCTGTATCCCATGATGCTGCTATATTTCTCAACTATAGCACCCCCTGGACCATGGGTATTTATGTGTGTGTTGGCCTCTTCAGCTAGATGTGGAGGTTCCCAAAAGCTGCCAGGGACCACCAGATTGGGTTCTTCTTTGTATTTTCAGTACCCTCCCCTAGTCTTGGATATAATAAGCTATTGGTTTCCTCATTTGTAAGTTGGGGATGAAAATAATAGTTGCTACCTCCTGGCATTAGAAGGATTAAAGAAGATAATATATACAATATTCATGCAGATTATGATAATAAAGATGGCGATGGTAAGAGAGAAAAATAGTTAGCATTCATTCAGTGCTTTCTAATTGCCAGACACTGTCCTAAACTCTTTACATAGATGAGAGTCAGGTAAATAGATGAGTTAATCCATGGAAAGTTATTATACATACATGTGTTTGTATGTACGTGTTTATATATTATAAACATCATATAGATGATGAGATATGTATAACATATACTCCACACTGTGCCTGGCATTTATCAAGAACTCCAGTTTTTCCTTTCTTTCCCCATCTTTCCATCTTACATCATTAGCCCTCCCCACCCACACTCTCCAGGGCTGGGGTAGGAAACAGGTGAATATAGAAGGGGTCTTTGTATTATTGTCCCTGGTCACAGACTGGTTAACAAAAAAGAGCAAAGCTCTTGGAATTGCTTTTGGACTTGGTGTCTAAGCTTTGTCTTCCCATTCAAGCTGTCATTTCTTTGAGAAGAGAGGTTATGCTGTACCCCTGTTTGTGGCCCTGATAAGCACCTGGATGATGGTGGGCACGTGGCAGGCTCTAAATAAACTTTTAGGCTGGGATCTCCTTTGGAGGTCTTAGTGTTCAGCAGTTGCTGCAGCAGGTCTGGGACAGCTGACAGGTTCTCAGGAGCACAGAGAGCAGTAGCTGGAGCCACACGGTAGCAACCCTTTTGGCAGTGCTCTGCTAGGGTCAGGGCACCAGGCCAAGAGGCTGCGGACCTGTATCCCAGATTCAGCTCGCCACCAAACAGCTGAGTGACCCTGTGCAAATCTCTCTGCTTGCCTGAACTTCAGGGTCCTCACCTGTAAAATGCTGCCCCTCAGGTCCGTTTGAAGATGTGTGGCATGACAGCTGAGAAAGCTCTTTGTCAAAGGCTGTGCAGAAGTAAGCCATTGCTAATTTCAAAGACTAGGGCTTCACTTAGTAGGAAACAATTAGGAAATGGAGGTGGAGGGGGAGAGTGGGGCTTATGTATCTAAGGCATATGGGGGCCTATATTTGTTGTCCTCCTGCTTATCAGCATTAGAGATTCAAGCTCATGCTGCTTGTGGAACACTCTATCCTTCAGGGACAAGAGAGGTTGGAGAGCAATGAGGCTGAAGGCAGCACACAATACAGTGAAAAATAGAGTGATAGCAATGAGGCACCAAGCACACAGGTTCATAGGCAGGCATTCACACTCCTGAAGGCCCCCCTATGTTGCTGCACAACAGCAGCTGGAGCTAATTACAGACAGACCATGGGACAGCTCCTTCTCCGGCTCTTTTTCTTGAAACTGTCAACCCTCCCCCACCCCTTATTGCCCTTGGGGTTTGCCTGAGCTCTTAGAAGGGGTGTTGCTGGCGCCACAGTTAAGTGCCTAGAAAGGACATGGGGGAGGGGTACAGGGGCGGAGGAGGCAGCCTTGTTGCTCTCCTCTTGACGGGGTGGGTGGAGAGGAGGGGATGAAGAGGGGAGAGCTAGCTGGGATACAGATGCAGCTTTGTGTTAACAGATGTGCTCTCCTGGCAAAGGGAGCCCAGCTTCTCAGCCTCTCCCTTCTCCTTCTTCTGATTCACCCAGGGATCCCCTCTTAACCCTTCTCCCTCTTAAATCCCCAACTTCCTCATCAGACTCTACATCCTGCATAAAGCTCAATAAATGTTGAATGAATGAATGGGTGAATGAATACAGGAACCCTCCTCAAACCCATACTACTCCCAAGCCATGTTCCCACCCCACAGGCGATAATAACTATGTAAGCTCTTTCCTCTGTTTTTCTTTCTATATGCTTCCTTTGGGCAGCTTAAACTCTCACCTCTATGTTCCTAACTTCTATATCTCTCTTTCCAGCCCAGATCTCAGCTAGCTGCCTAAATGGTTCTCCTATTCCTTAAACCCAATGTGCTCCACATTCAATTACTCACCAGTGATGTCCCCAGCAGTTTTTTAACAGGAATTTTGGTCTGCCCAGGAGGTGGGAAGGACTTGCTGTATGCTCCCTATCAGCATGAGGCATATACATATTATCACTGATCCCAGGGCCTCTCTTCATACCAGGATACCAAAGTTCTTCTCTTCACCCTCTTAATAGTCAACCCTCACCCATAAGAAAGCCAAATTGGGAAACTTGGTGACTCACTGCACAATCCATGCTTCTAAGATTGGAACCAAGCGAGTTGTTTCAGCAAAGGGAAGTCCTTGAAAAGGAATCAATGTGTGTTGGGGAGTTATTTTTTTTTCTCTAACAGTCTCCTTCAAGACCTAATTCTCATTGCTTTGCAACCCTGGTACCCTCACCATTCCTCATCCATCCAGTACAAACACACATGGCCCTCCCCTCATTCATAATTCTGTTCTTCTTCATTCTGGAGCCCTGTCTCTAGGCTAACTACAAACCCTCAGGTAAATATTGAACCAAGATTTGTGGAAACTGGGGATTTCATTCCATCAGAGCAATACCAGAGAGAGGGCCCAGACTGTTAATTGAGAGTCTTCACTCAACTTCTTTCCTGGCCTTGACAAAGATAAGAGAAAAGGAAGCCTCCCTACCTTTCAGGTCCTCCTATATCTGGGCAGCAGCCAAATGAATGGGTAACAGATACAGTGGCCTTTGGTTCCTGACAGCCTCAGGGCCTATGAAGGCAGAATCCAAGTTTCTTCCTTTCTATTCCAAGGGGATCCTGAGCACCAAACACCAGGACAAATGCAAGATGTGATTATACCAAACCATATTATGGCCACATCTAGGCATTTTCAGGTTTTTAAACAAAGTGAAAGCTTTATCACCAATTTCAGCCTGACACATAAAACAATAAAGTAATTTATTTAAAGCACTCATGTTCAATTTCAAAACATTTGTTCGTTAGTTCAGCAAATATATATTAAGCATCTCAAAGTGCTATAACCCATGATTGCTGCCTTTAAACTACTCCTATTCTAGTTGGAGGGATAAACTCCTACATAAAAGGGTTAACTGACAATACAAGACCACATCAAGTCCCTTCCCATGCTGGTGTGGCCTGTGTGGCTCTTGCAGTCCCTTTGGCAGTACTGAAAATTTCTACTGTATTGCTACTGTTACTACTGCTGTTCTCTTCTCCAATATAGAGATGTATCTCTAGAGTACTATGTATCTATGCATTCATATCTGAATTCTGCCTTTCACTAGCTATATGACCTTGGCCAAGTTGCTCAGCCTATCTGTGCCTGGTGCCTCCTCTGTAAAATGAAGACAATAATGGTAATCACCTCAGAGATATAGTAAGAAATAAATGAGTTAATGCACACAGTGCACTTAGAATGATACCTGGAACATAATGCATGCTCGAAAATATCAGTAATTTTATTTTTCTAATGAACCCATTGTCTTTTGTTACCACCAGAGGTTATAATTCTTATTGGGCTTCCAAAAGAAGTTTTTTCATTCAATCATCCTTATTCATTCATCCATTCAATCAATACGTACAGGTTGAGCATCTACAAGTCCCTGAGCTTAATCGTCAACCCATACCCATAGAAAAGTCAAATTAAGAAACTTGGTGCCTAACTCTCCAATCCATGCTTCTAAACCCAGTTCATACAGACAAATAAGATATGGCTTCTGCTTTGGGGACTAAACAATTCATTCTAAGTAGGTCCTGGGTTAACAGTGCCCTAAAGCGCCCAGAAAAAGCAAACACACATTCTTCCTGGAGGAACACTCTTTCCACTCAGTTTTCTTTGGATTACTATGGCTAAAGTCTGACTGAACATGAACTCATAATCCAAAATTACAAAGCACACAAAAACAACAAAACAGAATTAGTCCTCAAAGACTCAGAAACTACGATTGTGTGATATAAAATATTGGTTAAAGTTTTAGGTGTATTAAAAAACAAAGGTTTTTAAAACACTAGTTAAGTACAAGATACTAGCAGAAAGTAATTAGAAACAGTATCATCATCTTATAGATGGCAAAGCTAGGGCTCAGAAAAGGATGCAGCTCCTTCAATGTTACACAGCTCAAAACAAGGGACTCAAGTCAGGTTTTCTGTATCTACTGTTCTTTTGGTAGACTCAGTTACCAGGGCTGTGACATTTTTTTTTCCTGAATCAGTCAATGAGTGAGATGACTACAAAGCACTAGGCTAGGTCTGGAGAAACTACAAAGATAAACATGATAGAGTCTCTCAAATAGCTTAAAATTCAGTAGAGAGACATGACTACACACATAGAAAAATAACCATTGATCTCAGGCTGTGTGGTAGAAACTACAGTGGTCTGGAATGGTAGGAAGTGAGACTTGCACAGGTTCTTAAATGACAGGGAAGAAGTGTATCTATGGGGGAGGGTAGTTTTGGATTGGTGAGAGCAGTAGAGGAGACCGGGAATAGCCTGACCAACGTCATAAAGAAAATGATCCTATAAAGAGCGGTTCCAAGAATAATAAGTTCATTTGGCTAGCACACTGGATGCATGTAGGGTCAGGCCTGTGCTGTTATACAGGACCACAATAGAGCCTTGGTAGGGCTTAGTGACTAGCTGAAAGTAGAGGTGAAAAGGGCCTCATGCTTGATTTACTGTACTCTTGTCACCATATTGAAAGTCCTAATAATTTTTTTTAACACAGAGCTCTACATTTTCATTTTGTCCCAGGGCCCACAAATGATGGAGTCAGTCCTATATAGCAGACTGGGGGAAGGTATGACTGGAAAGGCAGGGGCACTCTTGGGGAAGGACCTTGAATGCCACCTTGATATTTGCTCTGTAGACAACGAGGGATCACTGAAAGTGTTTGAGCATGAGAGATATAGGGTGACTGTGGATTTTGAAAGCCACATGAGAAAGGGGGGTACAGTTGGATTAAAGAAAGAAAGATGGGAAGTAGTCAGGAGACTACTGTAATAAAGCAATTGGGGGCCTGGACAGGCATGGCAGCAGAAAGACATGGAGAAGACACGGGTCTTCACTTTATTCAGTTATCAAGTCTACAGATATTTGCTGAGCACCTGATATGTGCTTAGGCACTGTGCTAGGGGTGAGTATTCAGGGATATACAAGAGTCCACTCCTGACCTCAAGCTGCTCACAGTGACAGAGGCAGATAAGTAAACAGACCATGACATAGTCCCATATGCTAAGGGTTAGGACTGAATTAAGTTTAGGGTATTGTGGGAGTCAAGAGGAAGAGTACCTAACCCAGAGAGAGGATCCGGAGATTTCCAAGGAGATGTGATACCTGAGCTACATCTTGAAAGTTGAGTACAAATTCACCCCATGGTCAAGGCACAGAAGAGCACTCCAGGAAGAGGGAACGGAATGTATAGTATCATGCAACATCTACTGTGTGCCAGGCTGCCCTTAAGGCTGAGAATCCCTGTTCTTAGGCTGGTATGAGAAGCAAACAACCAACCAGAGAATAATAAGATAATGTGGAAAGTGCTATGATATAGATGTTACAGGAGTACAAAGGAGAGGCATCCAACCCAGATTGGGGAATTCAGGGAAGTACTTTTGGTAGAGGTGTCCTTTGAGCTATCTGCTGTAGATGAGAAGGTGTTAGCTAGGTGAAGAGATGGAGAGGAGGGTAAGCCAGGTATAAGGAGAGGTGTGCCTCCAGAGGAAATCTTCTCTGGATCCTCTCTATGGGTTAGGTACTCTTCCTCTGGACTCCTACAAATTGTAAACAATTTCCTATGATTCAACTACAGAATGAACATAGAGGGAGCATGGGGAGATTTGAGCAAAGAGGCCTTAAATTCCAAACTGAGGAGCTGGGACTTTGTCTTATAGAGCAGTAGTTCTAAGCCTTGACTACACACTGGAATCACCGGGGGAACTTTAAAAACCACTGATGATTACTAGATTCCACCTGCAAGAACTAGGAATTAATTAGTCTGTGTGGGAGGCATTGGAATTTTTAAAAACTCCCCCAGTTTATTCTAATGTGCAACCAGGATTTTAAGAACCATGGCTTTAGGGTGGGAGTTCTCAAATTTGAGTCCTCATCAGAATCACCAGGAGGGCTTTTAAAACACAAATTGGGGGAGCATTCTTAGAGTTTCTGATTCAGTAGGTCTCTAATAAGTACCTACTCTAATGAGTTTTCAGAGATGCCATTCCTGCTGGCCCCAGGCCCACACTTTGAGAGCCTCTGGTCTCAGATATTGTGAATTAGTTACACTTAAACGGAGGTAGGGTAAGAAATTATCTTATTTGCATCTTTAAAATGATCACTCAGGCCACTTGGGGGAGAAAGATTGCAGAGGGGGGAAAGAGACAAGAAAACAGGAAGCTATTGAAGGAACCAAAGCAAGGAAAGACTGAGAGGGAGTTCTGAACTAAAGCCATGGCAGGAGGAATGAAGAAAATGGGTCAAATTCGAGGAATGCTTAGGAAATAGACTTGGCAGGGCTTAGTGACTGGCTGAAAGTAGAGGTGAGAAATAAAGATGCTGGAAAGACAACTCTTGGATTTTGGCCTTGGGCAACTGGTGACTCCAGTTGTACTGGACATGTTGTTTACAGTAATCAAAAGTTTAATGTGTTACCAGACTTGGAGTGGGTGGTGAGGTGAGGAATTTCTGCCATCAAATCTCAGAGCAATATTTTGAGGAACCTCCATACTGTTTTCCACAGTGACTGAACCAATTTGCAATCCCATCAACAGAGCACAAGAGTTCCCTTTTCTCCACACCCTTGCTGTTTGTTGATTTATTGATGATAGCCATTCTGACGGGTATGAAGTGATAGCTCATTGTGGTTTTAATTTACATTTCTCTAATGATTAATGATGTTGAGCATCTTTTCATACATCCATTGGCCATCTGTATGCCTTCTTTAAAAAAATGTCAATTCAGGTCCTCTACCCATTTTTTAATTGGATTGTTTGGGTTTTTTTGGTGTTAAGTTGTATGAGCGTTTTATACACACACACACACACATACATATATATGTATGTATATATGTATATATAATATTCAATTTCTGGGTATTTATCTGAAGAAATCCAAAACACCAATTTTAAAAGATATATATGCACACCTATGTTCATTGCAACATTATTTACAATAGCCAAGATATGGAAGCAACCTAAGTGCCCATCAATAGACAACTGGATTAAGAAGTTGTGGTATATATATAATGGAATATTACTCAGCCATGAAAAATAATGAAATCTTACCATTTGCAACAATATGGATGGACCTAAAGGGTATTATGCTAAGTAAAATAAGTCAGAGAAAGACAAAAACCTATGATCTCACTTACATGTGGGATCTAAAGAACAAAAACAAACAAACAAAATAGAAACAGACTCATAGATATAGAGAATAAACTATGGTTTACAGATGGGAGAGAGGTTGGGAGTCTGCATGAAAAAGATGAAGTGGTTAAGAAGTACAAACTGGCAGTTATAAAATAGTCATGAGGATATGAAGAATAAAGGAATATAGTCAATAATATTGTAATAACTATGTATAGTGCCAGGTGGGTACTAGATTTATCAGGGAGATCACTTTGTAAATTATACAAATGTCTAACCACTATGCTGTATTCCTGAAAAAAATATAAAATAGTATTTTGTGTCAAAAAATATCAAACAATAGTACCAGGGTATTCAATGGTCATCTCTCACTGTCCATTGGTACTTTCAGCACCAAGAGTTCTCACCTTGATCCTAATCAACTTGGGATTCTCCTCAAAATATCTGGAAGGGAAAAGGAAGATGGTGATTACCCTGATATGATGACCAGCCACCGCAGCCCCAGGTACAGGGCCTGCCCCTCTGCTATTACCCCAGGTGTGTTTATTTCATTCATTCGTCATTGTAATATCTATAGGACTGCTTTCCAGAGGCCACATTTTACATACAGGGAAAGAATTCATAACCTGCTCATACATAACCAGGAAAACAAATGCAGTTTTAAAGAGCAGCCTACAAAGACATTTATTCTGCATGGATTTAAAATGTGTAAAAATGAGCAATTTACCAGTGCATCATCAGTCGTGACTATTTGTAAGTCTCTTCCGTGGGCAAGGAGACTGCCAGCAATCAGCAGGACCAGAAGGATGATGGATGGGTTAATTGTCCATTAGGGAATAGATAACTTCTGTATCGTGGGAGGGTTCGACAGGATATAGACATGATAGATGGAAGAAGTGGTAGCTAATATGATAGGAGTTGAAGCTCCATTTCTGGTAGTAACCATTCTCTGGCTGAATCGATGATTAATCAAAAACACATTCTCATTTGAAACTCTTTGCTCACCAGGGCACAGCCCCCGCTTTGGGTTAAATTTAATAGCATCATTAAAAACTGCTGTTGAAGAAACTGAAATTACTTTTCCCCAGAAGAAATCATGGTACATTGGAAAGTGGTTTTGTGAGCTCGTGGGCAGGGGCCATGTAGGGTGTTTACCTGTGTTTAAATGTTGAATATTTGAATCCTCAGTGCCTGGCACAGGGGCTGACACATACAGAGCACTCAATAAATGTTTGTTAAAGTAAAATGAAATGAATTAATACATTTGTCCATTCACTCATCTGTTTATTCCTTCAACAGACATTCATTAAATACAGGAATTAAGAGCTCTGGCCATGAACAATATTCTTTAAGCTTCAAATTGCAGCTCCAACCAGCTGTATGCACTTGGGCAAGTTACTTAGTTTCTCTAAGCCTGACACTTCCTGTGTGAAATGGGGAAACAATAGTACTTGCTCTCATAGGGCTCTGTGAGGGCTAAATGAGTTAGTGTACATGTTTAGTGCAGGGCTTGGTACATAGTAAGTGCTCACTAAAGGGCAACTGTAATTATTATCATTGTTGTATACACTTGGCTAGGCCTTTCTCAGGTAACTAGGTCCATATAAGAGACACAGAATCTCTTAAGAAATGACAAGGCTCTTGGCCAAAGCTAGTTTTCATTAAAGTGGTTATTTATGGTGCCCAGTCCAGAGCCCCACTGCCCTAGGCCTGCCATTCCTGGCCAGGTGCCCTCCTGTGGCAGCTCAGGCTGTCTCTAGGTAAATTGTGCTCTCTAGAGAAGCTTGAGAAATTGTAGAGTGGGACACTGAATGAGGAAGGTAAGGGCTGGCAGGGATACAATTAACCATCAACATGCAATCCCTGCCACACTCCCATCACTGTTAACTCCCTTGGGTGTCTTTCTGTGCTTTTGTATAGTTCTTCCTGGCAACATTTCTACCTACTAATTGCTATTTCTAATGTTTATCCTCTCAGCTCAGTTAAATAAGATTGCTTTTGATTTTAATTTTAATTTTAATTTTAAGGGAACATAGTGGAGAATACTTGGAGTTCAGACAGGAGGTAAGGGAGGTCATACAAGTTAGTGGCTATGAGAGGATTCTGGATATAGAAACAATTGACTACTGAAGAGCTGTGTGACCTAGGGCACATTACCTTATGTCTCTGAGCCTCGGCTGTAGAAAAGGGAAATGGAGAATAATGGTTGTAAAGACTAAGTGGAAACCACCCAGTACCATGTCTACTGCACAGTAAAGTGCTAAATAAATGGTGGCTATGACTATTATTCTGAGGTCCCATTCTGAAACAGAAGCACAGAGAGTTAAGGGGACAAAACCTATGTGACTATTTAGTGGCAGAGAGCCTTGTGCTCCTTATTTTCACTATTAAACTAGGCCTGCCTCTTTCAAGCCTTTTATAGTCTCCTGTTTACAAATACTCTAATATACTAATTACAGGTCAGGCTTATTTTTAAATCAAGTATATTTAACACATTTAAATGTATGCTTCCCATATCTATCTACCTAGAAGTTCTTGTGAGCAACTTGAAGGCAGAAGCTATAGAGTGATCATCTAATAGCTGCTCAATAAATGTTAGAGGGATGTTTGCTAGCAGTTAACAACCTACTTGAGTTGTGTATGTCTTACATCTCCTATGTTTTATTACAAGCAGTATAGAAAAGTAAAATAGGTGCATTGAACTAATATAGGTCTGGTTTGAAATCTACAGCTGGTACCTGGGTGTAAAGTACCCACCAGTGCTGAAAAAAGTACAGTGCTGGATAAATGATAAGAGTGCTAGTAATAGTAGTAGCAGTAGCAGCAGAAGCAGTAGTAATAGTAACTACAGTAGTACCTCCTTATCCATGAGGGGATACGTTCCAAGACTCCCAGCAGATGCCTGAATCCAAGGATAATACTGACATATATATATATATATATATATATATATATATATATGTATGTAATATATATTACATATTATATATATATAATTTATATACTATGTAAACATATATACTATGTTTTTTTCCTGTATATGCATATGGCTTCTGTTTGTCATATCCCAACTGCCAGCATCACTACTCTTGCAGTTTGTGTCTATTTTTAAATAAATAAGGGCTACTTGAACACAAGTCCTGCGATACTGAGACAGTCAATCTGATAACCTAGACAGCTACTACTAAGTGACTAAGAGGCAGGGAGTGAATACAGTGTAGAGATGCTGGACAAAGGGATGATTCATGTCCCAGGCAGGACAAAGCGAGGTGGCACAAGATTTCATCATGCTACTCAGAACAGCATGTAATTTAAAGATTATGAATTGTTCATTTCTGGAAATTTCCATTTAATATTTTCAGACCACAACTGACTGTGGATAACTAAAAATGGAAAGCAAAACCACTGATAAGGAGAGACCACTGTGTTAGCAAAAAGTGTAGTAGGAGAATTTCCCTAAGGATTAATTTTGTTCTTAAAGGCTATGAAGGACCCAAAAATGCTATGTGGAAGAAATATAGTGCAGTTGAATCGGATAAGCCTGTGTTTGAATCCCAACTCCCCACATATTGATTGTGTAATCTTGCATTAAGCTCCCTGAACCTCAGTCTACTCATACATTAAATTAAGAAAATGACAGTACGTGCCTCACAGCCTTGTGGTGAGGATGAAATAAGATGTGGTATGTAAAGCACACCATAGCATAGTACCTCATATATAATAAGGACTCAAAAAAAGCTATTTTATGAACTAACGAATGTGTATTGTCAGTAAAATAGCATGAAAGAAGCTCTGGACACTCTAATATTTGTATGAGATTTGAAGGAAGAAGAGATAACTCCCAGTAAGAGTTGTTTAAACCACCTATCTCTTACCATGTAATACCTAATGTTGGAAACACTGGAAAATTGACATTATCAGAACAAACGATTCCTATTGAATGCATAGAAAGAAATTGCCATTTCACAGCATAACCACACAGTTGCTAGAGCTCAGAGAATCTCTCAGAATATGATTAAGTGTTGAAAAGGACAAGTCATATGGAATAGTCAATCATGTCATCTCCTCCCAGACGGGTAGAAACAAATGAACCAACAACCAATGAACACAAAACAGAAAACCAAGTCAAAGTAGTTGAGAACTGATCATAGTAGTAACTTCACTAGACTGAACCTTTGCTCTTAGCCCTGGGGTAGCCTGCTAGACTGGAATCTCTCAGCCTGAAGAGTTGACCCTAGCAGGGAAGTATGCTATCATGATATCACCCCATGTCCTCTCTCCTCTGTATAAGTGGAAGGGACACTGAACATGATGGGGTGAGATCAGCTGCCAGCCTAGGATGCAAAAACTGCCTTTTCTCCTCTTTCTATTATTGCCTACCCCCTTCCCCATCCTTGTTTGGACATGCATGGAGAATAGTGTTCAGGATTCCTATGTTCTCTCTTTTTTAGTGTTTGGATTGGCTGTTCGCCAAGGCAATTAAAGAGTGTTTTCAAAGAGCAAGTGAGTTTGGGGAAGATCTTTTCTCCAATATTTTAACTCTCTGCAAATTAAAGTAGAGATCCCCTTGGAAAGAGCATAAAAGTGCTCCCAGGGCTTCCAAATTAAAATCTCTACAAGACACTCAACAAGGTGTTCATTTTCAAGGGAATCCTACCCAGGTGTGGTAGCTACTCTTAAGAAATTTGAGAAGTGGCACATACGTTACATTTCTGATATGAAAACCACTCTGTTTCTTCTAAGCAACTGTTTGATGTGTGGTATTGCAGTCATGGGTATAAAACATCTGGTTTTAACCAGAACGGGTGATTTGCTCACAACTGGGGAGACAGGTAAATATGGCTTTGGTTCCTGGTCTTGTATCTGGCCCAGACATGCAAATTCTTGTCTGCAAATTTATTCTTCCCTGCCAGAATTCAATTGGTTAATGTAAGCAGCTGGCAGAGGTCTGTCTGTGGTTACAGTGAATGCCACATGGCAACAGGTAAGGACAACAAAAGGCTGCCAGTGTAAGGAGCCCAGCTTGTCTGAGGAGCAGATTACTTGGCTTGCCAGTCAGGGAAGAAACAGGCACTGGTCCAGAGCCAATGTTGGAGGTGCAGAGAACATAACCAGAATAAATCTAGACAGGGAAAATTAGACAAATACCATTTGTTAAGCATGTACTTTCTGCCAGGCACTATTCCAGGTCTGGGTATATTCCCTCATTTGATCCCAGCAAAAGCTGCACTTTACAAAAAGGGAGCTGCAGCCATACAGAAAAGACAGATCAAAAGCAGGAACTGGGAACAGCACAAATATCAAAGCATCAGGAAGACAAAGGAGTTGGAATCAGTTGCCAAGCAAAATTCAGAAACCTGAGTTCTTTATAGTCATGGCAATTGGGATTAGGGAATTTGCACCCAAACCTCTCCACCTCTTCAGCTGACTCCCTTATTGGGCCAGCTCTGCCTGTCACACTTCGAGATAGCTGGCAAGGGCTGGTTTGGCAAGGACTGGAACCAGAAGAGAGATAGACAGGTGTCTGCAATATATTCCTTTGAAGAATACGTTGATGGCCATATGGCATAAAACTCCAGGAAGCATGCTAAGTGGGAGAAGAGGATCAATAAGCTACAGTAAAAAAATTGACACATGAATTTGAACTCTGTTTATACTTCTAAAATCAATGCTAATAATTTCCATTTGGAACTAAGATAATCTGCTATCATTAACACCTGTTAGAAAATGCAAATATGCTTAAATCCCATTAGCAGAGACCCGTGCTTAAGCATATTGATGCTGCAATCAAAGCATGAGTTCTACTGAAACTAACACACAATAGAAGTCACAACAGAACTCTGATTCATAAATTGTCTAAATAGTCTTCCCCCACAGACAACATTAGCCCTCATTTGTTCTTGAGCCAAAACTGTCTTTGGCTCTGATCAGTAGTTAGTGAACAAATGACAGTGTATTATAGCATCCTGCCACTAGAGTGTACAACTCCCACATGCATGACAAGCAACGATCTCTCACCTTCAGATCACTGTGCTTACAAACTGAAAAGTCCAAGTGAGTGAAAAGAGTTGGACCCTGCTTGGTCCTTTGAAGGGCTAGACTACATTTCAAAGGTGACATACATCAGAGCAATCCATTTACACTGGTTGAGCCGGGAAATAGAGTCAAAGGAGTTGGATGAGAACCTCAAACAATGACAACACAGTTGCATTCCCAGCTGTGTTAAATGACCAGCATATCATGATTGCCTTTTCACGCAAATGTCAATGACATAATCCTAACAGGCTGGCAGCTCTCTCACTGGTGTAATAAAACAATGACCCAATTATTTTGGAGGGCTGAAGCAGCATATGGGATGACTGGGTATGTTGAGCAGGATGCTGCGTGTGATGGATGGGGCACAGTAGGGCAGCAAACTGTGTGCCGAGGATTTGAAACCTGCCTCCCAAGCCAAAACTCCTGCCATTCATCTAGTTGGAAAAAAATAAAGCCATTCAGTATGAAAGTTCCCACTTGTTCTCATGATGAAGGCCAGTTGGGAAAATGTGGCATAGCACTGATTGAAGCAAATTCTGTTTTAAAAAAACCAGCCAGTTTGTGGGTATTTGTTTATTTATAATTCTCCCCTCCTCCTCTCCCACACCCTGCCTCATTCTGCAAAGGATTTAAGATGGGATTTGAACACTGAAAGTTTGTTTAAGTCCTAAACAGGCCCAGCTACTTTTTAAATTGACGACAAAATGAAACCCTTAGAACCAAGTGCCTTGCTCTATAGACACTGCCTCGGGTTTCCCAGTCAGAACTGGTATCCCTTATATCCCATGATGAGAGGGACCTCTTGCACCAGAACATCTTTGTCCCAGTGCTACATTTTAATATAAACCAGGGAAATAAACATGAGCCCATAAGCCTGAGGCCTGAAAAATAAAGGAATGTGGATTCACTCACTTCCACACTCACTCGTTCATTTAACAAATATTGATTGGTGCCTGTTCTGGAACAAGCTCTATTCTAGGCATAGGGGAAGCAGAAATGAAGACCCAGTCCTTGCACTTGAGAAGCTCCCAGTTTAGTGCAAAGTGTAGATGAATAAACAAGCCTCCACACTACAGCATGATCAGTGCTGCAGCAAAAGTGTGCCAGAGGCTGCAAGGGGCAGAGATCATTTCATCCATGGACTCAGACTCTGATTGTCTTGAGTTCGACTTTTCATTCTGCCTCTCACTTAGCTGTGTGACCTTGGGTACTTTGTTTAACATCTCAGAGCCTCAATTCTACCATCTATAAAAATGAGGCTAAGTTGAATTGATGTCGTTGGGTTATTATGAGGATTAAATGAGATGATCTGTGTAGAACACTTAGAACAGTTCTTGGCACAGAGTAAATACCCAGTAAAAAAATCCTCTTTTTATGCTTTTTATCTCTTTTGTTTGATTTTTTTTAAGGCTATCTCGTGATGAGACTCCAAGGACTGATTCTAAAACAGAACTGCTTTCAACAAACTCCTCCTTCTACCCTGAATTTTTTTTCATTTGGAATGACACAGTTCTGTCATGATTTTTCCCTCGGCAACCATATGTCTGGCAAGAACCTCAGGGAGAAAACATTTCCCAGATGGTTTTGTTTATGTTAGCCTACTATGTGCCAGGCACCCCTCTAGATGAGAGGGACACATTGCCGAGCAATAAAGACAAGGTCCCTGTCCTCTTGGAGTTTACATTCCAGTGGTAGAGAAAGACTATAAACAGATAAATATAAACAGACTTAATTACCCAAAGAGGTTAGTTCGATTAAGGAAGTATTGCTGATAAAAGGAATATTAGTGAGAAGCAGGAGGTAACTAACTGTAACTGGTCAAAGAAGGCTTAGCTCAGGATGTAACATTTAAGCTGAGACTGAAAGATTAAGGAGAAGCCACCCATGTCCAAAGCAAGAGACAACAACCCAGGCAGAAAGAACAGCAGGCGCAAAGGCCCTGGGGCAGAAGGAGACTTTAGGAATGTTCCAGAAATCAAAAGAAAAATGTGGCTGAGACATACAGCCCTGGTAGGGAGGTAAAGCAGACAGGATCATTATATGCATTTTAAAGATGAGAAAATGGAAAGCCCGGAGAGATTAATGGACTTACCCACAATGCCTTGCACAAAGTAGATGCTCCATATGTTGTAGAATTATCAGTCAGTAGGGTGGGGCTGAGGCCCCCAGCCTTCCAAATTCGAACTGTGATCCCACTGCAACTAGGAATCAGCTAGGAAAACTGGAATATACAGTCTTTTTTGTTGGTGAGTCATACACAACACGCATTAGAGTGTGGGGTCCAGTCGCCCCAGCTGCCGCCAGAGTATAAGGGGCGGGAGTGGGCTCGGGCCCTGGCTGAAGCTTTTTAGCATGTTTATGATGAGCTGAAAGCACTCACTGCTTAATTTAAAATACTGCTCACACATACACATACAAGTCAGCAGCTGGGGGAGCTGCCAGAAATTGAAGCTAAGTGTAGAAAATTGGAGGATCAGAAATATCAGGTACCCAGCCCTGTTTCCCAGCTCCCATGGGCTGTCTCTGACTCCATACAGTCCCATCTTTCCTAATAAACTCCCAGAGGTCAAGACATGGATGGGGGCAGCAGAAGTTGGGGAAAGGGAGGCCTCTGCAGAGCCCTTTGTGGCAGCCACACTAGTAGTTCTACATAGTCTTAAGCTTGTCTGACTTCCTCTCCATGCATACCTATTAAAATGGCCCTCAAAGCCCAAAACAATTCTCCTAGTGAAGTATCCCTTTGCAGCCCTTCCCAATTCCCCCCATCTTTGTGCTCCTGGAAAGCTGACAGTTGGGAAAACTCATTTGGCCCAAATCACAAACTGTCTGGGCTGGCTGCTGATTTTTCCGGTGTGTGTATCTTGTCTACTCCAACCACAGTGGGGCCCTCAGCACACATTTTGGAGGAATTGAGTTGCTTTCTTTTCTATTACCCACCGCTCACAGCACAGTAGTATGTACACAGGGAGAGTCCCATGTGCATTTGCTCATGGGTTGCATGATAGTATCATTTGAAAAGCCTTTTGGGTGGAGTACCTGCTCTTCATTGAAAAACAAGAACTTCAACTTGACAAAAATGCGAAAGCCCTCAGGTATATCCAGTTTCCTTCCCATTGCTTCCCTACATCCAGGGTACCCTGCCTACAAATTGAACGAACCTGCAGTCTTCTCAACCAAAATGCCCCACAATGTATCTCTTTGTTTATAATATCCCTTCTGACTGGTGGCGCCCTCTCCCAACTCTACCTATCTAAACACCAACTCACCCTTCAAAGTCAAATCCAGATGCTGTCTCAGCCATGGAACCTTCCCAGGCAAAATTCATTGGCTCATTCCTGAACTCTCATGGCACCCTGTGTCTATCTCTTTCATGCTATAGACTGGTGAGCTGGAATAACCTAGGTTCAAATTCCAACTCCATCACTTCCTAAGGCAAACTCAGTTTTCCCTTCTGGAAAAGGGGATAACAACATGCCTCAATGGAATACTGGAAGTTGCCAAAGAAATAATAATATCGGCAGCCTATTCAGCATAAAACTTGGCCTAGGAAGCTCAGTTAAGTACTACTCATTGCAGTTGTCTCTGGGAAGCAGGATGAAGTAATGGTCAGGAGTGTGGGGCTGGGAAACAGACACATTTAGGTTCCAGGCCTGGTTCCATCACTACCTGTGTGACCTTGGCCCAGTCACTTTCTCTCTGAGGCCATTTCCTTCTATGCAAAATGAATAATAGTTTCCCTGCCCCCATACTAGAACCTATCGAGAAGGTTTGAAGATGTTAATGTATGCGAGGTAAACCACTGAGCACAGGCCCTGTTGCATAAAAATTGCTCATTGAGGTCTATATACCTCTACAACTTATAAAATTCCTTTAAGGGCACAGACAATATATTACTTATTTTTTCATCTCTCCCTATCTAGTCTAGTCCAGAACCTCTGCAGCTGACAGGCCCACAATAAATCATTGTTGAATTGAAAACCCAAACCAGATGTGTCTCCTACCCTGTCAAATGAAGCTTTCAAGCTGGTCACTTGGGCCTGCTACTCCTTTAACTCTCTTCAAGCAAAGAGGCCACCATTGTCAACTGGGCTCTGGGGAAGGAGGCAGGGTGGTAGAGAGGAATAGGCATGACAAGCTGGGTAGGGAAGAACACTGCCTGCTTCTGGTGACTACTAGCAAACTGCCTGTAAAGGGTGGTACCCTGAAGTCTCTGTTGAATGAAAACAGGTGAGTTTGACTCCTGAAGTGACACACCAAAAGCCCTTCACCCATCCAGTGCCCAGCTGTAGAGGAAACCTGCCTCTTCCCAAAACACACACACACACACACACGCACACGCACACACACACACACAAATGGAAGTAAATAAACGTATCAGGAGAAAGCTCCCTTTTCCTTTAGCAGAGATGATGAAACTGTGGTTCCGAGAGGTTTAGCTCTGAAATCATGAGACGAAGCTTCGATGCAGAGTTCAGCTTGAGCCATAGGGACATTCTAAACACGTAGCACCCTGCCTCTAGGTTAGTATTGCTACAGAGGAATGGAGGTATATGTTTATTCCCCTAACCCCTTTAAGATCCCTGGGAGCAGAACAGAGGCTTTACTGGGGAAAATGCTCCAAAAAGTACAAATTTGTTTTAAAACAACCAAAAGAGGGCCATGTCTTCAGTGTTTCTGAGCCAAAACTCTGTAGACAGGACACAGAGAGTAGTATGCTATCCAGCACAGGGTCAAGAACATGGCTGTCTGGACTATAACTCTGGCTCTTTCACATACTAACCTGCCTGACTCCAGGCAAGTGACTTAATCTCCTTGTACCTCTGTTTTATCATCTATCACAAGGTAACAATAATAGTACCTCCTCACATGGTCGTCTATGAGAATTAAATGACCTAATGTTTGTAAAGCACTCACCATGTTCCTGGCACATGGTAAATATAAAATGATTTTGTTTAATAAAAATAAATACTGTCACTGTAGCACAACTAGCCTAGAGGCAGGGTTTCTCAGTGATTAGTGCTTACCTCCAGAGCCAGCTGAACTCTGCTTCAAAGCCCAGTCTCATGATTTCAGAGCTGAACCTCAGTTTTACCATCTTTAATGTGGGAATAATTACAGTACCTACTCTATAGACTTTTGCAAGTTCTGAATGAGAGAGATAGCTCCAAAGTACTGAGCACAGTGTTTGACACAGCAGAGTGAGAAAGCACCCAGCAAAAGCAGAGTACTCATCATCTGAATCTTGGAGAGTGTTGCTTCCCATTTTTTTGCCTCTTCTGGATTAACAAATGATATGTAGTTTTGGAAATCCTGTCACAATGAAGGAACAATTTCATTGTTTTGCCAATGAAATTCCTAAATATTTTATTCGAGAGCCAGAAAGGGTAAACATTTTTGGTCATTTCTAAACCATGCAAGCATGGGTTATCAGTTTCTCCATTCAGCTGCAGAAGTCACTTTGCAGAACATAATCAAAGGAATAAGTATTTTACTGTAAACAAAAGCCATCTTTGTTTGCTACCTCAGCTTTGGGAGAAAAAAAATACCTTAACCCAGGAGCTTGGATAATTCTTGAAAGTTCTCATTTTATTCCAGCAAATCCAATCAAATTGGCAAGATTCCTGGCCATATGAACCTGAGTCAGAATGAGTTGCCTCTGCCCACCATCCTTCCCACAATACTCAGAACTCAGCAGGGTGTACTGGGCATCAATATATATCTGTTGTTGATTCCTCCATGGGAACCCCAGATTCCAGTTCTACTATGTTGCTACACTGCCAATACACTCTGAAAGCAGCACGAAAGAACATTTTGAAAACAGGGGGAAAAAAAGCATCCAACAACTCACCACTTTAACACAACTCTTAATTGTGTGTGGAAAGTTCTCTTCCAGTCTTTATCCACGTGCAGACATATTTTTACAACACTGGAATCATAGGAAAAAGCTGCAGCAGCTTCAGCCAAAAACCAGATACCATAAAGCTCATGTCACTAAACTTTCTAAGTGAGGGTTTTTTCCTTCCTTCATTTATTCCATTCATTCACTCATTCAGTCAGTCATTCAACACACATGGATTTAACCAGGCTCCAGTGCTACGCCCTGTGGTGTACAGAGCTGGAGATTACTAAGTCACACACAGTCCTGCCCTCGAAGCTAGTTCCCAGTTAATGAGGGAAACAGACAAGTCAGAAGTACATTATAGAACATCATGATCAATGCATAAATGCTATGAAAACACAGAAGAGAAACATTAAAGGTATATGTGAAAGGGGTGCAGGGGACACAGGAGACAAGGCAGAAAATATACATAAGCATAAAGTTAGAGGGAAGCAAAGTGTCATCAGGCAGCCAAAAATACTTCAAAATGGCTGGGTCATAAGCAGATGGCAGTGGCCACAGTGAGAAAGGAAGGAGGGGGCAAATTATTAAGATTAAAGGTTTCAGTTTCATTCTGAAGACTGTAGGAGAGCTTCAAAAGGATTTTTAAGCAGGGAAGTACATTTTAGGAAGATTTGCCCAGTAACAGATTGGAGGATAGATGGGAAGACATGAGCTAGGTAACAGGGACCATTTAGAAGGCTTTCACAGTAATCAATCAAGATAAAGAGGGTCTAAACAAATGAGATGCCTTCCTCATCTGCACGCTGTGTCACCTTAGTAAGTGACTTAGTCTCCTCCTCTGTAAAGCAAGAATAATAATAGCATCTCCCTGTGGAGCTGTTGGGAGGATTAGATGAAATACTGCATGCAAAGCACCTGGCATAGTGGCTAGTACCCAGAAGACACTCAAGACGTGTCACTTCCCCTTCCCCTCATTCCCTTTTCTTCCACCTCACCCTTCCTTAAAGGCTGGCACGGTATGGAGCATGGAAGTGGCCGAGGCAGGATTCTAACCCAGACAGTCTGACTCCAGAGGGCAGTGGAGAAAGTTTTAAAGTGCTGTTGTCAGGACAGTTACTTAGAAGGATTGTTTAGCCTAGTCAAGGGCCCAGCTGAGGTTGGAAACTTTGACTTTCAAGTGGGACTAATCTACAAAGTGATGGGATTTTCTCCAGCAGTGTTCCTCCATCTGGGTGTAAGCACAGAGGAGGAGGCTGTCAGTTAAATTTATTCAGGCTTGGGTTTTTGCCTAGTGGATGTGTCAGAAAGACACAGGGCAAGGGAGTTAATGATATAGACAAGATTCTGAAGTCTACATTCAAGATTTAGGTAAACAGACCTGGCTTCAAATCTCATCTCTGTCCTGTACTAGCTGCTGGACTTTGGGTAAGTGACTCGACATCTCTGAACCCCAGTTCCCTCATTTAAAAAAAAAGACAACAGTACTTCTGTCATAAAGTTATCGTGAGAATTAAATGAGATTATTGAAATGATGTAAGATGCTTAGTATGTGCCTAGCACATACATATTCATGCTAATTTTTTCATCATCACCATCATTTTCAAGAATGGAGAAGGAAGGAAGAAAGGTGGGAGGTGCTGACAAGGTGAGAGAATGAAGGGAGCTCAAGAGCCTGGAGACCCTTCTGAGGTAGAAAGATGAGCTTTGAGGCCAGCGAGCAAGATGTGGATGGTGGGGGTTCCGATACGGAGCAGTTCTGACTGGTGATGAAGCATGGTATGGCTAGAATGGGGGTGTGTCCTGCACACAGATCATGGATGTCAAACTCACCTAGAATGATGTCAGGAGTTGGGATGGAGAAGAAGGCAGTGAGCCAGATGTCGAACTCTTCGGTGAATGGGTGAGGGGGTAATTTGGCCAGGAGGGGGTGGTTAAAAAGAAAGGTTTATAGGAGTAGAGAGAAGAGGGTGCTGTAGCCAGATGGCATGAGAAGGAGGAGCTCTTGGCCGAAGGCGGAGGAGTAACGGTCTGGAAGCAAACAGGAGAAGCTAGAGCACAGACCCCACCTCCCAGCCCTAGGATGCCTGTGGTATGGGAATGTTGACAATGTCCACCAGGGAGCGCTGCAGGCAAAGCTGTGAGTGCCTCGCTGGAGACTGGTTTCAGTACTTCCAGGCACGGAGAGAGAAGAGAACGGTATTCTCTGAAGTTTATTTACGAAGCAGGGAGAATTGTTTCCCATGGACGAGGGTGGGGTCTGAAAGGTACAAAGAAGAGTGGGAGAGGACAGTAGTAGTGAGATAGACGAGTAAGGAGTGGTGGGCAATGGGAGCACAGAGCAGAACGAGGATGGTATGGGAGAGGACAGATGACGCGCAGGGAGGCTTACATTTGGGCTGTAGCCAAGGACTGGGGGATGCGAGGCTTGGTGGGATTAACTGTCCTCAGATTTCCAAATGGAGATTTCTTTCGCCTTTACATCTTTTGTTTATTATAAAAGAAACATATGCTTATTTCAAACAAGTCTAATCATCACTGACGTAAAAAATCCGCCTCTCCCATCCTGTTCCCCAGTGATAACCAATGTTGACTTTCTAATCTTCCAGATTTTTTTCCTAAAATGACCTTAACAAAAATCAGATCCTACTGTACTAATTCTACTGCAACTTGCTTTTATCACAATACCATATTGAACATATTACATATCATTATGTAGATCTAGCTTTTTCTTATTTGCAGCTAAATCATCATTGCCAACATTATAAGTAGTAGTAATGATAATAACAGGTGGCAATTATTGAATGCTCTGTACCGGGTACTGTCTAAGTATTTCATATTTCACATGAATTATCTCATTTACTCATGACGATTTCATAAAGGAGGTAGTATTATATTTCTCATTTTATAGATGAGAAAAATTGAGGCACAGAGAGGTTTAGAAACTTGGGCAAGATCACACAAGGGCTAGAAGAGGAAGTTAAACCCAGGCTGTCTGGCCAGAGCCCAAATTCTTAATTATTAGCATAGTGAAGTTCAGTATGCCATTATTTGGATATACTATATTCAACCAGTTCTCCACTGAAGTCATTTAGGTATTTCCAATTTTTTGTTCTTTACAAATAATGTTGAAATGGATATCCTCATACATGGAGCATATCAAAAGGATAAACTCCTAAACAAGAGTTGCTGGCTCAACGATTTTTCAAGTTGCTCTCCAAAAGTCGTGCTAATTTAGATGCATACCAAGAGTGAACAAATGCTGAGTTTTAACAACATTTTTAAAAAATATTTTTTGCCAACCTGAGAGGTGAAAATGACACTTCAATCATCTCAATACTTTTTAATTTGCATTATTATTAATTATTACTGATGTTGTGAGAACCTTCTTATATGGAATAAGCTCTCTGTATCTCCTCTGTGAGTTGCCTATTATTGTTATTGTTCTTTGACCATTTTCCTAGTGGATTGTTCATCATGGTCTAATTGATCTATAGAAATTCATTTATTCCTTCAACGGGTATTTTTGAGAACCTACTGTGTGCCAAGTACTGCCATAGGACTAAGAATATAATAGTCAATAAGCAAAGCCTCATGAAGCCTTCATGAAGCTGACATGTTAGTAGAGGAAACAGCTAATAAGCAAATAACTGAATAATGTAATTGCAGATCATGGCGAGTACAATGAAAATAATGCACTTCCTATAAAGGAGCTCTTAAAATATTATTTTAAAAAAACCCTCTGTCCACCTTCTGTGTTGTGGCTTTACCCTTGTTTGTTCTTTGTCTTTCAACTTTGCATGAGATATGTTTTGCCATACCAAAGTTGTTCAGTTTTTCCAGTCAAATTTGTCATTCTTTTTCTTGATAGCTCTTGGGGTGTTTTCATGCTTTGCAAAGACTTCGTATCTCAATATTTAAAAAAATATTTTTCTATGCTTTCTTCTAATCTATAACAGTTTCTCTTTTTAAAATCTAAATCCCTGACTAAGCTGAAAATATTTTGGAATAGAGTGAGATAGAGATTCAGCTTTATTTTTTCTGATGGCACACCAGTTGTTAACAGTAAATGGCACCACGTATTAAATGCTGTGTTCTTTTCCGCAAAAATAGTGAAGTGAGGCCCACAGAAAAGAAGAGAATTACTCAGTGTCATGTAGCAAATTAGTGGTTCCAGAACTGAGCAGAAATGTAAGGTCCCAGGGATTTCTGACAGCTGCAATACACAACTGAGCTTGCCACAGCTCCATCCCCTGGTACACTTGTACTACCCACCCTGACCTATGTCGAAAGTCTTGTAGCCAGGGCCCCTTCCCTTTCCAACAAGCCCCCTGACCTTTTGCTCAGAGATAGGAGTGCAGTGACCCATGGCAGCTCTGCTACTTAGAAAACAGGCAAACACCTGCTGATACCTTTCATTGAGGCAGTTTTGGCTGCAGAGGGCTAGGGGCAGGGAGCAGACAGATTCGCTCTTTAGGAACCAAAATAAGAAGTGTTGTTTTCGTTCAGTTGCAGATGGAGCAGCTGCTATCTCAGGAGCCTTCCCAAGGGGCTGCCTTGAATTATGCCAAAGTGAAAAGCTGGCGGTTTGGAACCCTCTGAAACTTGTACTGAGGCCCCAGCAAGAATAGGCTGATAATCCAAAAGGTTATCATGAAAGAACAAGTGTTTATACCACTTCCAATGAAGCTTGGCCTAATATTCCATTTTGTTTGGTGTTTCCTACACGGGCTTTCCCTTCTCCCTCCACATTTCCACAGCTGTGGACATTTTCACACCCCCCCCCCAGGCAGGAAGGTGTCTCCAGGGAAAAAGAAACGTGAAGTGGGAGTTGAAGTCACTCGGGCTACTTAAGGTGACATTTTCTTTCCCTTCTTTAATTCCCCGTCCCTACTTCCACCTCTGACCTATGGATGTTGCCATCTACCCTTAAGAACTGGATCTCTGAAGGCAGGGCATCTCCTCCCACCTGTTCTTAGCATGCACCAGGTGTCTGGCGCGCAGGGTGCACTCAGTGGTCTGGCCCACTTGGGGGCCGGCGCAACTGGGGGGCCGGTGCACTGGGAGCGGCAGCGCACTTGAGGGGGCCTGGCACACCCGGGGCCTGGTGAACCCCAGGCTATGGTCCGCGGCTCCATCTGGGGTGCAAACTCAGACCTTCTGCGTGTAAAGCAGACATGCTAACCACTACACTATGGAGCCACCCCCAAGGTGACATTTTTTTAAAACTCATGTTTCCCTCAGTTACCAGGGAATTTTTAGTCCAAGTGTTCAAACAAAATAGGTACATAATTGCCTCCATTATTTCATTTGGCTTTCCATGACTAGACACAGCCAAACATACTGGTGAGTTCTTGTCCTACTAATCTTGGTAGGTAGTTTATTGCTTCTTTCCTAAACACTACCATAAATTTACTGCCTGCAATAAGGTAAAACAACCTTTGAGCATCCCATCTGTCCTCTACCTACAGTCTTAGTGGGCAGCCAGCCTCTACAGTGAGATCTACAAGGATCTCTTCAACCAGTCACAGTGATGACAGATATTCCCACAACCAATACAGTGGAAAGAAACATGATTTCCAGCTCCAGCTTGCTGTGTGTCCTGGAGCAAGTCACTGTCCCTTTCTGAAACTCAGCTGGCTTCCAGTAAAATGAGAAGGTCAGTCTGAGTGGATTTCCTAACCAGGCTCCTTGTCAAAATCACCTGTGCTACTTATTAATATTATATTCCAGGCCCAATTCCAACATACTGATTCAGAATGTCTGATTCCCAGTGACTCCACTGTGCAGGTAGGTTTGGGATCCAATGAACCAGATGACCTAAGAGTCACTTCCACTTTTCTTATCAAGGGGCTCAATACCTCCCTCAACATTTCTCTATTTTATCTCTAAAAGAGGTGCTTCCCTTTACCCCCACCCCCATGCAAATGGGGAGTGCATTCTCTCATAAGGAACCATGAAGTCTTCAGTCATTCATTTTTTAGATATTGAGCAGTCACTTTTGGGGTCAGGACTCACAAAGAAGGGGTATACTCATTATTGATGGAAAGGGCATCATGGGAGTGATAAACAACAGCAGCAACGAAAGGAAAATCAGGGACTAATCTTCCTGAAAACCAGGGCAGCCTGAGACCACACTGGGGACATGGAAGGCATTAACATACTGTAGGGGCCACACCTGAGGCTCATTTTCCCTGGGGTCATCTCCGCCTTTGCCCAGGTAACACAATGCAAAGAGGTACAACCAATCTGAGAAACAGCCTTCCTTTTAGTTGGTCAGGCCCTATGCTTCTTAAGGTCGATTGATACCTGTGAGGATGTGAACCCAACTCTCTCTACCCCTAGGACCATCTGACCTCAGTTCCTGGACCCAAGCGTAACTCAAGACCGGACGGCTGGGACTTGACATCAGGACACTTGCTTTGGAGAAAGCTGTGATCTAGGGTCCTCTTCTCATAATTCATATCCTGCCCTCTTTCAGCAATCAAGAGCCCCCATCTCCTGCCAGTTTTATCCCCCCACCATTCTGCTGACCTAGATCCCTGACTCTCTAGCTCTGTGCTTGAGTCCACATTCAGTATTCATTATTCACTCACCCGCTATTTTCTAATAACCTACTCTCACCTGGCACCGGGTTATTTAGGCCAAATGGAAGCAAAACAGACATGATCCTGGCCCTCAGGAAACCAACAGGCTAGCACAGTAGTTTTCAACATTATTAAAATCAATACCTCTTTTTTTATAATAAATCATTTTGGTTGTAATCCTTTACTATCCTGAAATTAAATTCATAGATACTATAAACTATCCACATAAATGCAAAAAGATCAATAAATGTCTTGCCACATAAATATGAAATGAAAGCAATCCATAGCAAACTACTAGATATTTAAACATGTAAATACTCACACAGGACTACACTGAAAGACAGAGTAGAAAGAGGCTTATGCCTTTACATAGAATCCCTGTGAATTCAACAGCTACAAACACGAACTGATAAAGGGGTGTTGCATTGACTACTCTAATTCCAAAAGCAACATAACAATTGTTGACATGATTTTCTGAAATGGTGAACGACCCCGGATAAACCTCTGAGAAAAAAAGGTTGACCTTCCATCTCTTTATACAATACGTAGTTTCTTCAAAACTGTGGGGTTAGTTGAGGGGAGCAAAACCCTTTGTGCATATATGTAAAATATTAATAGCATAAGTTTAGATAACTATAAATGGGTTTTTCACTTTCATGGAAGTCCATCAAAACTTTCCAAAATCATGACAGATGCTAGACTAATCTTCATTTTGCAAGACTGTCCTGGGCATTGCTGGAAACCTACCATCCCCATTTTCCAACCCTCTAAGGGACCTCATAAATTTTCCAAAAGCCCCCTAGGGGGCAGTATTGCCTCAGTTGCCAGCCTCTGATCTAGCCTTTCAGTTAATTCCTCTAGGACTGGGGCTTTGTCTAGTTCTCCCCAGGTTCTCATCCACCTTACCACGGCCCTGGAATGGTGACCCATCTTTGCTACCACTGCCCGACGGAACTTGTAGCCCCATCTCAGCTTAGTTCACCTAAGCTGGGTAGGATTGATACTTCCACTTATGCCAACAGTTTAGATTTCAACCTGTTGTGTCCACTATGGTTGTCCCCACTGAACTAAGCTCCAGCAGCTGAGTTTCCTACCCCATCACAAGGGCGTTGCTACTTGCAGATACCAGCCATACCACTCTACACACCAGCCCCCCTCCATCCAAGCCCAAGTAGAACAAGTCCAAGTACAGCCAGGTTGGAACTTGGGTCTCACCAGATCCCTGCGGCCTTTTGCCTGCAGCTCAATTCCCTTAGGGTATTGAAAGAGGAAAGAATTATTTTCTGAAAATAGGAAGACAGAAAGTCAGCCATCCTTGTGGCTTTCTTCTACCAACCTTTAAACAACTTCTCAGCATCGCACAGAGAGTCCCAAACCATCTGAGAAGCCAGCCCCCTTCCCTGCAGAGCACTATAGCCAAGAGTATGTGCTCTGGAATCAGACAAACCTGGATTCAGATCCAGGGTCTTCCTCATACTAATGAAAGACTTTATGAGTTTCACTTAGACTCTCTAACTTCTAGTTTGAGCATCTAGAAAATGATAATAATAATAGTACCTACCTCCGTAGTGTCCTTCTAAGGATGAAATGAAATGAATGCTTATGAGTTGCTTAGCAGAGTGCCTGACACATAGCAATCCCCTAGAAAATGATAGTTATTGTTGCTATTTTGAGAGTCACATGGTATACTGTGAAAACTTGCTTCAGCTGACTTTACTTGTCCTGTTCTGCATGTTTCCACTTTATCTACTAGACCAAGCTAGAAATTTTTGTGAGGCTTACCAGTATGGGTCTGCATCTTGTATTGAAGTTTCATCTAATGAGAAATATCAAGCTGATAAAATCTTAAGGACTCTATTCAACCAGATAACAAGAATGTACTTTTATATTTTTTCTGTCCTGTCTCATTCCACAAAGAAAATTTGAGATGTAGTCATTGAGCAGAACAGGACTGGAAGCAGGATTAAGTTGGAAGTATACTTAAATATGGCACCTGCTTTCCTAGAAAATTCAAGAAGTGTCTGAAAAGGTGTCTGGTGAAGTTAGCTGCATGGTTAATCACATCAAGCAGTACCTGCACCATGCTGGAGCTTTTGGAGGAAAAGAGAAAAAACACAATCATTCATCAAGGTGCCAAAGAGAGCATTTAACTACTGTGCAGAGACAGTATTAAAAAGTCATCTCAGTGCAAGCAGATTAAGGCAACAGACATTTTGAAGGTTCTAACCTGTTTGCTTAGCATTACAAAAGGGTATTGAACAACCCAGTAACCACTGAAGGGAATATACAAACATTCATCAGCCGGTCAATATTTATTGAAAACCTACTATGTGTGTGGTGCTATGTAGCCTATAGAAAGCAGAAGAGTATAAGCATCGGTCTAGAACTTTCCCCTGAAGAACTTGCTATCCAACTGGGGAGTGGAGATGGGGTGAGGAAAAAAAACCCAGACAAAGCAATAGATAGCCCTTCAGCTAGGACTTCCAGAGTAGGCTAGCATTCTTTTAGTTGCTATAATTATAGTCTCACAAAATCAAGCAGACTAAATGTTCTGTTGTTTGGTAAAATAAAAAAAATATATAGTTAAGCTTGTTAAGGTGGCTGTTTGACTTTACAAGGACTTACACAATGTGGTTCAGGACCAGTTTTTGGTGTCTGGCAGATCTTGGTTTAAGTTCTGGCTCTGCCACTTTACTAGCTGTTTGACCTTTTCCAGGTAGCCTAACCTCTCTCTAGGCCAGTTTCCCCCTGTGCAGACTGAAGGTAATAACAGTACCCTCTTTGAAGTGTTGTGAGGATTAAAAGAAATACACTAAGTAAAGCACTCAACATAGAGCCTAGAACATAGTCAATGTTCCCTAGAAAAGTAGCTTGCTATAGTTACTAAAAGAGAGAAAATGACTGCCACTAGCATTGGCCAAAGACATATAGAAACTCAAAGAAATTTCCAACCTCTTCCATTAGTAAAGAAGGCAGTTTCTACTCCTTGGAGCCAGGCCTTGTAAGATGGAGTAAAGAAAATATTCTCACAACAGCTCCTTCTCCCCCTGCCCCCACCCCTGGGTTAATCTGGCTTTCGTACTGCCACCTACATGCCCGGAAGGGGCTCCTTTCCACCATTGTGTGGAACCTCCCTGGGAGTGCTTGGTCATCCAATTTCAATATTCCTCTCTTTACAACCTCCCTTTGCAATTTGGCACCATACATTGCCTTCCCTGAGGTATAGCAATATAAGAAAGGATAGAAAAAATGTAATGTGACCTTTTAATAAAGAATGACCTGTATGTGAAAACCTAACAGTGCTTCTTAGAAAATACATGTACACAAAACCCTACAAAAGGCTCTGACTCATGTTTGGGAGAAGCGACAGGCACACCTGAATAGATTTTTTTCTAATTTAACTGGCAAAAATGTATCTCTGAATCTCCATCACAGTACGTACAGTTTCCACCCCAAAAGGAAACACTGAGGTTTTATGAGAAATCATTATGGCAGTTCCAACAGAATGTGGATGACAGAATTTGCTTCCTAAAATGCTACCATGTGTATTTTCTTGTTTCCTGGTTATTAATACAATACGTTTTGTCTCTGAGTCAAATGTTTTTACTTATGCCCAGAAATATTGTGAGTTACAGGAAGTCTCACAGGCTTAATTAGTGAGGAGTTTAACTTAATCCAATGATTTTGCAATAACCCAGACTAAGTCAGGCCAACTCCCCACATTTAATGGGAAGTAAGAGGTCAGAAATGGCCTTTACCTACCGTGTTAGAGAAAAGGCACATGATGAACACAAACAAGGATGGTTCCCCAGAGGTAAAAATGACAGGCTGAGGTCACTGTAATTATCCACAGTGCTTTTTATATGCAGTTTCCTATTACACGTGTTACCTGTTGCTTTCAACTTTCTGTAATTACAGTTTCTTATAGTCAGATAGTACTCTTTCCCCTTCCTTTTACCAACCAGCACTCTCAGGGGAAAGTCACTCCTGGCCTCTTAAGTTTGCTTGTGAGTATATTTTAAAAGGCAAAGCTTCTTAGCCCAGCCAAATGAAACGAATTGGAAAGGCTCACCATAGAAACGAGATGCCTGTTGCGTGTAATAGCTGATTTCTTTGCAGCCCCATCCTAAGCACTAGGTCACAATTTTGGAATGAAAGAACCTGTAAAGGCCTCAGATGACAGCAATGAAAATGATTAAGGGATTGGAAAAGACGATCCAGGAGAAAAGATTAAAGGTATTAGGATTATAAGGACAGTTTATTAGCCCCAAGAAGGGAAATAAAATGAAGCTGTTCTTCTTCGCTATTAATGGCACAGAATAAATGAATGGCAGCATGAGGCACTTTAGGTTATATGTAAGAAAGAACTTCATAACAAGTCCCCTTAAACACTAAAGGCTGTTCATTCTTCATTCCTAAACCATGGGTAGCACCCAAACACATGTTGGACTGTGTGCTAGGCACTGGAAAAGTTCACAGGCTAATGAGGGGGGTATGCCAAATAGATCATTAAAAGACAGTGGGATGCATTCTATAATAGAAGGAATTTGGAATGCTTTGGATTTTTAAAAGGCAATAGGGTGCATGTATTATATATCACCTTCAATGGGGTCTCAGGCAGCACCCAGTAATCAAGTACATTGATATTGCTGGAGCAAAAATACATGAATATTCATACAGGGTATGATATAAATACTATAAATAGCCTCATGCCTGTTTGATTTTTGCTGCCAAATGAGTTTGCCATAAACTTACAAAAGCTTCTCGGTTTCAGAGCTGTTTAGATTTTGGAATGTTAGATATGGAACTGTGGATCTCTCTAAAGAGAGTCTGGCCAAACAGTAGGACTTGGGAATGACAGAGGACTTCTGGTCACAGGCAGAGCATGTTTATCTAATATTCTAATATTTCCCAACTCTGCTGTGTTGGTACCATAGACACATTTTGAGGAATATGGTGGTGGTGGTGGTGGTGGTGGTGGTGGGGTGTGTGTGTGTGTGTGTGTGTGTGTGTATGTGTGTGTGTGTAAAGCAAAGGGAACCTCTTCATTGTTCCTCAGCTCGCTTTTATTTTTTTAATTTTTTATTAAGTTTATTGGGGTAACATTGGTTAATACAATTATATAATTTTCAGGTGTACATTATAATTCGACATCTGTATATTCTACTGTGTTTACCACCCAAAGTCTAGTTTCCTTCAACTATCATATATTTGATCCTCTTTACCCAGTTCACCTTCCCCCTAACCACGTATATTTGACCCCCTTTAACTCACTATTTCCCCATTCCTCTCACAACCCCTATCCTCTGGTAACTGCTAGTCTATAGTCCATGTCCATGAGTCTCTGTTTGTTTTTCCTATTCATTTATTGATTTTAGGTTTATATCCCACATATAAGTGATATCATGTGACTTGCAACTTTTCCTGTCTGGCTTATTTCACTTAGCAAGATTATCTCGAGGTTCATCCATGCTGTCGCAAAAGGCAGTATTTCATCTCTTCTTATGGCTAAGTAATATTCCATTGTATATTTGTACCACAGCTTCTTTAGCCAATCATCTATCATAGGACACTTTGGTTGCTTCCATGTCCTGGCCACTGTGCATAATGCTGCTATGAACATCAGTGTGCAAATATCTTTTTGGATGTGGGTTTTCAAGTCTTTGGGGTAAATATCCAGTAGAGGGACTGCTGGATCATGTGGTAGATCAATTCTTAGTTTTTTGAAGAGCCTCCATACTGTTTTCCATAGTTCAAGCCCACTTTTAGGACCTATCTAGAAAGTGGCCCTTGGCAATGCCTCTTAGAGGAATTAACCAAATGGTCAATAAATGATTTTTGCTATTGTTATCATGATTTCACATATTTGGCACCATAGTCCCTATGAGCATACCCACAAATATGCAGAATAAGCATCCTCTTGGGTTTGCAAAGTGGGGTGGAATCATTGTGAAGAGTCTCATCTCTGACTTTCCTTTTTAGCTATGTTCCGTGAAGAGCAGGGCAAGGAGAAACTGGCTGTCCTGTTCCCTCTCTCACTCCAGTGGATGGCAGAGCTTGGCAAGGGATAAAGAAAACTGAACTGCCTACAGGGAGAAGCACCCAAACACCTGGTTATCTGCATGGGGGAACACCCAATTACCCTCCGCCAACCAAGCAGCTTCACTAAGGGTCTATCCTCCCTTGAGGGGGAACACCCAGTGAACTCTGCACCACACCCTTAGAAGTTGTTTGCTTCCTGAAAAAAGAGGGGGCAGGGGGACTGATCTGGTTCTCCTCTGTTCTCAATAAGAAAAGGAGACCCCCTTCGGGGGCCATTTTCTGCTACCACCCACCCTCGATCATCACCTACATACACCTAAAGCTCAAAGAAACTTTCAGCTTTAGTCCCTCCAGGACTCTAAGTCCACATCATTTCAGGATGAGCTCAGCCTACAACCACTCCCTCTGAGGCCTGGCTTCCCAACCTTGGCTATTCCAAAGCACACATCTGCTGCAACACACAGGGCCCACCCTAGGCAAAATCCAGCTGGGGAAACAGCCTGCAGTCCCCAGATTTCCCACACCCCCACACCCCACCCTTCTCTCGGGCGTTTCTCTCTCCTATCCTCAGCAGGAAAGGCTCTAATAAAGGAAGGTGTCCTCAGATATAAATAATAACCTTTTCTTATCCAGATGCCCCTGCAAGACTCCTCCTTGCCATTGGACTCAAAAGAACCATGCACTGATAGAGTCTGTTATCACTCATAGACACAAAAGAGCTACCTGGGGAATGGGCAGGGGGAACTTTCTCAGTGCCCATCAAATTATGATGTGGGGCTACCAGGTCAGTCCTCACGTTCTTTGTGTAAGATGGACAGTGGCAACACTCCTCAGAGGAATGGATTCTGTTTTCTGAATTCAAATCATGTCATGCAGGCAGATATCAGGAGAGAATATCTGGAATTGGAATTGACTTGGAAAGTCTGAGATACAGTTTTGCCAAAGTTTGAGGGTGCCAGAGGGAGGGGGTTGGGAAAGGGAGGGGAGATTTTGAAGGAGAGAGAGAGAGAGAGAGAGAGAGAGAGAGAGAGAGAGAGAGACCTATTGGTGAGAAGGAAGGAGGAAAAAGGGAAAAAGCAGTGGAGGAAGAGAAACCTGTATGGCAGGTTGGGGGTGTGCCAGAGGACTAGTAAAACTGGATTTAAGGATTCAGTTAACATTTTTTGAGTGCTTATTTTGTACTGGGCGCTAGCTGTGCTGTCTCACGTCATCCTCACAACCACTCTAAAAGATGAGAACTATTATTAGGTACATTTTACAGGGATCTATTATTAGATCCATTTTAATATTATTGGATCCATTTTCTGAGGCTGAGGTAATTTGTGACAAATCAGACAATCAGTGAATGATGGAAGTAGGATTCAAACACCAGTTGGTTTGACTCCAGAGCCTTCAACCATCTGAGGAAGAGGCCAAGCACCTTTTGGTTGTAAGAGGAACCTCTCTGGTGTATGTTGGCAGAAGTCTCCAGACAACATCCCCTTCACCACAACACAGAAGTACCCACACTGTTCCCACAGGGACCACCTGCTACTGGGATAAAGATTGCATTCAGAAAGGGTACCATCAAAATGTGGGGGAAAAAAACATATTCTGGAGAAGGTTAGTACAGCACAAAAGTCAGGGGGAAAGCCTGCCCTATTTTAAAGTCTTAGAAGAGTTGGGAAGGATGAAGAACCCAGCAAGATAGGCAGCCTGTAGGATCCATAACAGGGGTGGGGGTGGGTGACACTGTGGCACTGAGTCCCTGAGATACATACAATGGGAGTCCGAAGACATGAAAGACAAACTGGACTTATGTCACTGTTTGATCCAGAGCTGGCCACACCCTCCATACATGCAAACAAGGAGAGGAACATATATATGGTGCAGGCATCGGAGACCAAGAACCTAAGTTCAAATCCTGGCTTTGCAACCTCCAAGGTATATAAGTTTGGGCAAGTCACTGCTCTGAATTTCCAGTCCCTCATCTGCAAAGTGTAGCTGGAAATAAGAACATTTACTTCAGACATGAAATTGCATGTGAAAAAAAAATGTGTAACACGATGCCTGGTACTTAGTAGAGAGTCATTAAATATCAAGTTCATCTGCCTAGTTCTCACCAACTCTCGGCAGAAAAGAAAGGCCAAATTTAAAAGCTTTGGAAATAACCTCTGGAGATAAGTAAGGCCTAAAACATTCATCGATTCATTCAACTGGTAAGCCTTGAATTCCTCCTTGATACCCTGGAGAGTTGGACATGAATAAACTAGTCCTTGTTCTCAAGGAGCTCACACTCTAGTGGGCACAGGTCCAACACACTACTGCTATACAGTAGAATAAATTACACAATTTTGTGGGGGCTAGTGAGGCACTTGAGGGCACTAAGAAAGATTCATGGGGAAGATAGTTGAGCCAGAACTTGAAGGACAAGTAGCAATTGTTAGGCCGACAAGGAAAGAAAATATATTCCGAGTAAAGGGAATAGCTTATGTTAAGGAATATAACATGGCAGATTTAGGTGGAGCTGGAACAGTGAGGATTGGTAAGAGATTACACTGGAAGAAAGTCATGAGGGACAAGGTATTATTGAGATGATACTGAAAATATATAACAACCGGTGTGGCATGGGCATTAAACACTTAGAAAGGAATTAGTGGCCATAAACCATATTTAGGCTACATTGAGGCCTCTAAACAAGGGATTCCTCATATTTAGAATAGTTTTGGCAACTGAAGAATTAACGTATTTGTTATTGCAGCATTTATTACTGAGGTTTTCATGCTGTTTGAACATTTAGCCTGACAGTAATGGTAATATCTGGCATATGACATGTATACAGTGACATATAATACTATTTCGCAGAAACAATTTTATGAATTGTACCTATATCTATATATAAAAGACATTTTTTACTATCTTACCAGAAATTTGATAGATTGTTAGGGAGGAAAAGCATAGTATCTTGATAGTTCCCCTAAGCACACAGGGCACAGTCACACACATAATATGTCTCTAATAAATGTTGAATTGCTGTAATGAAGTCAGTTGAATTGAATGTCTTTCCTTTGAAATTCTATTCCTGTCAATTTTTTTTAAATGTTTTATCTAATAATTCTAATTAACTCACCTCTTTCCCTTATCCTATTCATTACCATTGCAAATAATGTCAGATATTCTTAGGATAGAGAAGAAACATTTTAAAATTACCTTCAAATTTCATAGAGCTAGCTCCCTTAGTTAATTTCCTTCCGATTCTCTCTGACTCATCCATGGTCATCGCACACTATAGTCTTATGCTAGCATGGATTTTATTGTCTGACCTGTTGTTTTTCTGAGCCTCCCAAGTGAGAGAATCAGTAATGCAGAATAGCTGCACATTGAGGTTATATTAATCATTTATTTGTAAGTGAACCAGGTCACCTTTCACATCAGGTCTCCTAACGTCAATTTTTACACATCTAACATGAAACGGTCCAAATAAATCAGTTCCATCGAGGTAAGGGCATGCAAGCAAATCTTTTTTTAAAAAATTAGTAAGAACAAAAATGACTTTTTTTCATTACAGTTCAGTCCTAGCCAAATCGATGGGAGGACAAATTCAACATCATATTCATAGAACGTTAAAGCCCAGGGTTTAGGCTTTGGAACCAGATCAGCCTCTGTTTAAATTCCAGCTTTGCCACTTGTTTGCTGTGGGCCTTAGGCAAGTTTTTTTAACTTCACCAAGTCTAGGTAATTTGGGGATAAAAATACCTACCTTGCAGGGCTGTTGTGAGGACTAAAGTTAAAGTATGGAAAGTGGAAGTGCTTGGCATGGTACCTGGCAGTGAGCAGGCACTTATTAAGTGGTAGTTATTATTATCGTTACTATGAGTCCCTTATAACACAGAAAGAACATGAGATCATGAGTCAGAAGCCCAAGTTCTGTTCTTAGCTGTACCACCAATAAGGCAAAGACATTGTCCCCTCTCTGGACCTCAGTTACTTTGTAAAATGAGCATATTTGCTGAGGGATGACTATGTGTCTTATGGGTTCCACCACTCTCCTCTTTGACATCCACAACAGGAAATCAATAATCAATCACAGGACTATTTCCTGGTGAGAAAACATATGGACTTAGAATACTTCTCAAAACTGGGTCCCAAATAGCCTCTACTGCTCAGTTAAAGTTGGTAAATGAAATGAAGCTTATTTGCCTTCCTTGAATTCAGTGGCCTCAGGTATATGTTTCAGTGCAAACATTCTATGGCTCTGTGGGAGAAATGCTCTCTGATAATGTTTGCAAGCCTACTACAAGATGAAGTGAAGAGTTTCAGGTTCAGAGAGTGACTTCCTACCTAATGAGATGGAAATAAATAATCCAGCCTATTTGGTATAATGCAATAAAATAAACCTGGATTTATGTCTATTTCTTCTGCTGTGTCCTACCTCGCTCTGTGACCTTGGGCAACTCACATAATCTCTCGAGCCTCATTTTCCTCATTTGTAAAGATGGATCTAAGATGGTTATGTAAGATGTTAACATTAGGAGAAACTGGGTAAATATATAGGAACTCTGTATTGTTTTCATAACTGTTCTATGAATTTAAAATTATTCAAAAAAAGTTGATTTTTACAAAGTGGGCAGAAAGACAACTACCTTGAAGGTTGTGAAAAATAAATGAGATAAGATATGGGAAAGTCCATAGTTTGGTGCTTTTATTTTTTCCCTCCAAGGCATCTTCCTTCACCTACACATTCGAACTTGTAGAACACCTGAGGAATCAGTAGACATGCCTTCTGGACTGTGATGCCAGCAGGTTCACCTGCCTGATAGTATTGCAGTTCAGAACCTTGCTATTAAGCCAAAGCCCTGCGAGCAAGAAGGTTAGGTTTACACTGTCCAGGGAGCCAATAAATGTGTCTGGCACACATTGTCAGAAAGCAAATTAGCCTGTGTCTTTGTTAGATTCTGTGTGCATGCATGTGTGTGTGTGTGTGTGGGGAGGGGATGCATACAGGCATAAGTGAAATAAGATAACTGAGTAAGAACTGGGTAGAATCTGAATAAGACTTGCAGATAGTTAAGGAAGCAGGTTCATGCTCTATCCACTTAGAATTCTTTTTCTTGTGGGCTTTTAGTGAAAGCACTGTTTACAGATATACCCTAATGTATTCAAATAAGTTAGTGGGATAGAGGGATAGGAGGAGGCGTATCTATTCAGCCATTGGGCCTATGCTTGTCCTAGGCTTGTTTGCCTTGGAAATCCATCCCTCCCTTTTCCCTTATCTGCTCTATTTTGCAGCAGGAGGGAAACGGGGGGGGGAGAGGGGAACGAGGGGGATGAATTGGTCCTGTGCATGTTGTTTCCCAGACTTTAGTGATTTGGCCAATGGAAAGCACTTGTAGGACATTGGAAAGCAGGAGGATGAGAGAATCCAAGGTATTTCTCTCCCTCCCTCTTTGCCTACTATGATGTCCCTGTGTCTTTTGTGGCTCTGGCAGCACTGACCAGGTTTACTGTGGCTCCAGTTTCCATCAAGTGACCCAGCCCTCAGGTTTTAGCATAGGAGCAAAGGAGTTCCCTGCTGTGGCTAATCTCTGAGTAGCCTCACTGTCCTGGGCTTGGCATCATCAGCTGTATAACCAATTTTCACGCTGAATTCCTTCTCCCCTAAATATTCCATGGTTTCTGTTGTCCCAGTTGGACAGACTACTCTCTCCTCCATTAGCAAACAGCAAGGATTTCCTCTTCCCACTAGCCAGTTTTCATTTTGGAAAGCAAAGACTCTGAGAGACTTATCTGGGAAATCTGGGTGGGAGATTAGGAGAGTGGAAGAGCTCTGGAGAATTAAAAATGGAGATCAAGCTCAGGAGAGCACTCAGGCACCTAAGAAGTCTCTGAAACTAGGAAAGAGCAAGAACAGAAAAGCAGTGGAACTAGTTTTGCTGATTATGGCCTTTGCCTTGTCCCAGCCTGTGGATGCTCTAGGAGTCCTCTGCATTGACAGAGAACAAGATGAAGTCTAGAAAGAGAGGAAAGACAAGCACCCAGCCCCAACTGACCCTGCCAAGCCAGCTCCAGGAACATGGAAAGAAAAACTCCAGGGTGTGGCTGGCCTGCCAATGGGTGGCAGCTACATTCCAATCAGATGGAGTAGAGAGAACCAACCCTATAGTCCCACTGATCACATCACTCAGGCTGTCCCAATGGGTCATGATTGAACTGTGTGAGGAAAAGTATTTGCTAGAGGCTGAGTGGCAAGGGCTTCAACAGCAAAAGAAACCACATAGGACTATCCCCAGGCAAAGGGCCCCTTCACATAATTTTCTTACAAATTATATTTGGGGCTGTATAGACCCAGTCACGGTACTGAAGTTTCATTTATCAGCCAGTAATTGACTATGTGACCTTGTAAAACAGGGAGAAGGCAGTCTGGCACCTGCTTACCTAAAAAGACACATTATGAGTACCCAGTACACATCAAACTGTAATTCCATCTCAGAAGAAGTACAAGAGCAGATGCCTGAGAAATACTTTCTACTGAAGGCTGGGAAAGAAAGAAGAATGGAGGAAGTACTTTGTAGTGCTAAAGAGCATAGTTTTAACGAAATTATTGTTAGTTTAGTCACAAGCAATCATCATATTGTCATCGTATATTAAAATATCCTTAATTTTCTGATATGCATAATGAGGTTTGTAGAGGTAAATGATATAACACCTGGGATTTCCTTCAAAATATTAAGGCAAAGCACAAAGGAAAGGAAGATAAATAAAGCTAACATGAAAAATCACAATAGCTGTTGAATCTGGGTAATGGGTACATAGGGGTTCATCATACTATTCTAGAGAGAAGGGAATGATTCCTAGAAGAATCCTCCTTTTCAAGAGTAGTATGATTCGACTATGGTTTTTTGTTCGTTCGTTTGTTTTTAGTAAACACATGTTAAAAGTTTTATTTAACTCATTTATGAGAACTCAGTAAGGTATTGCAACCAGTGCAAAGGAGAACTCAAAATAGCACACATTTGTAGTCAGTTAAGGAATGTTAAAATAAATTCCCAAATAGGTATAAAACAAAAAAAAATCAGTCAATATTCACAGCAATAATCAATTGTATTCCACCAGACACCAGACCTCTACAATCCCCAGAACCCTGTTTTACAAGGTCACATAGTCAATTACACTGAGAGGATATCCAGTGATTTCTGCTCATTTCGCAGTCTTCTAGAATTTTCCCTACACTTGGAAACTTCAGAAATGTTGGAGATTCTTGATCTTACCATTGCTTTGAATGGGTGGACTGATGATAGTGGGAGTGTGGGGGTGGGGCTCGAAACCTAGTTTCTGCTCTTTCTAGTGGTGTGGCCTTGGGCACAGTAATTTATCTCACTGAAGTTCAAACTCCTTACCTGTAAAATGAAAATAAGAAATCTGCCTCATATGATCATTGTGGGGACCAAGGATGAAACTAAAGCACCTGGTACTTGGCAATTGGTCAACAATCATAAAAACCAACATCGAATGGGGGTCTGCTCTATACCAGTCACTGGGATAAACAGTTTACATGCTTTAATTCATTTATTCCTCACAACCACTATGAGGTATGTGCTGTCATTAGCCCCTTTTATAGGTGGGAAAAGTGAGGATCAGGGAAATTAACTGGCCCAAAATTTCCCTGCTAAGTACCGAAGGTTTGAACCAAGACAGTGGCTTTCATGACCAGAGTTTTTTATGTTCTTCACTGCCTCCCTGTTATTTTGGGAGATGTGGCCTCTGGTCAGAGCAATCTAAGGAATAGAGGAGAAATATGCAAACAGTGCAACTATGGCCTTGATCCAGGAAGCAAGTTTCCTACAAACATGTGCCCCTGTAAAGAAGTTTCAGAGGGGAAGCCAAGGCCCGGGTCCTTGCATGTGTTATACATGTTTCCAGTCTTATGCTTCCTAATCTATGCACAACCCCCACCCCAGCTTACACCCTCACACTCATATACACACATAACATCAAATATTTTTACTGATGCCTCCTCAGTGTTTCCTGGCCTTTTTAATTTCATGGAATACATAGAGAAGTATATTTTTAAGTCCCAAGAGCCCTTGCTGTCCCAGACCCCTCCAAGCCCCTCCGAAGGTTGAAGCAATCAATAAATTGGAATATCAATTAATACACCAATTGGTATGCCACTATGCTATAATTCACAGGTACCTTTTATATACTCTAGGCGCAATGATCTGACTGTAAGTTCCTGATCAAATACAGACTAAAAAAATTGTAGAAAGTTGAACACTTAAATCTTTGACTATATTTTAAGCTTTGAACACCATTTTCTTCCACTTATATTTGAAGCTGGTAGATGAATAATTGCCTGATATTTAATGTGAGCCCATACATTTTTAGACATGTTATTTTAAACGTCTAATCAATATGAGTTCATTTGTCATTCTTTTCTACAAGCATGGCTCATCATAAACTCATCTGTGATTCATAAGAATATAAAAAAAATACTTCCATGGAAATTTTATCTTAATTCAGAATTATTGGTCTTTCTAAGTGAAACATTATGTGTTTGTACTTCTAAACAGATTTCATTGATAACTGTTCATTGGAGGAGAAGCATATTTTTTAAATTTTTCGAGTCTTTGACAAAATCATGGGTAAAAACTGGCCATATCTCCATGATGCCGATAGACCTGAATGAATAAGAAAGGAAGAGATGATATTGTTCAATGACTAGGCTGTTTGGTCCATGGACTACTTGCCAACTTCTGTGTGTTTGGTGTGAGAGTATTTCCTTTTCATCCACATGTTATGGCTTTGTATATGTACATGTCTTCTCACTAAACAACTTGGATGCCTCTTTCATGAGGGAATGTATAGAAGCAATGAGAACTTAAAACTGGACAGGGAAGGACAATGGGAAAATCGTGACAGAAGACATTCCTAAAATTGTTCTGCCACTGCCATGCAGTTGTAGCCCGAGCAAAAAAATTTGCAAATTTTCTACATTAAAGCACAACTGAGGCTGCAATGATGATGTAGAAAATTATGATTACTATTAAAAAATATATCAGAAGGGGAAGATAAATCATCAATATTATACTATTTATCAGAAAACTATTTAGACTAAGTCAGCTCTTATTAATCCACGTTCACAATAGATGCATGTGGTGCCCCTAAGCATGATAGTTGGGGAAACAATGACTTGCCCATGAATTCAGTGGTCCAGGGCCAATGTGGCAGTCATGTGTACTCTTAATACGCTATTTAGTTGTAGCTCTGAATTGAGTTCATGGACTTTAACAGTTTTGGTGTGAATGTGCAGAAAACTAAATGAGAGGATTTCATTCTATAAAAGCAAACCCAGAAAAGCTTAGTAGAATCACTGAAAAACAGCACAGAATAGCAGAGCTTTCATAAAACATTTTAAAATTACAGATCAATAGAGAGTGGCTTATAATTGTAGAAGAGAATAGGTAAAGAGGAAAAGCTTCACAATGATTCTCTCCACTTCCCACACCATAGTGAATCCAGTCTCCTTTTGAAGTTGAGATTAACCATGTTCCAGATGACAAAAAGTGGATAGAAGAGAGTGGCAGCCAGCTACTGTTCATGACTGAGGCTGGCTGAAGAAATAACTAACTTTTAACAGTCATGGGAAAGAGTCATACTGTACTAAGGGTTTACAAGGGAGAAAGTTTCTTTCTTAAAAGACATTATGGTCAAAATCTAGATGAAAGACCAATTTCACCTTGACTTGAGTGATAAGGTTGTTTGACTGGATTAATCAGATGCTTGGCTAGAGTGACCAAACAATTCAGCTCAATCCCTCCTGAAGCTAGGCATGATCCAAGAACTTAACAGAGCCATCTCTATTGTGTTGGATGTCAATAATTGTGATTTCTATTTAGCCTTGTGCTTTTGGGGCCTACAGCAGTGGGGAATCCCCTGAGACCTTTTGGGCATGTTCAGTTCACCTAGCTTCAAGATATACAGATCTTATTTCAAGATAAAGAATTAAAAAACTACATATGAGTTTTTACTTCTCAAATATTTTAGCTAAAAGTAGTGCTAATTTTCTCATTGTTATTCTTCTATGCAATCAAATAGGTAATCAGAATTCTTAGAATACATATTTTCCATGTAATTAACTATTAATATCACTTTGAAATGAAAAATAAGACAGAAAGCTTGTAAATATTTTTTTTCTATTTTAAAACTGAAATTGACCCTTGTATTTTTTTAAATAAAGGTTTTACATGGATCTATGAAGGACCCCATGTTGTATATATTTATGTACCTTGTAGAAATCCAGCAAGTATTAATTTGATCTTAAATTACATCAGCTTCTTTTCAAATACCTGTTTATTATGAGCATATGCTTTATCTATATATCAATGTAGATATGTTGTGGCATCCTGCTACATACAACTTGTAATGTTTCTCCATTGGGTCAAGTTTGTATTTTGTTCAAGTGAAAGAAAAAAAATGCTAATGACCTTTTGGCCAGAACTGCCATCTTCTTTATTTCTCCAAAATGACAAACACAAAGAGAAAGAGGAGAGGCACCTGCTATATGTTCTCTAGGCCTTTTAGAAAACATTGAGTTGTTTCTTTGGTCACATACATGCAAATCTACAAGAAAGGTGGTATTGTAGACATCAAGGGAATGGGTACTGTTTAAAAAGGAATCCCCCACACATGTTGCCATGGCAAAACCGAAGGGTCTACAATGTTACCCAGCATGCGGTTGGCATTGTTGTAAACAAACAAGTTAGAGCAAGATTCTTGCCAAGAGAATTAATGTACATATTGAGCATATTAAGCACCCTAAGAGCCAAGATAGCTTCCTGAAATGTGTGAAGGAAAATGGTCAAAAAAAGAAAGAAGCCAAAGAGAAAAGTATTTGTGTTCAACTGAAGTGCCAGCCTGCTCCGCCCAGAGAAGCACACTTTGTGAGAACCAATAGAAAGGAACCTGAGCTGCTGGAGCCCATTCCCTACGATTTCATGGCATAATTGGTTTAAAAAAAAATGAAATAAAAGACTTCTAAAAAAAACACTAATGATTAATTGGGGGAACAGACACTTCGGTGCTCTGTGGTAAACAAGCTAACTCAGTGTCCTTGGTAAAATAATACTTCCTCTTAGAGCAAGGAATCAAATAAACACAGGAAATGTCTATGCTTCTTAGCCTATTCATTCCAGTTAGAATCATGATCTACAACAACCTGTCTCTTTCCTTCCTTCCTTCCTTCCTTCCTTCCTTCCTTCCTTCCTTCCTTCCTTCCTTCCTTCTTTCCTTCTTTCCTTTCTTCCTTCCTATCAAATCAAGTGGCAGAAACAAAACAAAACCCCAGACCTTTTGACTTTCAGTCCAGTGCTAATATAAGTGTTACCAGAGGCCTCAAACTCTGATAAAAATTTTTGGGCACTTTAATTCAAACCAATGTTTCTCAAGCTATATTCTACAGAACACTAGCCAGCATTAATAAAGGACTCTTAGTCAATTAAGTCTGAAAAATGCTACATCTTCTATTTTCCCTTGGAGATTTGCAGTACATGTTAGTATTTTAAAGGCTATAAGAAGACTTACAGTAAATAACCCTGCTTAATTTTATTTAACTCAAAAATTTCCAACCTTACTTGAGTATGGATCTTTTTTTTATCTCATTGAATGCTTATTAACATCTTAAAGGGTTCCATAGTATGTAATTCGGGAAACATTAGTAAAATAAGTCAGAAACATATTGATTAAACTGTACTTACTTACTATGCTTTCAACACTTATGCTTAAAGAAAGTACCACTGGCACTGGAATCCAGGCCTTATGTTTTCTTGGCTAATTCACACTCTCCCCACTCATACATCACATGCTTTCCCCATGGTCTTTTTTTTTCTTCTGGTTGCTAACTATTGCTCAAGATCTCTCTAATTAGCTACTCTCTTGAGACAATAACTTTGTTAATCTAAGGCAATGGTTCTTAAAGTGTGGTCCCTGGATCAGCAGAATCAGCATCACCTAGGAACTTGTGAGAAATGCAAATTCTTCTGCCCCACTCACTTCAGACTTATTGAATCAGAAACTCTGGGGCAGGCATAGCAATCTGTGTTTTAATAACTTTCCAGGGGATTCTGATGCACACTTGGGTGTGAGAACCACTGATCTTCTAAGGCAAGTCTTTAAACCATTTTTGCTGCATCTGCTATTATTTCATCTTTCCTCTTATCAGTCAGGGAACAGCCTAGATAAAGTAAGTTACATCCCAGAAACATGTGCCTACATAATAGTCCCCTCCCCGCCCCCTCCCTTAGATCAAAAGATCAAAAGACAATTTCTTTGGCAAACAAATTCCTCATTTTCTCCTTTGATGTACTCAGTTTAGGATGAAAAGCTTTGCATGAAATATGTAAAGATTATCCTTTAGCCAGCCTATGCACACCAAGCAGCTCGCCACCTCCCCCCCTCAAGTCATTGTAAAGCTGAAACTTCTTAAAGGTACCAGACATATTTGTCTCTGAAAAATAAGCACATTTTAACACACCCAGATTCTGAGAAAAGGTTAAACAGTGGGTTCTTTACAATCCTATTGATGAATAAGCCAACAAATGTCTTCTGAATGCCTATTAAATGCAAAGCACTGTGCTCCATGTTCTGGGCTTTCATAAAGGAACATGATGTGGGCCCCTTGCATTCTGGAAGGTCACAATGTGGTTCAAGACAGGTAACTATTATATAAAAAACTGTCCCACAACATCAAGCAGAAACAAGATAGTGCCAGAACAGTGCTACTAAGCAATATGTATCAAGACTAGAAAGGTATATTGTTGAAAGAACATTGAGAAGCAGAAAACATAGGTTATAGTTCTTCCTCTTCCACATAATAGCTCTGTGACCTTGGTCAAGTAATAGCCTCTATGAGTTTTAATTGACATTCTGTAAATTAAGGGTAACAATACATACATGTCCAAAGGCAAGGAATGGAAATAGATGCATGCTGAGGTAGCTTTCAGTCTAAGACCTATGCTTCTAGAAGATCTCAAAATGAAAAGTCTGCAGGTGCAAAGCAGGATTGAATTCAGCAATGGTCCTAGAGAGTGCCTGCTTCAACCCAGAGTTGTCAGGTCTTCTAATTTTTCTAGATAAACAGAATACATATTTTATGTGACATTTGCCCATTACAATTTTTGTAGCTAATTCTATTTTTTTTAGTTGAACCAAGCAAAATGTGTCTGTGAGTCACATGTAGCTTGTTGTATTGCTAATTGGTAACTTCAGGACTAAACAGAGGCTACATAAGTCTTCATAAAGAAGGTAGAAATGTGGGGAATTTTGCTGAGGTTGAAATGAAATGGCAATATCAGTTAAATCATTAAGATACTTCACTTCAAATAGAGTCAATATATATTTTTTTTATTTTCTCCCCAAGACTTTGTTTAGTATTACACAGGCATGGCTGCAGTCAATTATAGATGACTTAGATCCCTCCTTCTTAAAGCTTTCCCTGGTCACCCCATCCCCAAAGTTCTCTCTCCTTCCTTTGAGTTCCTGTAGCAATTATTTTCCATGCAATTCATTTGGCAATTAATCACATAGTGCCTTGTGGCATCTTTTCTATTGTGATCTTGAACTGCTATGTCAACATGTTATAATTATTTAAATTCCCAAATGTTTGCATCTTCTTCTCTAAGTTAGTAAGCTCTTTGAGAATAGAGGCCAGATCTTACTCCCTACAGAGCCTGGCACAGAGAAGAAGATTAATCTGTTTTGAATTTAATTTCAAAGGACAGTAGTAGAGAAAGGTTGTGTACCTAAGGGTAACTCTCTGCTGGTTTTTAGATCTCATCCTCTTCAATGCAGTCTGTACTCTGTATCATATGTGAGCATGTAAATTTCTATTTAATAACAATAGCTTCAAGAAGTGAAAAAGTAACATGCAGAATGAGAGAAAATATTTGCAAAACATATATCTGACAAGGGTATAAAGAACTATTACAACTCAATAATAAAAAGACAGCCAAATTTTAAAATGGACAAAGGATATGAATATACATTTCTCCAGAGAATATATAAGGATGGCCAATAAGCTCATGAAAAGGTGCTCAACATCATTAGCCATCAGGGAACTGCAAATCAAAATCATGAAATGCCATTTCACATCCTCTAGAATGGCTATAAAAGTCACAGATAATAACAAGTGTTGATAAAGATGTGGAGACATTGGAACTCTCATTCCCACCACTGGTGGAATTTAAAATGGTATAGCTGCTGTGGAAAACAGTTTGGCAGTTCCTCAAACCATTAAACACAGAGTTACCATATAATCCAGCAATTTTACTTTTAGGGTATATACCCAAGAGATATGAAAACATATTTTCACACAAAAACTTGTAAATGAATGTTCATAGAAACATTATTCATAATAGCCAAAAGATGGAAAACAACCAAAATGTCACTTAAGTGATAAATAAAATGTGGCATATCTACGCAATGGAATACTATTCAGCATTAAAAAAGAATAGAGTGCTGATACATACTACAATGTGAACGAACCTTGAAAACATTATGCTAAGTGAGAGAAGACAGTCACGAAAGAACATCAATTGCATGAGTCCATTTATATGAAATGTCCAGAAGAGACAAATCTGCAGAAAGTAGTTACTTGGGGCTGAGAAAGGGAGGCATTGATGAGAATGGCTGCTAATGGGTACAGGGTTCCTTTTAGGGGCGATGAAAATGTTACAAAATTAGATTTTGGTGATGGTTGCACAATTCTGTGACTATATTAAAAACCACTGAACTGTAGACTTTAAACAGGTGAATTTAATGGTTTTATAGTATGTGAATTATATCTCAATAAAGTTGTTAAAATAATAATAGATAATATTTATGTAGCACCTACTGTGTGACACTCTTCTGAGTGTTCTGTTGTATTAATTCATTTAATACTCACAAAATTCCTAAAAGGATAGTACTTTTATTGTCTTTATTTGACCAATGGAGAAATGGAGTTACACAAATATTGATTAGCCCAAGGTCTCACAGAAGTAAATGGTGGAGGTGGGCTTCTAATCCAGGCCATCTGCATCTAGAGTGCTATATTCTTTAACATAATACAATATTGGACTTAAATAGCCAATTCTTGTCATTTCTCCATAATTCTGCTGAAACTCTGATGGAGAGAGTCTGCACAGACTTGGACTATGCTAAAAGTGAGTATGGTGAAAGTTAATTAGCAAATAAAAGGAAAGAGGCTACAGAGGAATGAGTTTATAGACATTCTGGCTCCAGAGTAATTTCGCAACTCTTTCTTCTGCCTATCACAGGAAGAGTATGTACCCTGTATCTAGTGAGGGACTGTATCTGGTGGCTATACGTGCGGGTGGATGGTGCTGGAGTAATCTTGACAGAAAGGATTTTATAGTGATTCAGCTGACCATGTCTGTCAGCTAGAGGATGGTACCCCAGTTCTGAGTGACCCATGAAATACAATGAAGATGACTCATATTTTCTTCTTTATTCCTAGGAGTAAATGGGGTTATCCTGTCTTCCTGGATGCCCTAGATACCCAAGTTTTGGAAGATAACTAGGTTCATTTACTCAAGTTCAAGCATTTCTTTATAAATGCAAAGGAATACAAAGTCGATAACCCCAATCACTTAGTGACTGTTTACCATGCACTGTGCATTTTGTGTACTGATTTATTTAATCCTTAAGTATCCCTATGAGGTAGGTACTATTATTATCATCCCCATTTTACAGATGAGGAAACTGAGGCTCAGAGAGATAGAAATCTTACAAAAACTAAGAACAGAGCCAAGATTCAACCACAAGTCTCTCAGATTTAGTGCTTTCCCCCCTATAAAATAGTATCTCCAGCAAATATTTAATGAGCCCACGCTTATACAAGGCACTATAGGGAAGAAGGTAATACAAGTGTCCTATCCTCAAAACACTTATAAACCAGCTTATGAGACAAGATATAAACACAGCAAAAGTTATATAATGCTATAATAATAATATAATCATAATATAATAATACAGGTATATTACACATACGAGTACGCTACCTATTTATAGTAATATAACATCAGAAGAGATGACGATGTCTACTATTTATTAACATTTGCAATTTGACAGGCTCTTTTCTAAAGGCATTACAAGGATTATCTCATTTATTCTACTTTATAAATGAGGAAACTGAGGCAAAAGGAAGTGAAGTAATTGCCCCAATACCTCATAGCTCACAAGTAACAGTCAGGACTCAAACTCAGGCAGTATGCCTCCAGAGCACATCCGATAATATTACATAGTATTTCCATGATAAGTATGGTACTATAATAAGGATATAAAAATGTTATGGGAGCCCAGAGGAGAAGGCTATTAGTTTCATCTGGGGCAGTCAGAAGAAATTTCCCACAGGATGCAATAGTTATGCAGGGTCTTAAATGAGGGTAGGAATTTACTGGTGAGATAAGAGGAATAAGAGTGTTCTGAGCAGAAGGAACAAACAGCATGTGCACGAATTTCTGCAAAGACTTAGTTTATCTGAGGAATGTTGAAAATTTAAGTACGACTGGAGTCTAGAAAATGCCAGGATTGTGAAGGGGTGGGGAAAAGTGGTGAAAATTGAAGATGAAACTGGAGGAGTAGGCTGTGTAATCAAAGAGTGAAGGATATTAAAAACAGTAGAAGACTTAATAAAAATGAACTCAAATATGTTATCTACTATGATATTCCCCTCCCTTTTTATTTATCCATGACTTTTAAAAAAGTACTCTTTATCTTTCCAAGCTTGGGAAATGAGCTTTGCTAAGCAAAGATAAGGGTTATTGGGGGTAGAAGGGCTTAAAGGGTGTACTTAGGAGATGGGCCATGTTGCAAAAGAAGATTGTAATGAAGAAATATCCTGGAAGAAAGAGTTTCATATATTTCATTGAGGGGGAGGGGTAGATACCCTTCTTCAATATACCATTAGGTTGAGTGCAAGCATAAGTTACCCACTCAGGATGGATGGATGGATGGATGGGTGGATGGATGGATGGATGGATGGATGGATGGATGGCTGGCTAGCTAGATAGATAGCTAGCTAGATAGATGATAGAGATATGTATGCATGTATGTATATATACATATATAGGTGTATACACACACATATACTGGGAAGAGGGATGGTTCTGAAATCAGGAGGAAGAAGCTACTGGTTGGCTTTTTTTAAGAGTTTCTCATCCCAGACATAGATCCTTAGTCATTCCTTCCTCCACAGGTCTAGGGGTCTTTTTTAGTTCCTTTGCAACTTCACTCCGCCAAACTAAGGGAGTTCTACTATTTCCTATAGGCAATGGACTACCATAGAGGATTATAAGCAGGGAAGTATTAGGAGACTCAGTCTTGAGGTATATTGAAGCCAGAACTAGAGGGAGGGAGAGACTAACTAGAAGCAGGAAGCCTGGTCCAGGTGAGAGAGTGCATGGAATTCAATTCATAGCGAACCTGTCAGTGGGAGTTGGGAAAAGGGCCTTGATTCAGGAGAACCTTCTGAGGTAGACTCACAGCAACCTGGTGACCAATTGAATATAGAGGAAGACAGAGAAGGGAGGGGACTCTAGGAGATAGCCAGTTAATTTGACAAACCAATTACCAGTAGGAGGTTTGTTTACAATACTTGTCTAACTGGGTTGATACACCAAAACCATCTATGAGTTATACCCTTCCTCCTTATTTTTACTATTTTTCATCATTCAGTCTAGCACTCAACTTCATGGTTTCCCCCCTGCCTCTTTTGTAGTTTCTCTTCTGCTCTTTTAACAAAAGGAATCAGAAAATCTGCAAGTGCCATTTCTACAACCTTCATCTATGTCTCCCAGATTCTGGTAGTCTTTGTTGCTGTTTCTTTCCTTTACAACTGGTACACTGCTTACCCACACTGTTTAATAAATTAATCATGACCCATTGTCCTCTTTCTTCCAGACTTGTACATAATTACCTTGTGTTTGTGTGTGTGGTTTGTTTCTTCTATGTTTTTTTCCATATGAACTTCTGAGTTTTTGCTGCAATATTTAAAAACAAAGAGAGAATTTTGATGAAAGCGTAGACTTAGGGTATAAATAAACAATTCTAAGGAAATATATTTTTAAATACTGTCAATAACATAGAGGAGCCATGGATTCAGATCTGAATCAGATTAATCTTCCTAAAGCACATCTCTGATTATGTCATTTTTCTACTCCAAAATTTTTCATTGTTCCCTCAGGTTGATGGGGAAAAATAGTTCAAATTTCTAAATCTTGTGTGTTCTGTCTCCAACATAATTTTGCAACCTTAACTCCTACTACTTTCCTACAGGTAGTTACATTTTCCCATGTTTGTTTCTTTAGTCATATTATTCATTCTAGCTTCCTCACACTGCCCTATTCCCATCTATTGAAATGCCAACTGTTTCTTTGTCCTTGGAAGACCTGATGATGATGATAAAGAATCAGGCCTGGCTTTCAAATTCAGATTTACTACTTACTGACTGAGTGATCTTGAGTGAGCCTTTCTCACCCACTGAGACTCAGGTTCCTCACCTGTAAATGCAGACCATAATAATCTATTCCCACAGTTTGAGTGAGGAATAAATTATATAACACATGTAGACACATCTACCACAGTATCCACCACATAGTAGATGCTCAGTAAATTAGCGGGTAGATAAATTTCAGGGAGTTTGGAGAGCACCTGAAGGTCATTCATGGATTTCAAATTAGAAATCCTTGAATTTTAATTCAGCAATATTGGGAAGGTGAACTAAATGAAAAAAATACTTTTACTTCCTCATTTACCATTACTTTACTCATCCCTCAAGAGTATGTTTGTGTGTACATGTGTGCACATGCACGTGTGTATGAGAGAGTACGTGTTGTGGGAGACAGGTATTTACTTCAGCAACTACATTTCAGAGGGAATTGAGAACATAAGACTTCTTTTCAATATAGGTAAAATTAGATGCCAGGGAAGTTGAGTCACTCTGAGGAAGGCCCTGAATGGACCCAGAGGGGAAAAAAGAAGACTGTGTAGAAAACCATGATGAGCTACAATATTCTCTAGTTCTGAAGTCACAACTTGTCACTGAAAGAAAATGTAGAGTCTCTTGAATTGAAGGAGGCAGCATGACAGAAGACTTCTATGGTCTATAATTTAAAAGAACACTAAAAGAACAGCTGAAAACAGATCCTTATTTGTCTCTCATGGAGAATTAATATCAGATGAAAACCAGAATCTCATCAAACCATTTAGTAAGAGTGTAGGCCATGTAAAAATGCTCCCTAAAAGCTATCAGAAAGAGAAAGCAATCAAGACTAGAACATAAGAGAGCAATTCAAAGGTGCAGTAAAAAAGAGGTGGGGTAGTGTAATCCAGATGATCATGAAAGAATAAGTTGTTAAAGAGAAAACCAGGGAGGAGTCTCAAAAATATTATGCTAGTGGTGAGCACAGTGATGGGAACAGAGAGCTATTAACAGCAAAATATGTGGAAAAGAAGCTATGCTTGCTGTTAAGAGAGCTCTACCCTCCATCAGATTGGCAGAGCCTGAAGGGGAGGGCAGCAGCTGCCATTTCAATGTCTCTCAGGACCATTCGAATGTGTCTTTCTAGAAAATGGTTCACAAAAAGGAATTGGTAGCTCCCAGGGCACACCCAGTTGTCAGTTGATTGGCAGTTGTTGACACAGTCATAACCACAATGAAGTTTTCATAATGAGTTATTATTAATGGAATTAAAACTGCCTGTGAGAACTATAATTGCTCTAATCAGTACTACTATTTAATTCCATAAATTCAACATAATATTGAACCACCTGGCATATGTTCTATGCTGTGCTAGTTCATATAGAATCATTAATTCATTTATTGAGCACCTACTGTGTACCAGACACCCTTTGGGCTTTAGAGATGTAGCAGTGACCAAAAAAGACAAAAACCCCTGCTCAATTTGAGTTTATATACAAACAAAAAACAACGAAAAACAAAGCAAACTAATTGCTACCCAACAAAAAACAAAGCAAACTAATTGCTACCCAGCATCTTGTAGGTATCAGGTACTTTACATACATTATCACATTTAATCCATACAACAACAACCTATGAGAAAGGTCATTATCACCATTTTATAGAAGAGGAAGGTAAGGCTCCCAAACAGACCAAGATTGCACAGCGAGGTAGTGGCAGAACTGACATTTAAAGCCATCCATGTCTGTATCATTCCGAACTCCATGGATTTCTCCTCTTTAACTTTTTGACCTTCCACAGACCCTTAGGATCAATTTCATCACCTTCAAGGTTTAACTTTTGAAGATTGTTGCCTAATGGCTACTCATAAATGCCAAGATTACTCAACAGTTCAGTAGATCAAAGTCAGACCCTGGGGATATAGAGATAAGACATAACCTTTACCTTAACTTCTTTACTGAATAGATGGAGAGGCAGTTTAGCGGAATACATAAGAGCCCATGTCCTCGGGGAAGACTCAGTGGCTTCAAATCCCAGATCTGCTTCTGCCTGTTACTATCTGCATAACCTTGGGCAAGTTACTTATCTTTTCGGTGCCTTAGTTTTCCCATCTGTAAAATGGGGATAATAGTACCTGCCTCATGTGGAGGAAGGATTGTGGGAATTGAGGAAAACAATAGCAAACATGTATATACTGCTTATTATATGCTAGGCAATATTCTATGCACTTTTCATATACATTGCCTCTTTCATATCTAACAGCACTTCTCAAAGTGTGGCTCAGGGACCCTGGAGGTCTGTGAAGTCAAAACAATTTTCATAAAAATTCTAAGACCTGTTATGCTTTTTTCACTTTCATACTCTCACAAGTGTATAGTGGAGTTTTCCAGAGGCTGTATGATGTGTGATAGTGTAATACACTGAATGCAGAAGCAGATATGAGAATCCAGCTATCTTACACTGATCTGGTTATTTAAAAGATGGAAAAATGGAAAACAATACTATTCTTCTCACCACATTTTTGGGGGGGGTTGGAAAATATAATTATTTATTAAAAATATGTGATTTATGTTAACATGTGTAAGGGGATTTAATATTGTTATTTTAATAAATTGATAAATAGGTATTTCAAAAATTTCTCAATTTTAATATCTAATGAGGTAAATACTAACAGATATAAGCCAAAGAAACAAACACTCTTTGAGTTTCTCAATCCTTTTTAAGCATGTAAAAATTATGAGGCCAAAAAAATTGAGAACCTGTGATACAAATAACTCCTGAAATGTATTTAGCACAGTGTCTAGCACATAGTAAGCACTTGACAAATGTAAGTAATTATTATTATTACACATACAACCATAATAAGAACTGTATAGTGAATGCCTTAAAAGAAATGTTAAATGCTGAGGAAGTTCACAGAAAAGAAAGCTCATATCCAGCTGAAGGATCCTAAAAAGGCTTCATGAAGTAGGTGACATCTGACATGGACACTAAAGAATGAATAGGATGGTAAATGGAGAACCCTGTGGAGCGGGATTGATTCCAGATAGAAAAAAAACACTGAAAAAGGAGAGCATAGCATGTGCTCTGGAAACAAGTGATCGAATTTGGTTGAAGCTAAAGGTATATACAGAAGAGTAATGGGAGAGAAGGCTGAAAAAAAACAGTAAGTACTTAACTATGAAAAGCCTTGAATGCCAGGATAAGAAGTTTGCACGTTACTCATTAGGTAAGGGGAGCCACTAAGGATCTTTAGCCAAGGGCAGAAGTTTAGAAAGATGATTGACAGTTACATTTAAGATTGATTGGAGAAAGAGAGGTTGGACATGTATTGACTGGTTAGGAGGCTATAGCAACAATTCAGGAGAGAGGGGATGAAGAACTGAGCCAGGGTAGTGGCCCAGGGTATGGAGGAGAGGGGAGAGATGTAAAAGAATATGCACATCTATTAAATAATAATTATTCAGTGAACTCCCATGATCTACTCTGTTTCTCCCCACCCTCAAAGATCAGTCATGATGGAACTATTTCATATTTATGGCCCCAATGCAGTGCCACATTGTAGCCAAATAAACTGGGTAGAATAAGAATGTAAGATTTCAAAATGAATGTCCACAAGGAAATGTGGGTCCCCAAAAAAAGGACAAAAGTGGAGAAGTACTGGAATTGAGGGTAGATATTAAAATGCAGACTCCCTGTACCAATCAAAATGAGTGGAGATATCTGGCTTATGCAATCTAGTGGAAAGAGAAGTTATGAGATGAGCCCAAGGCCAAATGGAAAGTATTTTTTCAGACAAAAGCAAAAGAAATGTTCCATTTGTCCTGAGCAAGAAAATGCTGTGCAGCACGTGGACATAGTGAGGTAGAGATTGGTACATAATAGTTCCAGCCTTTTGGCCAGTTAATAAATGGTTTGTTTCATTTTTTTAAGCCAAGCTATTCAGTGATTCACTACAATGTTCCCTTAATTCTCATTCCATTCTTTCTGTACTGCATAAGGGACAATTAATTTCCTGGAAAACTGTGGGCATCTGTGCTCTGCTATGCAGGCTGTTTTACAGAATGATGAAGAGGTGGGATAGGGGTCTTGCAGACAAATAGAGAGTTATTAAAGTTCCTACTATTTCAAGTGTCTAATGAATATAGCTTTTCTGGGCAGGAATGAATTTTATTCTTATTTCTGATCCTGTGAAAAGTCGATGTATGTAAAACATTCTCCTGGTAAGATTCCAAGATTGAATTTAAACAGTCCTATTCTGTGAGGGAGTGTTTTCGAGGCTAGAAATAAACCTTTTGAGTCCCATTCTCCTTGAAGGTTTATTATTATTTTCATTACTGTTTACTAGCAGCTCCATTTCACCTTCACCCACAGCCCATTACCAGTATCATACTATGATTAAGAAGACTAAATGGGAAGGGGTTTCTGTTTCCCTAGGCGAGTCTGAAAGATTTGTCTACTGGGCTAGTAAGTGCCCAAGAAGAAGCAAATTACCAAATGTCATACCTTCCCCTATCCCAATAACAGAAAGAAAACAATGGATAACATTTCTCAAGGGCTCACCAAGTGCCAGGTGCACTTGACTTGAATCATCTCACTGAAACCTCACCATAACCCTGCAAAGCAGGCACTAGGATCATATTGTAGGTAGAAGAATAGTCTCAGAAAGGTTTAAGTGACTCGTTCAAAGATACACACCAGCTAGTAATTGGTAGGGTCAGATTTGAACCCAAATCTCTAATTCTAGCCGTTATGTCTCACCACCACTAAGAGTTTCCTTTTTCTTCTGAGTGCTTGTGCTGCCCACAGGGCAAAGCATGTTTTTGGTGCCTCAGATGGTTATAGCATTATGGATCTCTCTGAGTCACCTTGTAGAATTCTCTCTCATCTGAAAGCCTCTGAGGTGTCATGTCAGCCACCTCAGGGAGCTACTCTAATGCATTGGGCAAATAGAATCTCATATTAAGGTCATCTGGTCCAGTGCCTCAGTTCAGGTCAACTCCTCTCTCTAACATCCCTTTCTAGAGTTCAACTAATTTGGGCTTGAAAATTTCCAGTCAGGGCTGGCTTCATGAGTGTACAACTACTTCATTTTGCACTGGGCCTGCTAATTGTGTAGTGATCCTGGTTCTGGGGAAGAGAAAGTCACTAGCTCAGGAGGTAGACCATTCCATCTTTAGACTGCTCTGTCACTTAGCAAGGGCGTCCTTATGGTTTGAAGAAGTCAGTTCATCAACCGTTTCTCCCCACTGGCTTCAAAGACAAATAGACTTAAGATAAAATTTCTAGCTCTGAAAATTCTTCACCATGGCTGTAAGTTATTTAACCTCTCTCAACCTCAGTTTCCTCATTTTTAAAGACAGATAGGACATAGCACATTGCATGCAATCAATGAATTTTAACTATAATTAATATCATTATTACTCCTACAATGAATACATTTGGGTGCAAATGACAGAACATGGTACAGAACACAGATCCTGATGTGTTCCTTACCTAAATTTGGGAAGTAACTTTAAGTGTCTTATATTTTCACTATTCTTACTTTCGATACTAAGAAAATTTGTTATCATTAGCCCACTTATTATTTTACCTTTAAAGTACTGCAACAAGCCTTCTAATTTAATTAAAAAATACTTCTCAATAGTAGCTGTAGTATTTTAAAATAAGATTGCTTAGTGTTTTAGTTCCATGTAATAGTTTCCCATCCCTGATCTTATCTGAAGCTCGCAATAACTCTATGAGGCAGGCAGGGCAGGCATTAGTCCACTTAACGTTCATTCATCTATTTAACCACTATTTACTGAGGCTCTACTATATGCTAGGCCCTGTACTAGGAGTTAGGGATACCATGGTGAACAAAGCAGATCTGGTCACGACCCTCTAGAGCTTAAAGATTTGCTGATGAGGAAATTAGCCTCAGTGTTTAAGTAATCTGCATAGGTCATACGGATAGTAGGAGGTAAATTGATGACTAGAACTAAGATTTTCTAATGCTCATTCCGGTGGACATTACACTCTTCCATTCTGTCTCTTGTTCCCCTGTAACTATTACCTTCCTCTCATACACTTCCCCCTTAGCTCTAAGTCATCTTGAGTTTGCTATTAGACTATTTTCCTAAACATCACTTTTAGTCTTACCAATGCAGTTTCGTTACACATGGCTCTCACTAGTTAGGTGGTTCAATGTAAAGACACCTTAGTATCTATGAGCTGTTTGTTGAGCAGTTCACCTATATATTTGTATAGATAACCTATCCAGTAACCCAGAAGTGGGAGGTCTAGCGACCTGCATCACTTCACTTGATCTCTTAGCTCCTTCTTTAGTCCTCTTTGGCTAGCCAGATAATAATTTCTTTTTTAAAAGGCTTAAGTGACTCCCAATTAACCATGTATCTTATCGAATCCCAACACTGCCTGGTTTTCTAGGCCCTCCATAATCTGGGCCCACCCTGCCTTTGAACCTTATCTCTTTACTCCCCCATTCTTCACATATCCACCCGAAGCTAATTTCCTAGCCTATGACCTGTTCATGCACCTAATTCACCACTCTAGATTCCATAAATCTAGAAGCTCTCTTTTATCCCTTCCATCTAAAATAAATCCTACTCAGCCTAAGTCCTACTTCTTTTATGAAAGCTTCTTTAATGACTCTAGCTCTCAATGATCTCACCAATATCTAAATAGTCCTACATCTGAATTTTAAAAATTAATCCCCCAAGTACACGCTAGAGTGGACCTCATTTGACAGCTCTTCATTTGAAAAAGTCCTGGGGATTTTAATTGGCCTCATGCTCAATATGAATCCATAGTAATTATGCAGCTGCAAATATATAAATTAATAGATAGTTAGGGGATGCGACCTCAGGCTGTACTAAAAGAAATATTATGCCTAAATTGAGAGAAATAATGTCTCTACTGGACTCATTAATTCACTCACTCATTCATTAAAAACATTAATTTACCAGATGGGAGGGGTGTTGGGAGGCTGGGTGAAGAAGGTGAAGGGATTAAAAAGTACAAGTTGGTAGTTACAAAATAGTCATGGGAATGTAAAGTACAATATAGGAAATATAGTCAATAATATTATAACTGTATATAATGCCAGGTGGGTACTAGACTACTTGGGGGCTCACACTGTAAATTATATAAATATCTAACTGCTATGCTATATACCTGAAACTAATACAAGTTAATAATGAATGTTAACTGTAATTGAAAAAAATTAAATACACATTAATGTCTTTTCAATGTACATATCCTTTGTCTCAGAAATTCCACTTTTAGGAATTTATCCTGCATAAATACCTTGCAGCATTATTTGTCTCTAGTAAATTTTAAGATTTTCCTTTTATCTTTGATGTGAAGTTTCACCATGATACATCTAGGAGTTATCAATTTGTCTTAATTTATTCTGCTTAAGACTAGGTCCAGGATTTTAACCTGAGGACTCATGTCTTATCAGGTCTGGAAAATTCTCAACTATTTCTCTTTGAACATTACCTCTATTAGATGTATGCAGAGCTTCTTATTCTGTCATTTGTAGCTACTAATTTTTCTTTCACAGTTAACATTTTTATAGCGCTGTTATATTCTATGATTATCCCAGCTCTATTTGTTATTTCACTAATTCTCCCTTCAATCATGTCTTATTCATAGTTAACCTGTCAGTTGATTTTTAACCTTTCAATGGAATTAGAACTAAGGTCTTCCAATGCTCATCCCATAATTTCTACTTTTCATTTCTAGAATTTTCTCTGGAGGAATATGTGTGTGTATGTGTGTGTCCTCGCTTTATTTATTCTGTCCTTTTAAATATACATATTTAAACCTTTAACATACAATATTTTAAAGTCTGTTCAGATTGCTATATTATCTGTAGTTCCTTGGAACTGAATTCTCCCATTTCTTGTACATTCTGACTATTTCTCATTGTAGCGGGTTTCTTCATCTGATTTATAATTTTCTATGTGAGCTTATGTTCTGTAGGAGCTATATGCGGTGAGAATTTGACTCTAAGTTGTACAGATGGCTCTATGGACAGTTCTTCATTTGTCTCTACTAGAGTTCTATGGTTTTCTCAGTTCTGAACCAGTTCTTATATTAAGCTCTCATGTTAGGGCTTCTGAACTATGTGGCTACTATGAATTTGGGTCTCATACCAGTGCGTAGCTAATGTTTTGATTTTTACTCTTCTTATGGGTGAGTTTATTTCTACCTTATTCTAGGGAAGAATGTCTATATCTTCGTTGTAGAGATGCAGGATAGCATAATAGTTAAGATCATGGATCCTGGAGTCAGGATGCCTAGCAGTGTGACTTTAAGCAAGTTTCTTAAACAATTTATTCCTTATTTGTATAATGAAAATTTTAATAGTACCTACTTCATAGGGTCTTGTGAGAATTAAATAAATTAACACATGCAAAGCATGTAGAATAGTACCTGGCACAATATAAGTACTAAATAAAATTTGTTATTATTGTGCTCTAGCTATTTGACAAATCTGGTTTCAATTCATAAATGAGGCAGCTCTCTACTGGTCCTTGTTTTGTGCAGGAAGCACAATTATAACTCAAATCCAACCCTTCAAGGGACTCAAAACATCAGGCTCTAAGGAACATATCTGGTCTCATTATCCCCATGAATTGTGAAATTTCAAGACATGCTTATTGCTGTGATTTCTGAGTTCTCTTTTTGTTTCTGGAATCTGGAGGGTTTCCTTCTTTGTCCAATGTGTCTCTGGTTTTGAGTTGTGTTGCTTATAATAGTGAACAATATTAGATAACCTAAATGAATTATGGTACATTTTTCAAAAGGCGTACAGATGGTCCCCAACTTATGATGGTTCAACTTACTATTTTTTGACTTCACAATGATGCAAAAGTGATACACATTCAGTAGAAATCATACCTCAAATGTTGACTTTTGATCTTTTCCTAGGCTTGTGATATGCAGTATAATACTCTTTCATGATGCAGGGCAATGGCAGCAAGATGATTTTGCCCAACTGTAGGCTAATGTAAGTGTTCTGGACATGTTTAAGGTAGGCTAGACTAAGCTTTGATGTTCAGTAGGTTAAGAGCATTAAGTGAATTTTTGACTTATGATATTTTCAACTTACAGTGGGTTTACTGGGATGTAACTCCATTGTAAGTCAAGGAGCATTTGTACAATTCGGTCATAAAAAATAATAAAGTAGGTGTGTATACCCTATATGGGCTTACATAAAATACAGTTGTATTGTATCGTTAAGTGAAAAAAAGCAAGGAGCAGAGAAATACATGTATACAATTGTTTGTAAGTAAAATTTATGCTTTTTTGTGCATACAAAAGATACCAGAAGGATACACATCATAAATTATTACCATGGTTACTTCCTACATAAATGTGAGGGATAGACTTTTACTTTTACTTCACTATTTTTCCTTTGGTTATAATTTTTAAAATAATTGGCAAGCATTTCTTTTTCAAATACTAGTAATTTGAAATAAATATAAAAACAAATACTCTCTCTCCAATTTGACCGCCTTTCAAAAGAAAAGATAATCAACACTTACCAAGCATCTACTTGGCCAGGAGGCAAGATAATAATGATGAATAAGCTTCATTTCCCACCATAAGAAGCTCAAGATCTAATGGGAGAAACACACATAATTAAACACAGGGTGCTGTAAGAAATGTTCTCAAGGAAGTAGGGGAAGAGCTAACTTTCTCAAAGAAACCTCACAGGGTTACTGGGGCCCAAACAATGTAAAATTTACCAAGTATACAGGGAGGGAAAGGTATGGTAGCAGTCAAGTGTCCACTGAGAAATTGATGGCATACTTACGCAAGGAAAGTAAGGAGTTGTTTAATGAGGGACTGTTTACAACTGTGTAAGCAGGGTTAAGAGAAACCAATAAAGGATGGTGAAGCACATCAGGGAGACTTTACCATCTTTAGACCGGAAAGGCCAAGAGGAGGGAGCAGTTACCAGAATCCAGAGAGAGTGGCTGTAGCTATGGAAGATGGCTGCCAAAAAGTTCGTGGCCTCTGGTAGATCCTTCTATAAGGACTCAACCAAAATGTTGACACTTCAGAGAGGAAACCAGAAGAATAAATACCTAGACTTTAATCTGCTTCTGATCTCCAATTCCTTGCTAGCGCCTCCTATTGATGATATGCAACAAGAATCCAGAGGACAAAGAAGCCAATTAACATAGTCCATAAAGGATCTGGAGGGGCAAATAGAGAATATTCCTCATGGGCGTTTTGTGCTGAGAGAGCCATAAGGGTAAAGGAATAAGAGCAAGAAATCATAAGGGATATTGGAAAAGCAAAGAATATGTAACTAAATTTGTGGGGAAGAAAAAGATGGGTTGGTAGATTGCATAAAATGGGAAAGTATTGACAAACTGTATGAGTTCCAAATTTGTTAATTTGCAAACTGCTGATCCATGGGACAAAATTGACCTGCATATGTCTTTTGTCTTGAGTTTGAATATGAATATCTTTAGACAACTAAGTGGACTCTACAGGTCCTACCACTTGTCATTATTTCCCACCTGGCCTACCTTACTTTTTTTTAACCTACTTGCTTCTGAAGACATTTCAGGAAAAAAATACATATTAGAGCCTGTTCAAGAGAGAGCAAAGCATATGAGTTTGAAAACCCTGTCAAATTAAAAGTTAAGGGAACTAGGCCATTAAGTCTTGGAAAAGAGATGACATAGAAGGAAATGATGGCTTTCTTCAAGCCAACAAAAAACTAACATAGAGAAGATAGAGTAGATCCATTTTGTGTCATCTCTTCATTCATCTGACAAATAATTGCTTGTATGTCCTCTGTGTACCAGGCACCAACAGGAACTGCTCCAAATAACAGAATTAGGAACAAGGGGTATTGGTCCAGATTTAGACTCAGGATAGTGATTCTTAACCTTTGAATCTGATAAAATGTATGGGCCCTCTCTGCTAGAATATGTATTTATATACATGCATAAATTATCCACATGCAATTTCAGGAGGGTCACAGACCAGCGAAACCCATACATGGACTCCAGGCTAAGAATCCCTGGAAAATATAATATACAATGTATATTATACATTAAAAAGAAGGACATAGACATCGAGCGAGAAAAGAAAGGTACAAAATAGTGTGCATAGGTTTTTTAATGACTACACACAGAGATATGTATGTATAATATATAGGCTACCTCTAGAAAAATACACAATAAGGTAGTAAAAATGATTGCCTTCAGGAAGGGAACTTGGTGGTTGAGGAGAGAGGGAAACTTTAGCCTTCACTTTGAGGGAAATGAGATGCCTTGGTCTAGTTTTAACAGAGGAGCAACATGAACTGACTTATGTTTCTAAAGGATTTGTGCAAAAATTCTGGTAAAAAAAGGTGTCTTATAATAAGGTAGTAGCAGTGGCGGAATATACTTTTCACTATTTGCCCTTTGAACACCTGGCATTTTGAATCATGTATATCTAATACCTATTTAAAACATATTATGTATTAGAAAAGAACTCTTGGCAAATATCTTTCTAAGAATTAAATACATCCAATTATGGAACATTTTCTTTAGACTCTATGGAGCTTCCTGGAAGGCCTCATGCAAACATTAAATCTACCACTGGGAAAGTGGTCTTGAGGAGTCCTGCGCTTTCAGGAGATTGCTTTAGATGATGAGGGTAATCTGTTCCCCCGTGAAAATGCCAGGAGTCTAAGAACTCTTATTGCACTTATAATCATTCTTTATATATGTGACTGATATTTATTGAGCACCTATTATATGTAAGGCATTGTGTTAGGCACTGGGGATATGGCTGTGACAAAATAACATCCCTGCAGTCCTGAAGCTTGCATTCTAGTGGTAGAGCTGAGTAATCAAGGGGGAGAGTGGTAGAAGTGGAGTTCAAAGAGGTAATAGGGAAGAAGCCAGCTCATGCAGAATCTTATAGGTAATTCTAAGGACTTTGGATTTTACAGTGAACAATATAAAAGCCATAGGAGTGTTTTGAGCAGAACCATGATGTGATCTGACGTGCATGGTTAATAAATGGATTTTGCAATTTTTCAAGTAAGAAATGATTCTGACAAATCATTTTGAACAAGACAAACAAAAACTTATAGACACAGACAACAGTTCAGTGTTTACCAGAGGGAAAGGGGAGATGAGGGAGGTAAATATAGTTACATAAATGGGGACAAATATATGGTGATGGAAGATTTAACTTTGGGTGGCGAACATACAATGTAATATACATATGATGCATTATTGAATTGTACACTTGAAAACTATATAATTTTATTAACCAATGGCATTCCAATAAATTAAATAGAAAATAAAATAAAATAAAAATGTACCTTGTTAACCTAAGGGGAAAAAAAAAGAAATAATGCTGGCTTGAACTAAAGTGATCACAGTGGAGATGGAGAGAAGTGGTCAGATTCTAAATTTATTTTTAAGGATGCAGTTCACAGTATTGAGGAAAAGGGGAATCAAGGAAGACTCCAAGCTTTAGTCTGAATATCTAGGAGAATGGATAAAGAAGACAGTGGGTAAAGCCGGTATAAGGGAAATAGTCATTTTCATTTTAGATAATTTCAAGTCAAGATGCTAATTTGACAGCCTCGTGGTCAGGAGGATGAGGAAAACCCAGTAAACGATACTAAGAAAGAGTAGCCAGTGAGGTAGGAGGAGAATCAAGAATGTATGGTGTCTCAGAAGCCAAGTGAAAAAAAAATATTTCAAGAAGTGAGTGGTCAGCTGTGTCAAATGTTGCCTTTTGGTTAAATAAAATGAGAACAAAAAAGTGATAAATTGGATTTAACACTGAAGAGATATTGTTAACCTTGACACAAATCATTTTGGTGGAGTGATGGGGGCAAAAACCTGATTGGAGAGGTAAGAGAGAGAATGAGAGGAGAGAAATTGAAGCTAATAAGCAGAGACAACTCTTTCTAGAATTTTTGCTCAGAGGATAAAGAGAGAAATGGAAGTATAACTGAAGTGAAGCGAACAGTTTGGGTTTTTCTTAACATTGAAGACGTTGGTTTGGTGAAAACAAAATGGCTGATGTCATAGAGGGCGGAGAAAATGACTACAATGATGACCTTATTTAGGCCTAAAGGGATAGGATCTAGTACACGAGTGGAGGGGTTTTCAGTAGAATTACAGACAGTTCTTTCATAAGTAACAAGAGGGAAGGTAGGTATGTGGGTACAGATACAAGTAAGTTTGTAGATATAGTGGTGGGAGTCTATAGTTGTTTTCTTCTGACTGCTTCTATTTTCTCAGTGAAACAGAAAGCAAGGTCAGCAGCTGAGAAGGAGGATGGGGAAAGGGATGTTAGAAGTTTGAGGAGAGGGAAGGTGTAAAACAGCTATCCAGGAGAGTTTGAGAATTACTGGACAAAGGAAATGTAGTGAAATTGGAGGGTAACACTAAGGGCCCACTTGAAGTTAGTGGTCGTCAATCTAAAGCGAGACTAGTCAGCACAGTTTTAAGGTTTTATCCTATTTCATTCAGCTGCTGGAGCAAGTTTGGAATAAAGAGTAGGATTAAATCAAGATTAGGTGTCTGTCATTCAAATATGATGAGGGCAAAGAGAAGCAAGGGATGCTAGGGTATATGCAAAGTAGTGAATATAATGGTAGACATAGAATCCAAGGTGTACAAAGAATAAAGTGAGGACATTAAAGGGCTGAGGAACAATACTCTACAGTTCAACACATAATTTTTCTCTTGTTACTTTTGTCCCATAAGCGCTAAAATGTGTCTGTTCCTGTTAGCAAGTAGGAGGGCACCAGCGACCTTGGAGTAGTGTTCTCATAATTGTATTCCTCAGAACCACTAGTACCTTACCATCATCCCTGTGAGTGAAGTCACAAAACTTAGAAAACCCTGTGTTCCCCATCCCTCTCTTGGAGATGCACTTGCCTGTTAACATATTAAGGACTCTGAACACTCTTGCAGTTGGGAAACCACATTTGACTAATCCAGTAGTTCATAACTTTGCTCATTTGTGGTGCTCTTATGTAATACTATCAATATCCATCTCCAGGGACTAATACTCCCTGGAACACACTTTGAGAAATAGTAATTTAGGAAGTATGTTGGAGATTGGAAGCTGAGTTTTAGGCCAAAACCTCACTGTAGTCTTTCTCCAAGGCAGGGTTTGTGGCAGGAACACACGCCCTCCCCAGGCCATCTCACTATGCTGCAGCTGAGCCAGCCCTCGGGCCTCGGAGACTTTGATTATCCAGTTCCCCTACAGCCAAATAAACCTGATATTGTCAATACAGAAATACAGCTGATTCCTTAGTTTTCATTCAGCTGCAGCTCTCTGATGTTACATCTTTAATAATTTAAGAGATATTACTGTGACAATGCACTGAAAGCAACATAAACAGTTATTAACTACTTCCTTGTGTCAGGCACTATGCCTGGCATTTCACATATATTTTCTCACTCACTCTTCACAACAATATGGTGACAAATTATGTGGTATTGAAAAAAGTCCAAGAAAATCACAGGCAACCAATCTGCTTCAGAAACTTGTTGCCTGTTAGAAGGGAAATAAGCTTAGATTATAATAAACAATATGCATGTCACAAACAGATTTGAAGTCCTAAAAACATTTATGGAATCAGAATATTGGAGCCAAAAGAGACCTTAGATATCAATTTAAGATATTAGGGAGAGGTTATTGCATTCTTCTCAAAAGTTATTACATAAGTTGTCTCAAGAGAAAGGCATTAAGAAATCTTGCCATAACTGCTTTGATTTAAATCAAGCCATATAAAATGATATTGTCACATGAACTATAGCTGTAAGAATGCAAATTGAAATTGGTTATTTGTTTGAACTGCGAATGAACATTTTGAGTTTAATCGGTGTTGCAATATTGTGGAAGCCTAATTTCACCAGAACATAGCAGTTCTCAAACTTGAATGTATATCAGAATTTTTCTAGGTATCTTTTTAAAAATGCATCTAGACCCCATTTTCAGAAAGATTAATTCAGTAAGCCTAGTATAATATCCAAGAAATTGGCATTTTTAACAAGATTCCTGGACAGCACTCAGTTTTTCATCACTATGGGTGGTCCACAGACTAACCACAATCTGAGAAACACATCCTTAGGGATGTTCTCTTCCTAATCAAAGTGTGAACAGGCCAGCATCAACTATTTCTGGGGCAGTTCCTCCATAAAAAGGCTGATTTAGAGATATGGGAAGTCCATACTGTTTCTGGATCCCCATTTTTCTATGGAATCTCATCTTAGTGTGATAACAAACTCTTAGAGACATCTTCCCTGTGACTTGATGATGGGGATTGAGGCTGGGGAACACAGGCACTAAGAGGAATCTTTCTGGGATGTAACATTGATGTGGAATGAAAATTCCTCCAGTAAACTCTTAAGTGATTAGAAATTTTCCTGTACACTCAGAAGCTTGCGACATTTCATTATATTGTGGTCACTTATGTAGTAAAGAAATGGGTATGACTTGTAGTCTTTGGGATGCCTATAACCTCAAGGGATCTTGGTCCTTAGCTAAGGTCCAGTATTTAGTTTTGCAGGTTTAAAAACTCAATTTTATCAGGTGCTGTAGGCGTAAAAAATTTTTAAAAAAATAAGGGGATCATAATCTGACAAGGTCCTTGCAATCTGTGAGGTCAACAAAGGGTTGCCTCACCAAAAAACAAACAAACAAACAAAACAAACAAACAAACAAAAACAACCAAAAAAACCCAAAAAAACAAAAAAAAACCCCTCAATTTTGTCTGTTTTAACCAGGGAATTATTAGGTTCCAAGGGACAAATTTTACATAATCTAAACTCATAAGGCAACATATTAGAAACCAAAATCTCATTAATTCATCTTGATAATTAAGTACAAAGCAAACATGTCGATCAGTGCATCCTCTTCCCAGTAGGAAACCTACTTAGGAAACCAAATAAAGGTAAAAGAATGTTTGATGGAGGCAGCCTGCTTTAGTGAAAAGAGCCAGAATATTGAAGTCAGATCTAAGTTAGAATCACATCTAGGCTTTTGTAGTGGGTCGAATGTTGTTCTACAAAAAAAAAAAAATGTCCAGTTAGAACCTCAGAATACATGATCTTAATTGGAATAAGGGCCTTTGCAGGTATAATTAAGGTAAGGATCTCTACATGAGATTGTCCTAGATTAGAATAAACTCTAAATGCAATGGTGAGTATCCTTACAAGAGACAGGGAAGACTGAGACACAGGGGAGAAGACCCTGTGAAGACAGGCAGAGATTAGAGTGATGCATCCACAAGCCAAGAAAAATCTATAGCCACTAGAAGCTAAGAGGAAGCAAGGAACAGAGACTTCAGAGGAAGCATGACCCTACCAACACCTCAATTTTAGATTTCTGATCTCCAGAACTGTGAGATAATACATTTATCTTATTTAAAGCCACCAACTTTGCAGTAATTTGTTATGGCAGCTACAGGAAACTAATAGCACTCATTTTATTTTATGTGCTTGGGTAAGCCACATAACCTCTCTGAACCTCAGTTCCCTTATCTGAAAATGGGGCAAATAATAGAACCCTATGAGACCATATATTCTTGTGAGGATTGAATAAGATAATTTTTGTAAAGTGATTGGTTCAGAGCAGGCACCCTACATATGGTCGCTGTTGTTACTGGTGAGTGAAGAGGTTAGTAGAGAATGTGGGATGGTCTGAAAAGATGGAGTCATATAGTTTATGCAGCTTGATGCAATCATCTATCCCCCTATCAGAAAGACAATAAATATATCAACAGGTGAGGACATGGAGTGAGAAAAATAACTTCTTTTTCTAATTATTGATACTTTTGTTTCTATAACAGTCAAATAGCTTGCTTACTCATGTCACAATATAGTGAATCTCTTCTTAGATTGGATGGACTTTCCCAGTCATAGCATTTACAAGGCCATATCAGGGTTTTTCACTGGTTACCTTTTGGAATATGCTGCTTAACAACATATAAGGAGGTCCCTTATCTTATTAGTGAACACTTTTTATGAGCATCCTATTTCTACAGTGGGCAACTTTCATGTCAGTTTAAGTCACTGAGATAAGCTTTTTTTCTATCCTATTGGTTGAACTAAACTCTGGAGTTGAGACCCTCTTCTCTTTCAGTCTGTAGCCCTCTGTCTTCATTTTTAAAAGTCCTATGAATTTATAGAGCTATGTCCACTTTCTCACCAACCTGTTTTTAAACATAAAATTCTCTGTTTTCTGCATCTGATAGTTCTACTTCCACCTACATAGCCCCAACCATTATTACCTCTGATAGGCCAGAGATCATGCCCTATCCATTTTTGTAGGTACTGCCTAATATACTGAATGGCATATGGTAAATAATTGTTAAGGTGGAGAAAAACAATGAATAAATCTTGGCCCTAGAGTCAGGCAGATCTGGGTTCAAACCTTAGCTCCCTTTTTGGTAGCTGTGGAGCCTTGGGAAAATCACTTCAGTTTTGGGGATCTCAGTTCCCTCATCTGTAAAATGATGATAATAGTACCTACCGCTTAGGTGTTTTTTAAGAATTAAATGACTTACTATATTTAAAACCTTCAACACAGTACCACATACACAATAAATGCTCACTAAACATTAGAAATGTGTGAAGAAGTGTATGAAGTAATGAATGAGTGAATGTACATTTTCAGCAGGGAGGCATATAATGCCAGGAAATCTTTATTGCCTGTAAAGAGATCCAGAGAAGGATGTAAAATAGTCAGTAAGTGCCGGTGACTACTTCATTTATCATATCTCTTACCATGTGATTCCTACTGTTGGGAGTACTTAAAGTTGAAGTTTATCAGAACAAACCATTCACATAGAATTCGTAGAAGGAAAATAACATTTCATATCATAACAGTAACAGTTGCTCAACTTCAGAAAGTACTTCAAAATATGAAGTGTTGAAAAATGTCGAGTTGTCAATAGAAGCTGTTGGTAACAATTATTTTAAATTAACTAAAAATACTGATTTGGGCATTCCAGTTATAATGCAGAATTTTTGAGTTATTGTTATTAGAGTCTGAGTCAAGAGGATTATATAGACAAATGACAACATTAAAAGAAGTCAGATGAAATTTCACACATTAGGAGAATTGCACAGGCAATGAAAGCAACTTTTACTTCATATAACACACTTTACATAGTGTAGGGATAATGGGGGAAGGGAGGAAGGAGAACGAATATGCTGAAAACCTAGTCAGAATTGGCTCTTGCTCAAGATTCTGTACCATCAATGGCTATATTATAGTTCTCCTGATCCCTCAGTCCTCCGGTTCCCCACTAATTCCTTCATTCAACAAAAATATATCAGGTACCTACTATGTGCCAGACACTTCTCTGGGTATTAGGGACATAGCTATAAACAAAAACACTTGCCCTCCTGCACACTATGGCTCATGGGCAAAGTCCAGCCTGTCACCTGTTTTAGTAAATACTGTTTTATTGGAACAGACATGCTCATTCTTATATGAATCATAGCTGACTGCTCTTGTGTAACAACAATGGGGTTGGGTAGTTGTATCAGTAACTACCTGGCACACAAATCCTAAAATGTTTACTATCTGGCCCTTTATAGAAAAAGTTTGTGAGCCCCTAATCTAGCAGAAGAAGAGAGACTACACACACACACACACTTATATACACACGCACATATACATACATACATACAAACATACATACATACATACACACACACAAATAAGTAATGTTCCAACATATAAAAAAATAAGACTGGGAAGGCAGATAGGGAATGGGGAGAAGGGACTTACAACTTTAAACATGGCAATCAGAGATCTCACCACATAGAGGACATTTGATCCAATACCTGAAGGAGTTTAGTGAATGATATTTGGGTTTTATACAGCATCACAGGCCATTGAAAGAAGTTTTACTATTATGTACTAGGTGTGAAATGGGAAGTCATTGGAGGAGTTTTGAGCATAGAAGAGTATGATCTGACTTTCATGTTAGTAAGATTAGCCTAACTTTCAAATCGATAAGGGAAAAATAGACTTAGGCGAGGGTGGCAAGGACGTAAGCAAGGAGAATAGCTGGAAGGCTAGTGAAATGTATCAGAAGATAGATCATCGTAACTTAAACTAGCTGACAAAAATTAGTTGGATTATAGATATATTTTGAATGTAGAACCAACTAGATTTGCTGATAGAATAAATGTAGGATGTGAGAGAAAGAAAAGAATCAAAAATGATTCCAAGGTCTTCTGCCTGAGCAACAAAAAGAATGAAATTACCATTTAGTGAGATGGTGAATACTCTTAGAAGCAGATTTGACCAGTGGCACACGCTGGTGAATTGATAGTTCAGTTTTGGATGTCTATTAGGCATCCAAGTTGATATGTCAAGCAGGCAGTTGGATATAAAAGTATGGAGGGTCTAGCCTGGAGATACACATTTACGAGTCATCAGCATATAGATAGCATTTTAAGCCTTGAAATAGCCTCCTAACTGGTTTCCTTGCCTCTAAATGTCAACTTGAAACAACATCTCATCTGTCCCTCCCATCCAAAACATCTCTCTACTTCTCCTGGGCTCCTCATCTTAAAGAACAGCAGCACCATTCGTATCTATTTGATGATGTTTGAAATCATTCTTGTCTCCTCCATCTCTCTTTCTTTCTACATGCAATTCATTACCAAACCCTGCCATGCATACCTCCAAAATATAACTCAACTCTGCCTACTTTTTGCTGTCTCTGTTACCACTGCTGTCTCTCCAAGGTACCATCATCTCTCACATGGACAATTGTGATAGCTTCCTAACTTTTTCTTCCCTCCAATCTATCCTTCATACTGATGTCAATGAGATCTTTCTAAAACAACACTATGTGGACTTTGCCTGCTTATTTTGTAGGTCCACAGAATGAAATTCAAAGATCTTTCACTTAGCAGCTGTGTGATCTTGGGCAAGTTATAACATCTCTGAACTTCAGTTTACTCATCTGTCATACAGGAATAATAACAGTACCTATTTCCAGGGAGTTATTGTAAGACATAAGCGAGTTGATAATGTTTATAAAGTATTTAGAGCTGTGCGGCCCAGTGCCTTGCATATAGAGCACTATAGAAAGGTATGTTAAAATAAGCAATGGTCTCAATTCTCTTTGTCAAGCAGTACTTCAACACCTATGTCTGGGACTTCCACCTTGGACCTGAAAACAGGGTCCTCAGAAGCTTGGAGTTGCTCTTCAGTGGGTGTGTGTTTTCTGGGTTCCAGCACCCAGTTCTCTGAACCTAGTCTTTTTTCTGTCCATAGGAACTGGCCCCCTTTTGCTAAGTTTCCAGCCTAAAAGTTTCTTCCACATTCTGCAGCCCTTTGCAAAGCCCAATAGAATTTATTGTGAGAATGGATTAGAGTAGATTTTTGGGCTCCCCAAAGCAAATAGAGTCAAAATAACCTAATCTTTAAGAATAATGGCTTTGCAATCAAGCTAATGTGAGTCTGGATCAGAGTTCTGCAAATGACTAACTCAATGATCTTGGATAAATCAACCTCTCTGAGCCTCAATTTGCTCATCTTTCAAATGAGGCCTCACAGGTAACTGTCAGGATTGAATAAGAAAGTGGACATGAAGCACTCAGTGCAGAGTCTAGCTATATGATAAATATTCAAAAAGTGTTAACTCTTATCATTAATAATTCCTAGGATTATGGGTCTCAATTTTCCTGGCTCTAGAATGCAATTTAATAGCACTATAACTCATGTCCCAATTCAAAGGAATTATGGAGAAAGAACCAGCAACTCTAAGTATGCCACAGATTTCAATGTCTGTGAATGATTCGAAGACAGTGAGATGTTCTCAGCCTAGAGTGGACATAAAACCCACCAATGTTTATTTTTAATTTAATTAAATATATTATTCCTGTAAAATGGCATTTTTTTTCAAAATCCTCATACTTTAATTTACCCTAGAAACAATACTCCTTTTGAAACAAATCTCCAGTGGGGAGACAAGTGGCCAGGCAAGTATGTTTTGCAGAAGTTATCCAAGTGAGTCAGTCTGGTAAGCACCTCTGCTCTGAGAGAGAAACTGGAAAGAGAGTGGGGAAAGAGGTCAGGGCCACCCTTAGAGAAGAAATCCAAGAAGGGCAAGTATAACCACTCTGCCTCCCACACAAAGTACGTGTGTAGAAATGTGTCCCACATGCACTCAGGGAAAGCTTACTGTTTTCTGCTCCATGCATGTATCATGAGTCCTTCCTTCTTATACTTACTTATACAAGCATCATCTTTGACACACCAATCAGAGAATTATGCTCATGAGAATATAAAATTTATCCCATACTTTCAAAATGCAACTATTTTTCATGACTGGACTAAATATATGTCATGCCTAAAGATCAAATACTATTTAATGTCTGAAGCAAGGAAGAATGATTACCAAATAATTTAATTATTTTTGGTTTACACATCTGTTCCCAACGCTAATTGTTTGCTGGCAAAAACTGTTTGGCCTTGATTATAATCATGAATGAGTGTGCTTGCATTTCAAATCAAGGAATCAGTCTCTCAAATTGCTTTAACTAAATAAAATTAAAACTTAAATAATTTTCAAAATAAAAGTGTGAAGCAAAAAGAAAGAATAAAAACGTAATTAAGAGGTTGTGTGTATTCTGGATACAAGTCCTTCATCAGACATTTTCTGTTATTCTATTATGTGGGTTGTCTTTTCATTTCCTTTGATTTACAAAAGTTTAATTTTGATGCAGTCAAGTTACCAATATTTTCTTCAGTTGTTTATGCTTTTGGTATCATATGTAAGAAATATTACTTGATTCAAGGTCATAAAGATTTACACCTATAGTTTCCTTTAAAGATTTCTATAAATTAGCTCTCACATTTGGGTCTTTGATCTATTTTGAGTTAATTTTTGTATATAGTGTAAGGTAGGGGTCCAAAATCATTCTTTTGCATGTGGATATCCAATTGTTTGAGCACCGTTTTATGAAGATATTCTTCCTTCTTCATTGAAATGTCCGGCAACTCTTGTTGAAAATCAATCACATATAAATGTAATCATTTAGTTCTGGATTCTCAATTCTATTCCATTGATGGATGTCTCTATTCTTATGCCAGTACTACATCAATTGCTGTAGCTTGGTAGTAAGTTTCGAAATTGGGAAGTGCGCACCCACCAACTGCATGTTTTTCAAGATTGTTTTGGCTATTCTGGGTCTCTTGCATTTCCATATGAATTTTTAGGCTTATCATTATATTTCTGCAAAGAAGTCAGCTGGGATTTTAATAGGATTGTATCATCTCTACAGATCAGTTAGGGTAGTATTGCTGTCTTAACAATGTTGTCTGTTGAGTTATGAAGATGGGATTTCTTTCCAGTTAGTTGTTTTCTTTGATTTCATTGAACAATCTTTTGTAGCTTTCAGTGCAGAAGTCTTGTACTTCCTTGGATTAAATTTATTCCCAACCATTTAATTCTTTTTGATACTATTGGTGTAAATGAAATTGTTTTCTTCATTTCATTTTTAGATTGCTCATTGCTAGTGTATTGAAACACAGATGATTTTTGCATGTTGGTCTTGCAACTTCGGTGAACTCCTTTATTAGCTATAATAGTTATTTTGTGAATTCTTCCTGGTTTTAAAAATATAAGTTCAAGCCATCTGCAAATAGAGATAGTTTTACTTCTTCCTTTCCAATCTGGATGCCATTTATTTATTTTTCTTGCCTAATTGTCCTGATGAGAACTTCTAGTATGATGTTGAACAGAAGTTGTGAGAACAGACATCCTTGTGCCTTCTGTTGTTCCCGATCTTAGGGAGAAAGCCTTCACTCTTTCACGATTGAGTATGATGTTAGCTGTGGGCTTTTTGTAGATGCCCTATATCAGGTTGAGGAATAAGAAGAAATTTATTTGAAATTGGAAGACAATCACCAATGATAGACATCTCAGACCCAGTTGTATTTTCTCTTTTTTGACATGGCACAATTATTCTGCTTCATATTCTCCAAGCGGAGGAGAATGCTTTGAGGGACAGACCAATACCTTATTCTGGGTTTCAAACTGGGAACATTTCACTTCATAGGGAAGTGTTTTATAATACAACCCACTAAGAATTGTATAGAGACTTAATAATTAATGTGTAAAAAAAAACCCAGCAGGTTTACTTTGAGCTATGACTTTATTTAGTTTGATGACGTCTGAGCTCTGCCAGATGAGATGTACTGGCAGAGTTCAGACGTCATCAAACTAAATAAAGTCAGACTTGACGAGAACACAGAGGATTCTCTTATACATGATACCCTGAGAAGCAATAACATGTATGACAGAACTGCCTGGGTTCAAATATTTACTCTGCCATTTACACATTTTCAAGTCATGCAATCTGTGTGGGTCTCGGTTTCTTGATTTGAAAAATGGGGATGATGAAAATAATAACGATGATAAGAATAATCATAACACCTACCCTATAAGGTTGTTGTGAGGAATAAATGTGTTATGTATAAAAATACTTAGAACAATTCCTAGAACTAAAGTAAACTCTATTTATGTACTTGCACTTAGGCTGTGGTGACTAGTAGCAAAAACATAGGTTTAAGAGCCAGATAAATCCAAATTGAAATCCCTGCTCAATTGCTTTTATTAGCTATGTGGTATCTGACAAATTGTGTCACCTCTCTGATCCTTAGGTTTTGTATTTCAGACAGGAAACAGAACCTAACTTACATGGTTATTAGAAGGAATAAATCAGATAATTCAAGGCTAATGAAGTCCTATCACTGAACTCCTGCTCATTTAATAGCTTAGACCTGGGAATGGTAAGAGATTTCACAGGAGGTTTTAATTTACTAAAAAAAAGAAAGTTTCTAAAATCATAAAAGTAACATATACTTGTAAAAATTAAATTTGACAAAAGTATATAGTAAAAAGTAAAAATCTGTTTTTACACCCATTCCCCCACCCATTTAACTTTCATTCCCAAGATAAAAATAACAGTTTGATGTATAGCCACCAAGACCTTCATCTACATATATCCATGCATATGAATATTTACATGAGAACACATACACACATACATATATACATACATAAATTATATCTTACTATACATAGGTGTGTATATTATGTAACTTTCTAATTTTACTCAGCAGTATGTCTTTGACATCTTTCCATTTGAGTACGTAAAGACTTATGACATTCTTCTTAATGGCTAGTCAGTAATACATAGGATGGATATGTCAGTGGCTTACTTTTAGAAATCTTCGATAATTGCTCTCAGAATAGCATCATGAGTCTCCAATTGCAGTGTACTTTTTGCTCAAAGCTAGTATTTAACAATATAGCATATAAATGTGCAGTTTAAGGCAAATTCAGTTTGTGTGGATTGTGAGTGCTTTGTTGAATTTTCAGTTGTAGGGACAGAATGGAAAGCTAAGCATTCATGCAGAATGAAAAATTTTTAGATACATCAGAAAGAAAAACAAATCACTCACATTATTACCAGCTTTTGATTTTTTTCCTGAGGGTTCTAATATTGAAAGACTAAATGAAAAAGAAGACTAGAGTGAAAAAATCAGTAAGTTCAACAAAGAACTTTAAATACAAAAGTAACTGATGCATAAAACACTGAACAATAATAATTAACCTTTTGTACTTGGAAATTATTATAACGATTATTCTTTTGGATGAGAAACTAGCTCAAATAACTGAGAAATGCCAAAAATGATAGCCATGTATTCAAAATTATTGCATTTATATAAATAAATCCATGAAGGAGAAACTGAAATTAATACTTCCAGAATAAGCAAAGTATATTGTTTCAATTTCCAAAAGCTCTAAAATATCTATATGCTACTGATGGAGGTATCAGAATTCTGGGCAAGTATTCATCAAGTTCCAAAGTGTCATAACACTGAAGCAATGTGGTTATAAGGGAAGAAAACATGTATAGATGGAATCATGGAATTGTCCCTTACTGTGATATCTGAGGAGGAGATTGCAATCAAAGCAATTAGCAATTTAAAAGCATAGGGCCCTGACTCCCACGGAATTTTTAGTTCAAGCAGCTCTGGCAGCACCCAAAGCTATTGTAAGATAGTTTATAAGAAAGCTTCATCAGTGATAATGCCTGTTTTAATGACATCTGGAAACAGCTGTTTTTTTCCCCCCAAAAGATGGCAATACTTTTAAGTCTGCCAAATACAGATAATAAGATGCTTGTTTACCTATTATTAATGAAATTATGCTTTCCTTATTGACAGAAAAGATCTGTTCACATTGTGAAAAGAGTACATTACAGAGCTAGGGAAAAGCTATTGAAAAGTATCATATGGATGACTGTAAAGCTGTGGTTCCTGGTCCTAAACGCTCCACCCTCTGGGTTTCTACAATTATCTTAAGGATCATCATGAGCTTTTTGAAAAGTTATCAAAACAAAATTAGAGGCACTTTAATTTTTAAAAAATTATGCCATGTAGCATTCTTAGGAAAAGGGGGAGATGACATAAATCAAGCTAACAATAGCAGTGTGTTATAAACTCCCACAAAGTTGGGAGCCAATGATGCTAAGACTGGTTATATAGATTCAGTAGTAGTTTTTATGAATTCAGAAAATTGTACCAAGGCACACCATCTAAATAGTTATAGTCAAGTGCATGAGTTTTCTATGTGTTTCAAAAGTTGGCACTCACATAAATAGTAATCTATGAATTCTGTCTCCAAGTTTTGGATATTTTTTCTACTAAAGAATTTCCTGAATATCTGAAAATATATTTCAATTCTAGCACCAAAATCATTCATTCATTGAGGAAATATTTATGGAGGGCATGCTATATGCCAGGCAGTGATATACACATTGCCAGATAAGAAGTTTGCATTAGTCATGTATAGGAGTACCTGTTTTCTGGAGCCTTTCTAATAACATACTTTAAAATATCTTTAGCAATATTATATCATCATACTTGAAGGTTTTATTAATAGTAGCATCTTTGGGATATTTCAGCACTTTTTTAGTACCACCTATATTTAAAAAGGACTTAATTGGCATCTAAGGCACACTCTATCACCCTGCTTTAAAAAACCTTAGCAGGCATAAAAAATTAGGTCCTGGAGATTTGTAGATTTGACAGCAATACTGACCTTTTCACCAGATATGGCAGAAGCTAATTTGAGGTAATACCAATGTTGCTCAGTAACTTGAGCCATCATCCTCAATAATAGATCCGTATTGACATTTCCGTAGATTTTTTTTTCTTTTTATGATTCAGAGTCAATGAATATTTGCCAAGTACTTAATGGGTGCCAGGTACTTTTAAAACATACAAGTTTTCTTCCAATCCTCACCACTGCTCTATTGCATCAGTAGCCACATTTTCAAACAAGGAAATTATAATGCAAAGCAGTTATGTGATTTGTTCATGGTCATAATAGTAACTACTAAGTGGCAGACATGGAATTTGAAGCCAGATTTTTCCAACTATAAATCTAGTTTTCTTTGGACTGTGACACATCTGCCCTCCTCAGCAAGTCTGAATGAGACCCGTGAATGCCCTAAGCAGGCTTTATGTTCTGGAGCCTCTTCAATTCAACATTTTAAAAACATTTGCTCAAACTTTACTTAATAAAAGTAGGATAAAACTGAGTTTCTATTAATAAAAACAATATTATTTTAATTATCTTCAAGATAAAGAATTCACCACATACACCTATCACAATAATAGCTATTATTTATTGAGCACTAACCATGTGTCGGGCACTGTGCTAACCACTTCACATGCATTATCTCATTTAATTCTAAGAGGTTGGCATCATCATCATCATCATTACCATCCCTGTTTAATAAGTGAAACCCAAGAAGTTGAGTGACTCAGCGAAAGTCACGTAGCAAGTGTTGGAGGCAGGATTTAAGCTTAAGCAGGCTGACACCTGAGCCTATAAGCTTAACCTCTGTATTTTAATGCCTTCAACTATAGCAAAAATCCTAAATTGGCATTTTTAAAATTCATTCATTCATTCATTCATTCATTCATTTTTATGGTGACATTGGTTAACAAAATCCAATAAGTTTCAGCTGTACACTTTGACAGTAAGGCATATATATATTTACACTGTATGTTCCCCTCCTTCCTAAATTGGCATTTTAACCTACTGATCTCTTACTTTCTTTTCTTTTTTTCTCTTTTTTTCCTTCTTTTCTGTCACTCAGAACTGAATACAATGGAAGTAATTTGTAGAGGTATACTTATACAATCACATTTAAAATAGTTTAGAATTCCCATTGTGTTGTTTGTTTTTCTTTGCTAACAAACCATTTCCTTCTCTTCTGTAGTTCCTGTTTTGTCTTTAGTTTCCTTTTGCAATTTTCCAAACCAGGCAACTTTCAGGGAGTTATATTAGAGGGTTTAAACCTTAGATAAGAATATAAACTCCTCATTCCTGATAAACAGCACTGTGGCATGCATTATTTTGTTACACAATCTCAGCTGATTGTGGAGAGTTGCTCACTTTAAGCAACTCCCAGCTTGTTAATCCCACAGTTGGTGGCACGCCCTTTAACTTGCACATGCTCATCTCAAAAATGCGGTGGCTGGCACCAGTAAGGACTGGTTTATTTTTGCTTTTGATTTTTTACTCAAGGGCCCCAGCCTCTCTAGTGAGAGAAGGAACCAGTTTCCATCTCCCCAGTTACTTTGGGCAGCATTGGTAGAAACCCAAAGTAGTTGGCACTATATTTATAATTTATCCCTGAGATTATGTTCAACTCTCTTTTTTAAGTTGGCACCCCAAGCTATTGCCTGGCTGGCCCATTGCTTAATCTTCTGTCTCACAAAGATGTGGAGGAATCGATGAGTCTAATCTCATTTTCTCAATGGTATGCAGAACTCAAGAGTTGATAAAGAAGGATAGTATGGTTTGGATACATCCATATTGGTTCAAATAGTCAAAGACAATTTTCTATGAGTTTTCGGTGACCCTAAAGGGTATACAGATTCCAGAGCAAAACCCATTTGGTGGGTTTCCTCACACTGCATCTGTAAACAGATGAAACCTGATTGCAATGAATGCGAGAGGGCAGCTGTAGCCTGCAGGTTGAATACTGATGTTGACAGCTGTGTAATTACAATACAGTTTCATTACAGGGCATTTCATATGTATAATTGTAATAAAGTTTGGATAATTTAGAAAAATGACTGATTGTGAGCAATGTTAGGCCATCTAAACTTCACCTTTGTGTTAATTAAAGCAAAACCTTCAAACAGAACTGGAAATGATGGGGTACACCCCGTAAAAAGAACTCCCCAAAACTTGCTTCTAGTTTGTCCACTCACTGTGTATACTTCTGTGGAAAACTAAAAACTTTATTGACTGAGTACTTGTGAGTTCAAAATCATGCCTCTCCCTCCACCCCACCCTGCCCTACCAATTATTCATTGGTGTAAGTCTGATTTGGGTCTTAATAAGGTGTCTCTGACTAGGATTGAAGGTTTAAAATCAAGTGTAGGGAGTGAAGGGAGTTTTATGTCTTGGTGCCTGAAAAATCAAAACACTGAAGAGAAATTCACAGTGGTCACATTTTAAATTTCAAAAGAGAAAACACAGTCTTAAAATGAAACAAAATATTTCAAATCAGTACTGCCCCCAGAAAACTTGGATAATTATAGCTATCACATATTTTACTATGTACCAGGCACTGGGAAAAGTACTTCCCATGTTTTTTATTTCATTTAATACTTTCAATAACCCTAAGAGGTAGGTTCTAGAATCCTCATATATGCAGGCGAAGAAACTAAGGCAGAGTGAGGTTTAGACTACTTGCCCAAGGTCATATAGCAATTACATGGCAGGTTAGGATTCAAATCCAGTTCTGATTAATCCTGAAGACCTGTCTCTTGGCCAAAAAGGGGCTCTGCCATTCTCTTAGATGTTTAGGCTCTAAATAATTTCTTTGCAGAAGGAGTCAAATCAGTTTTTTCATCTGTGTATGACCTGCATGATTTTGTCATATTCAAAAACAACCTAAATTATAGACATGGTGTTCAGGCTTGCCATCTCTTATTCCGTAGATATGGGGTGGCAGCATTCCTCACCTTAGCCTCATCCCTATAAAACTACCTAGGATCTGCTCTTGGCCAACCAAGTTGGTCTCTGGAAAGTGAACTGCCATGGCTCTATCTACTTTAACCTCACCTTAAACAATAATAATCATGAAACCATGGGTTGGGTGTTATTTATATTTTTAAATGCATATTGAAATAAATAATATTCATCTGAGATCACCTACAATTATCCCATATACCACCAGGGGGACATATACTACATATAGGAAAGCACTGGATTATCTCAAGTGATCTTCTAACCTCGACATTAAATGAAACGCTTAACCTCTAAAAGTAGTTCTGAAAAGTTGAGATAGGTTTGAACAAGATGGCAATTTGCCAATCCTTGCTCTTTTTTCCTCTCTTACAGTCTCCAGCCTGCTTAACTGTACTCCATTTTCTGAGATTTTTCACAGATTTTCAGAAGAAACTAGGCACTTCCAAGAGAAAAAGCTGCTTCCATTTCTACAACTACTGGTCTTCAACTTCCAGCTCAGATGTTACATCCTTACAGAAACTTCCTTTGACCACCCAATCTAAAGTAAACCCCTATTACAATGTTCCCCCATCTTACTTTTCTCTTAACACTTATCACTAAGTGAAATCATCTTGTCTGTTTTTTTAACTGGCAAACTGCCAGTCTCCCTACTAAATCACAAGTTCCAAGAGGTCCCTGGCATTTAGTATAGTGCCTGGCATATAGTTGAGTGTTTGAGGAGTATTTGTCAAATGAATGCACATGATAAAACAGAGATTCTAAAGTTAGGTTAGGGCCATAGAGCTGAAGAACAAAAGCAATATAACGAAAGCTGAATTTTGGGTGATGTAATTTATACAACAAGGTAAAGAGGTCAGTGACCTTAGAAGATATAAAACTGGCTGAGATAAATCTATCACTCATTTTTTTTCTTGAGTACTTTCTGTGTTCAGGGCATTGTGCTAAGCTGTCCCTCGTGGACTGGATACTATTGAGTTCTTGGGCCTATGCCATTGGTAATCCCCAGTTCCATTCATATAACTCATTTTTATTGAGTAACAACTATATGTCAAGCACTTTTCTATGCTAGAATGCAGCAGTAAGCAAGACAAAGTTCCAGCCTTCTAGTAAGGGTGAAATCAGGATCAGGCATACATCTTATATAGTTCTTTTTCCCAGATGATATTTTCTAAGTGATCTTTTACCTTTCAAGCAAAACCAGATCTTTACTCTCAAGGTGGTCCTAGAATCATTCCTATGACCCTATTGTATTTATAACAGCTACCATCCATTTATTGAGTATGCATTACATGTCAGGCACTGTGCTAAAAACTTTATATGCATTACATGATAGAATCTTTCCAATAACTCCATGAAAAAGGCATTACTATTATCATCATTTTACATAGAAGGAAACCAAGGCTCACCGAGATTAAATGACTTTCCCAATGTCATGCAGTTGTTATATGATAGAGTGGATTCAAAGCTAGGCAAGGTGCCCTCTGAAGCTGTACAATGCAATGACCCTCCAGAGTCACTATCTTTAACTATGGATATGCAATGGTGCTGCTTATATTACACACGGCCTCCCTTTCCTTAAGAAATTCAGCTCTGAAGATTCTGGTAATCCAGACACACTCAGGTATAGGGTTTGCCTGAGGAGCTGGCAATGAGGTAGGTAGAAATGTTTTAATAATTGCCTGTGTGTTCCAGAACATAAGGCACCAGTGGATATATGTTATGAAACAGTTGCTGTGGTTCATTACACCCTAAGAATACCACTGACTCTCGATAAAGATCAAATTCTTGAAGATATAGTTCGGGAAGAAAACAGTAAATATCCGAATTAAACACAGAGCAATTTTTGAAAAGCTGAGGAAAACAGCCAGTATATTTGTAGAGAGACTATTAAAACAGTATCTCAATATAGGCAACTCAGATTAAGATAACAAGTATATTTGTGCTATCAGTTTTATCATAATATATCCTTTAAGTTCAATATAGAACTAAAGAATGTTTTTATACTGATTCTACATTTTTACTGAAATATATTCATTCATTTGTTTAGTACCTTTCAAAGCAATTTTTCTTACCTTACTTCATTTTGATTTCATAAAAACATTGTAAGGTAGAGGAAGGATAAATTTAAGGTACAAAGTAGACTAGTAAATTAACCAAGAACACCAAATTAGAATTGAAGCAGTGAAACTTGGTTCATACTACCAGGGTGCAAAAAAGTCACATTTCTTTATATTACTACAACAAATGAAATCTGCCCTGAGCCGTCCACACTACCAGCTGGCTAAAAATTCAACCACACTCATGGTTTTTAGAGGCTGTCCCTTGGCCGAAGTTGTTGCAAGCCCTAGCAAATTATACACAGACCAGAACTTCCAGTGCAGACCCTCTGCCATTTGTCCATACTGATATGTTTATCATGCAAATGCACAGGCCCCTTGTAGATAAATGTGTCAGTTGCTTCTGTTCCACACTAGGACATTGGTGAGGAGGGTGTCTTTGCTGAGGTTGGCAGCCTCATAGCCTAGTATCCAGCCCCTTTTAAGTGTACCATGCAGCTGTTCTCCTTTGAGATCTTGCCTCTTCTTTGGGCACTAAAAGGGAACAAAGGTATCCCTTGCTACTGAAAAAATCTTCCATTACTCCCATCACCTTTTTAATTTTGGACTTCTATAACTTCTAGGTTAGGCAGCTTCTGCCGCCTCTACTCAAAAGTTCTCTTAACACGCTGGGGCAAGCCAGCATAGTTTCCCTCAATGAGCCTAGGCTTTTGAAATCAAAAGCTATGGATTCAAGTCATTTGGATTCAGGCAACTTCTACTTTTAACCTTGCAAAACAAAAGCTTCCAAGATAGGGAACAGAAAGATGTAGCCATGTTTTGATTTTGGGAAGGAAAAATACCTACAACAATGAAAACAAATTATACAAAATTTATATCTCAATAAATAATCCTACCATAAACTTTATTACAATCTTTATTGGTCATTTTTGGGGAGCCTGTTATTTGTAAGTCAGCCGTAACCATGAATATACATTTTTGCCGTTGGTTTTAATTCTGCACATATTTATTGAATACACACAATGCTCCTTCTGTTGTACTAATGTATTATATGGCAGCCAGTACCCAACCTTTTTGGTATCAGGGACCAGTTCTCCTATGAGAATCTAATGCCTGATCATCTGAGGTGGAGCTGAGGCAGTGATGCTAGTGCCAGGGAGCAGGTGCAAATACAGATGAAGCTTCACTCCCTCACCTGCCATTCACCTCTTGCTATACACCCCGGCTCCTAATAGACCATGGATCAGTCCATGACCTGGGGGTTGGGGACGTCTATTGTATGGGATATGTAAGAAGAAAAAAAGATGTGATATTTGTCTTTGAGATGTAAGGAAACGAACCCACAATGTAGTCTTTGATAATTTGTTGCTGATAACTTTCATATTCCCCTATTCAAGGGGCTAGTATTTTCCTTTCTAAAGATTATGCTCTTTACATAGAGTATCTTGCATTCACTCAAGAATAATTTTATGCTAGTCATGCGGCCAGGAATATAGAGAGATAAAATGTCCCTGAACTTCAAGAAGCAGAAACTAGGTGGAGGAAGAGAATAGACCTACAATATCAGAGTGGCCTGATGGAAGAGACAATGTTTAATTACGGACATTATAAAGGATCCATTGGAGTTTACTAGAAAATAAGTAGGGGGTGGGAATTCTGGAAAGAAGTAACAACATGGGCAGAGAAGAGAATAAATTTCCTAAAATAAAAATAGGGAAGTAGAAAGATAGTATGCTTAAGGAATTGTCAATAATCAGACTGGTGTACAAAGTCTGTGGGTGATAATGGTGAAAGACCAGGATAGAGAGCTAGTCTAGGGTGTGATTGAAAATGTTACTATATGCAATGCTAAAGACTTTGGCATTCTCTTAAAGACAATGAGAAACTAACCATAATTTCAAGTAGGGAACTAAAAAAATCAGAACAGCATTTTTCAAATGTTCCTCCAGTCTCATCCTCCTCCAGTGCCAAGGATGGACTGGAAGAGGGTGACACTGGATACAGAGAGAGAAATCAGGTAGCTTTTAATGACAGTTGATGAAATAAGGCAGTGGACATGGAAATGTAGTTGAGGTAATATTGATGGACTAAATGTAAGAGGTGAGAAATTAGTAAGGGTTAAAGATGACTCCCGAGCCCAGGTTGTCAGGTAGATGGAGATAATATTAATTAAAATAGGGGAGACCCAAGAAGTGCAAGGTTGTGTATAATGAGTTCTGTTTTAGATATGTTGAAGATCAGGTGTCTTTGGGACATTCAGGTGAAACTATCTTATAAGCCAATTGAAAAGTCAGTCTGACACTTGGTTAGAGAAGTCAGGGTTGGAGTTAGAGATTTGCAAGTCGTCAGAATACAAATGTTGAATAGACTGATAGCAGTGAATGTAGAGCAAAAGTAAAGGGTGGGGATAGGGACCTGAGGGACATGTAGCTAGAATAAAAGAAGTCCCCAAAAGAAACTAGAGAAGCAGAAATCAGATGAGGGATAGAAGAGAAAGGTGTCATGGAAGACATAGAAGTAGAGAGGTTCTGGAAGGAAGAGATGATGTTGTGTAACAAATGCAAAGTAGAGACCAGATAGGACAAAGTCTGAAAGGGCCACTGTAAACTGGGCAATTTGGATGTCATTGGTGGCTTTTGTTGGGATAGTAGTGGGAGCACAAGCTGTACCATTGTTTGAGAGTTTAAGAGGAGATAAGAAAGAGGGAAACGGTTTTTGAGGCTTATTCTGTCAAGAAGCCTGACAGTAAATGGAAAGTGAGAAATAAAATGGTAGCACAATTGGCAATGTTAAAAGAAAGATTGTTTAATGTGAGGGAATGCTTATGGAGAGTGAAAGTAGAGTTCTGAGAGAAGAAAAGGCTAAGGCATGTAGTTGAGTCTTAGACAAGTCCGAGGAAGATGAGTTCCAGTCTAGCACTTCTCAAACTATCTGTGACAGAGGATTAGCTCTTCAAATTTCCAATCTATCACAGATTGGTACTTATGTAAAATATAATAAAAACGAATTATTACAAAAACAATCAGTGGAAAAAAAGACATTCAAAATATAGGCCCCCATTTATTTAGATTCAATAAACATATAATTATTTTATCAAATTGCTATAAAAGTTTCTAATTTCTTACTCTCAATTTCAGTGTTTATGTTGTTGTGGATCAGTATCGAACAGTTTGAGGACTGGAAGGGGTCCACCACTACACTTTGAGTAGAATACCCTTCTTTCAAGACAGAGGAAGGAAGCAAGAAAGGATAAGAGAATAAAGATAACATTTAGGAGTGGGATGAAGGAGAGTTAAGAGACTTTCTAACTGAAAATCATTTTTTTGATAGTTAAGTAGGAAGCTTGACCTTCAGAAATGAGTAAATAATGCAGGGGATGTGGTAGAAGGATTGGAGGAGTGTAGTAATGGGGTCAAAATAGCTGCTGTGGGAAATGAGAAATGGAAATTTAAATAAAGATAAATAAAAATATTGTAAAACAACAGAAAGAAGGCCCAGCTGAGGCTGGAAATCATAAATTTGTTACAGAGTCAGTCAATTCCATTTTGTGATTTTTTTCCTAGCAGTTTCGTGCCCTCAGAACAGAGGCAGAGAAATATATGCTGGGGTTCTGGTAATATGGTTGGCTAGGTGCACAAACTGACTCTCTCAGGGAAAACAACAAAAAGTGCTAAATAAAATGCAACAAACATCTTCCTAAATGTATCAGAAAGCTGAAAAGGTAGGAATTACAAGCCTAGATCTAAGTGAAGGCAGATTGATGAAGTCACTTCTTTGAGAACATTTGCTGAACTTCAGTTAAACTTCAGGAAATGAGCCATAAGTGATATGAAAACACAAATCCAAGGGCTTACCCAAAGTGGGGAGTCTAATAAGGTTCCTTCCTAGGTAAAAATGGAATGACAAGGAGCTAAACCATCAGCGTACTTGTGAATAAGAAATAGCCTGCTACACACACACATATACACACATAAGGAGACTGAAGAAAGCAGCCTTGGTACTGAGTAGAGGAAGAGACACCTACCTGACAGATTGTAAACATAATCTTGTTTAATAATGACTTGCAACTTAAATTCACACTACCAGGTGCTCCAAAATACCTCAATCTCTGAATTTAGTTTAAAGTAGACCCAGACTGGTAGTGCCACTAGGCACCTGGCAGAATGTAAATCCTCTCTGCAGGAACTCATCCTCATCCTGAACCTGAAAATATTCCCACAAATAGTTTTTCAAAGAAATAAGGAGATTTTAATTAAAAATCACTAAGCACACAATGGAACACAGCAACATATGTAGATAAATAGGAAATTCAAATGAGATAGATTTGAACTCAACTATATACATATTTATATTTAAATACAAATGGGCTAAATGCTTGTGTTAAAAGATAAACTAAATTTTAAAAATCCAACCATATGTCACTTACAATAGTTACATTTAAACACAAAAATACAGAAAGATTGACTTAAAAAGTATAGAAAAAGACACTTCACACAAATACTAACCAAAAGGAAGCTGGTACTGCTATATTACTATCAGACAAAATAGATTTTGAAGCCAGAAAAAGCACTACTAAAAGTACAGAGCATCATTCTTTTTAATAAAAAATATAATACAACAGGAAGATATAAAAATATTAAATGTGCATGAATAGCCTTAAAATAAAGCAAAAATCAACAAAGCTACAAGGAGAAATAGACAAGTCCATATCATAATGAGAGATTTTAATACACTTCTCTCTGTAATTGATAGAAACAACAGACAAAAAATTCAATTTGTATAGAGAAATTTAAATAACACAATTAACAAAATTGATCTGCTAGTGTATAGAAAACAAAACTTAACAATTTCAGAATACATATTTTTTTCAAAACCACAAAGAACATTCATCAAAACTGGTTTAAGTAACTAACATGACCATAACTGAGTCATAAAGCAAAAAATTAAAATGATACAAATGACATTCTACAATCACAAAGCAATCAAGCCAGAAATCAAGAACCAAATGATAACTAGAAAAACTACCTATATTTTAAAATTTAAAAACGTACTTTAAAAAAATGGGTCAAAGAAGAAATCATATTGGAAATTGTAAAATATTTCAAACTGAATTAAAAAGGAAATAATACCTATGCAATTTGTGGGATGCAACTAAAGCAGTACTTAGAGGGAAAGCTATAGTCTGCAATCCTTATATTTGAAGAGAAAATAAAAGATAAAGATGAAAGAGCTAGACATTCATCTTAAGAATCCAGAAAATAAAATAAACCCAAATAAAATAGAAGGAAAGAAAACATATGGTGAAGTTGATTCAGTATCAGAGGTTGGCAGAACAGATGTGGTGGAAGGTAATAAGTAATAAGTAATAAGTATGAAGGAATTGAGGAAGTTAGTGAAAGTATTGTCAAAATGATTACTAATAGGGATCAAGCTGAGTTAATAAAGGGAGGTAAAGTAGAGGTGGGGCAAGGAGGGAATGTCAGGAAGATTGGAACGTAGTGATGGGTCTATAGACATGAGGTCTCAAAGACGTGAGAGATCACAAAGCAATTTAATGGGAATAAGGGAGTGAGAGGTGAATAGATAGAAGTTTTTGATTAGCATGGAATGTCAAAATTAAAGATTTTATATGTGAAACAGTCTAAATGAAAATATATATTTGGCATGTGGCCATGTAAGTGGGTTGCTAAAATGCTAAAATGGGTTGCTTATCTGTTGATGGTCTTTCTATTACTCTGCATTGGTTTGTAAGATCTTATAGGATAGGAAACCACCTTACTCAACTCTATATCACTATTATAGGGTCTGGAACACAGTGGATACTTAATAAATGCTTGTCTACTTTAACCGATAATACAGGCACTATGCTACGCACTTCACACACATTATTTAATCCTTACAATAATTTTGAGAGATACACAGTGATAGTAATTTAAGAAATAATGAAAATGAGGCTAATTTTCTCAAAATTGTACAACGACTAACAAGGTGCTGTGCTAAAAACCTGAGAGTAGGTAGGTGCTTACTATAGACACAGACAAGATATGCCCAAAGCAATCTCTAGGCCCTGTTGTGATTCTAGTAAGCAAAATTTTGCTTAAGTAGTAAAAATATCACAACACCAAAATCCTACTAGAACCTCAAGACTGGTTTATAAAATACATGTCCTTCTTCTTTGCCCCTCAGCTGTCTACTTTTCTCACTCCTACATTCTTCAATAACCAACAAAGCCCTGCCATTTTATTGACTATCTTTTCTCCATGCTCCTCATTTCCACCCAGCTTAGTCCTCCCTCTTCCCCAGAGGAGTCTATCTTATTAATCTTCCTATTTATATATGTGACTAGAAACTAATAAATATTGATACTTTGAGATCTCTGTGTTTGTGCTTTTCAGGATAGAAGTGTTTCTAGGTTAATTAATCTGTCCAAGAACTGCTTGTAGGTCTACTTCACTGAAAACTTTGTAATGATGATCATCAAATAAGTAATACAGAAGAAGGAGAAAAAATGGTGTAGATGATAGAGGCTCTGTTCATCCCTCTGGCGACCAAATCAAAGTTGTGATGGAAACAAGGATCAAACGGCAAGGAAAAATTGCCTGGGATCTAGATGAACGAGCCATACAACTACAAGAAAGCCATACAACTACAACTACAACTTCAAGAAGGTACCATGCAACGGCAGAAGGTATGACAAGGCGAGGATGTGGGGCTGCCTGGTTCCCAGTGATTGAGTGAAACCGAGGCTGTGGCAGCGGCAGCTGCAGAAGCCTCTTAAAGGGACCGCAACAATGAGCAGATTTTCACAGTGACGGACCTGCTCGCTCTGAGCACCAGTGCCCATTCGGCTGCATGCAGAAGGGACCAAGGACTTACAGGGAGACATTTTTGGAGTGAGGGCCAAGGTGAGACTTGCTCGATACAGAAATGCCGACAGAATCCTGTTAAGCCCTCCTCACTACCAGTGTGCCAGACACAGGACTGTCATCAAACTGGATAACAGAGGACGCTCTGCCCAGATAATTCCCTGAAACCCTGCCTCCCCCAACTCACGGCCCCACCCAAGCCACATCCAGGTGTATCCTCAGCGAGTCAGGTGCTCCTTGCTGAGATTCACACTGGTGGAGGCAGCTGACCTCAGTTTCTGATGTGGCCTTTTGAGGCAACTATAAGCACAGCATTTGGGGATTGCTTGCTGAACCTTAACAGAAGGCCCCAAAGGTGTAGAGGCTTGAACTAAATTTGGCCTGCAGCTAAACTCCTCTCAGGACTGTGCCAGTGGACACTTACTTCACAAATCCACACTAATAAGACCGGGAGACTTAGGAGCTTTGCTTCATACATAGAAATAGAAATGGAAAGGCAGCCAAACTAGGAAGACAAAGAAGCAGAAACCATATAACAGGACAGGACAGAGATCCAGATATAATGGAGTGAAGTAATCTAACAGGTGCAGAGTTCAAAACACTGGTTATAAAGATGCTCATTGAAATTAGGGGAAGTGTAAATTCAGCGAGAACTTCAACGAAGAGATAAAATCATAAAAATAGAAGTAGAAATGATCAAAGGGAACCAGTCTGAAATGAAGAACACATTATTTGAGATGAGAAATATATTAAATGGAATGAACAAAAGAATAAACAAAGTGAATAAAGAAGAAGATCAAATGCCCTATCTAGAGGACAGGAAAGCCAATCAGGACACTTAATCAGAATGGCAAGAAAAAAGATGCCAAAACTATAAAAATAATTTAAGGAGGATATGAGGCAATATTAAGACTCCAAATATTTATCTGATCGGCATAACAGAAAACAATCAAGATGTTGAACAGCTGTTTGAAGAAATAATGATGGAAAACTTCCCTAACATGGTGAAGGAAATGGACATAAAACTCCAGGAAGTTCAGAGAATTCCAAAAATCAGGAATCAAAGAGGCCCACACCAAGACACATCATAATTAAAATGCCAAAGGTTAAATACAAAGTAAGAATATTAAAAGCAGCAAGAGAAAAAGAAATAATTACTTATAAGGGAACACCCATAAGACTGGCAGCTGATTTCTCAAAAGAAACTATGCAGGATAGAAGGGCTTGGCAAAAAATAATCGACAGGATAAAGACCTAAGATCTACCACCAAGAATAATTTATCTAGAAAAGCTGTCATTTAGAGTTGAAGGACAGATAAAGAGCTTCCCAGACAAAAATAAGCTAAAGGAATTTATCACCACTAAGCCAGTATTATAGAAAATGTTGGAGGACCTTCTTTAAGAAGAAAAAAACATGTATCAAAAACAGGAATAAAAAATGGTAACAACTATATTCCTATCAATAAGTACCTTAAATGGAAAAAAATTAAGTGCTCCAACCAAAAGATAGAGTGGCTGAAAGAATAAGAAAACAAGATCCCTACATATGAAAAGGAAGGTGGTGGAAAAAGATATTGCTTTGATGGACCTAGAAGGTATTTAAGGCAGACAGAGAAAGATAAACACTATATAATTTCACTTATATGTGGAATTTAAGGAATAAAAAGAACAAACTAATCAAAAAGAGACTCACAAATATAGTGGACAATTTGGTAATGGACAGAGGGTAGAGGGGTTTGGGGGGCTGGGAGAATGGGTTGAAGGCTTAAAGAAGTACAAATTAGTAGCTGGTGGATGGTCACGGGGATGGGGAGCATGGCATAGGGAATGCAATTAGCATTAATATACTGGCTAGGTGGAAGGTCAGGGGAGGGAGGGAGCAATTGGGGGAATCATTTTACTAACTATATAGATGTCTAACCAATGTACGGTATACTTGAAACTAATTAAAATAAAAAAAGAAGTAATTCTAACAATGATAATAATAACTATAATAGCTCTAGAAACTATCCATAATTAAAGGAAAGCCTTCCTTTGAGCCAACATTCCTCTCTAGCTACTCCTTCATTTCTCTGTTCCTCTTCACAGCCAAATGTTTCAAAAGAATTGTCTGTGTAACCTATCTGCAATTCCTTACCTCCCTATTCACTTTTAATCCACTCTTGTCTGGCTTCTGGCCGCACTACTCCAATGAAACTATTCATGTTATTGCAACAAGCAGCCTCCATATTGCCAAATCCAACAAACATTTTTCTATCTATGTCTTACCTGAATTTCTTGTAGTATTTGGTATAGTTAACCATTCCTTTCATCTGAAAACATTTTCTTCTTTCGATATTGTGACATAACCTGCTGATCCCCCACCCCCACCTCACCGGTTGCTCTTGTTTAGTCTCCTTTGCAAATTTCTCCTAATATTGCGGTACCTTGGGACTTAATCCTGGATCTTCTCTTTTTTTATTTATATTCCTTTTCTATGTCGTTTCATACAGACTATGGCTTCTAATACCACATATATGGTGATAACTCCTAAATTTGCTTCTCTAGTCAAGACTCTCATCTGAGCTCATAACATGCATATTTAACTATCTACTTGGCATCTACATTTGGATATCTAACGAACACCTTAAACTTACTATGTCAAGAACTCTTGATAGACTCCCAACCAACTCCTGTCCCTGTCTTCTTTATTTCAGTATGTCACCAATACTTATGCAGTCACTTAAAACAGAATTAATTCTTTCCTTTTCCTCACTTCAACAACATATCTAGAAGACTTATTGACTCTAACTTTAAAGTTTATATAGAATATCTCCCTTCAGTGCATCACAACTGCTACTACCTCCATCCAGGATTATCCTAGATTATGGAAGAAGTTTCCTGACTTGTCTCCTTACCTCCTCTCTGTTCTCTTCTAGCACATTATCCACTTAGCAGCAAAATTGATCTTATTGAATCCTTCAATGGCTTCCCATTTGGCTTTTTAAATAAAAGCCAAATTGTTTATTTTGGCTATGCACAAGCAACACTTGCTCCTCAATAAGTAAACAGAATGGTTGAACAACACTATACACTAACTAAACCTAACATTTATCTATAGAGCATTCCAAATAATAACAGTAGAACACATAATCTTCTCGAAGTGCATGTGGAACACTCTCTAGGACAGACTATATGCTGGACCATAACACAAGCCTCAAAACATTTAAAGTGATTGAAATCATGCAAGGTGTATTCTCTACCTCAAAGGAATGAAATTAAAAATAAATTATAGAATGGGATTTGGGAAATTCACAAATATGTGGAAATTAAAATACTTCCAAACAACAGATAGGTTAAAGAAATAATCACATTATAAATTAGAAAATATTTGATATGAATGAAAGCAAAACCGCAACATACTAAAACTTATGGAATGCAGCTCAAGCAGTGCTTAGAGAGAAATTTATAGCCGTAAGTTCTTTATTTTTTTTTTTAAAAAAGAAGAAATATCTCAAATCAATACCCTAACCTTTTACCTTAAGAGAATAGAAGAACAAAAGGGTGAACTAAACCCAAGACGAACATAAGAAAATAAATAATAAAGATTAGAACAGAGATAAATAAAAATGGAGAATATAAAAACAATAGTGAAAATTAATGAAACAAAAGTTGTTTGTTTGACAAGTGCTGGGGAGAATGTAGAGAAAATGGAACCCTCTTGCACTTTTGGTGAGATTGCAAATTGCTGTAGCCACTATGGAAAACGGTATGGCAGTTCCTCAAAAAAAATTAAAAATATAACTACCTATTGACCCAGCAATTCCACTTCTGGGTATTTATCCAAAAAAAAAAATCCAAAACACTAATTCAAAAAGATATGTTCACACCTATGTTCATTGCTGCATTATTTACTGTAGCCAAGACATGGAAGCAACCTAAGCTCCCATCAATAGTCAGATAGATAAAGAAGAAGTGGTACATATATACAATGGAATATTACTTGACCATAAAAAATGAAATCTTACCATTTTTGATGACATGGATAGACCTGAAAGATATTATGCTAAGTGAAATAAGTCAGACAGAGAAAGACAAATATCATATGAAATCACTTATATGGGGAATCTAAAGAACAAAATAAATGAACAAAATAAATCACAGAGAACAAATTAATTAATGCCAGATGGGTAGTAGGGTGAAAAGGTGAAGGTATTAAGAAGTACAAATTGGTAGTTACAAAATAGTCACAGACATGTAAAGTACAGCATAGGGCATATAGTCAATAATATCGTGATAACTATGTAGGATGCCAGCGGGGAACTAGACTTATTAGGGGGATCGCTTTGTAAATTATATAACTATCTAACCACTATGCTATACACTTGAAACTAATATAAAATAATATTGAAATAAAAAGTGGTTGTTTGAGAAGAACAGCAAAATTGAAAGCCTTTAGTTAGACTGAGAAAGAAAAAAAGAGAAGACTCAAATTACTAAAATCAGAAATAAAAGAGGAAACATTACTACAGAATTTACAAAACTAAAAAGGATTAGAAAAGAATATTATAAACAATTGTGTGCCGACAAATTAGATAACTTAATTGATATAGAAAAATTCCTAGAAACACACAAATTATAAAAACTGACTCAAAAAATCATGGACATGGACAATAGACTAGTGGTTACCAGAGGGTGGGGGAGAGAGGGGAGGTAGATGGGGTAAAAGTGGTCAAATATGTGGCAACGGAAAGAAATCTAAGTATGAGTGGTGAACACACAATGCTATACACACACACATACATATATATGTACACACATATATACATATATATGTACACACATATATACATATATGTATGTATATGGTATGTGTATATATATATGCTATATATATGTATATATATGCTTACTGGATTTAGTTAACCAATGTCATCATTAAAAAAAACTGACTCAAAAAATTAAAATTGTAATAGACCTATAACAAATAACAAGATCGAGCCAATAATTTTTTTTTTAATTTCCCAACACAGAAAAGCCCAGGACCAGATGGCTTCACTAGTGAACTCTACCACACTTTTAAAGAAGAGTTAATACCAAATTGTTCTCAAACTTATTCAAAATATAGAAGAAGAAGAAAAAGTTCCCAACCCATTTTATGAGGCCAGTATTATCCTGAAACCAAGCCAGATAAAGAAGCCACAAGAAAACTCAGACAAATATTTCTTATGAATATAGATGGAACATACTCAACAAAACACTATCAGATTGACCCAGCAACATATAAAAAAGATTATACACCATGAACAAGTGGGATTCATCCTGGGATTGGAAGGTAGTTTAACATCCAAAAATTAATTAATGTAATACACCATATCAAAGTATAAAAATAAAAAGAAAAAAGAAAAAGAAAAAGAACCCCACATGATCCCTTCATCAGACACAGATAAAGCATTTGACAAAGTCCAACATTTCATGGAAATAAAAGAAAACTCGACAAACTAGAAATAGAACAGAACTTCCTCAACCTAATAAAAGGCATCTATGAAAAACCCACAGCTAATATCATACTTAATAGTGAAAAACTGAAAGTTTTCCACCTGAGTTCAGGAATAAGACAGGAATGTCTGCTGTCACCAGTTTTATCCAACATTGTAATGGAGGTTTTAGTCTAAAAGATTAGACAAGAAAAAGACATAAAAGGCACCCAGATTGAAATGGAAGAGGTAAAAATATCTATTTGCAGATGACATAATTTTATACAGTATTTTTCCCTTATCCACTGGTGTTATATTCCATGACCACCAGTAGATGCCTGAAACCATGGGTAGTACCAAACTCTCTCTCTCTCTCTCTCTCTCTCTCTCTCTCTCTCTCTCTCTCTCTCTCTCTCTCTCTCTCTCTCTGTGTATGTATATATATATATATATATATATATATATATATATATATATATATATATATATATATATATATATATATACTGTTTTTCTGTTTGTTTGTTTGTTTCCTATACATACGTACCTTTTTGCTTAAAGAAAGCACTTTACAGCTTCTCGTTGGCACATACAAGTTCCCAGCATCACTACTCTTATGCTTTGGGCCATTATTAAGGAAAATTAGGGTTATTTGAACACAAGCACTGTGAAACCACGGCAGTTGAGCTGATAACCTAGACAACGGGCAGGTAGCACCTATAGTGTTATCCTACACTGGACAAAGGAATGATTCATGTCCCGGTGGGACAGAGTAGGATTGCTCAATATTTCATCATGCTACTCAGAATGGCACACAATTTAAAACTCATGAATTATTTATTTCTGGAATTTTCTATTTAATATTTTTGTTCTGTGACTGACCACTGGTAACTGAAATTATAGAAAGTGAAACCACAGATAAGGGAGACTATTTTATGCAGAAAATACTAAAAAATCCAATAAAAGAACTATTAGAACTAATAAGTTCAGCCAGCTTGTAGGATAGAAAGTCAACATACGAAAACTAGTTATATTTTTTATAAAATGAACAATCTGAAAACTGAAATTAATATAACAATTTCATCTACAACAGTCAAAGAATAAAATACTTAAAAATAAAGTTAACAAAAGAAGTGCAAAATTATACTCTGAAACTACAACCATTGTTGAAAGAAATTAAAATAATCCTTAATAAATGGAGAGAAATCCCATGTTCATGGATTGGAAGACATAATATGGTTAAGATACTCCTCAAATAGATCTACATTCAATGCAACCCCTATCAAAATCCCAACTTGCCATTTTGCAGAAATTGACAAGATGATACCGAAAGTAATATGGAAATGCAAGGGTCCCCAAACAGCCAACACAATCTTGTAAAAGAAGAACAAATTTAGAGGACTCACACTTCTCAGTTTCAAAAGTTGCTAGAAACCTATAGTAATCAAAAGAGTGTGATGCTGGAACAAAAATTGATGTATAGATCCATGTCATAGAATTGAGGGGCAAGAAATAAACCCTAAACTTTTATTTTTGATTGTTTTTTGACAAGAGTGCCAAGTCATTTAATGGGAAAAGAAGAATTTTTTTCAACAAATATTGTTGCAACAACTGAATATCCACATGGAAAAGAATGAGTTTGGACCCCTTTTTCACACTATATATAAAAATTAACTCATAATGAATGGGTCAAAGACTGAAATGTTGGAGCTGAAACTATGTAAAGGAAAAAAAGGTGTAAATCTTCATGACCTCGTATTTGGCAATGGTTTCTTTGATATCATACCAAAAGTACAAGTGACAAAAGAATAAAATGATAAATTGGACTATATCAAAATTAGAAACATTTTTTGGTCAAGGAACACCATTAAGAAAGTGAAAAGACAACCCACAGAATGGAATAAAACATTTGAAAAGAATATGTCTGATAAGGGACTAGTATCCAGAACATACATAAAAAAAAATCTTTCAACCTGATAATAAGAAGACCAATAATTCAGTGGTAAAACAGGCAAAAGACTTGAATAAACTTTTCTCCAAAAAAGATATACAAATGCTGATAAGCACGTGAAAAGCTGTGCAATATTGTTAGCAGTGAAATGCAAATCAACACTACGAAATGCCACTTCACACCCACTAGGATGACAACAATTTGAAAAAAGATAAAAAAAAGTGTTGGCAAAGACATGAACAAATTGGAGCCTTCACGCACTGCAGGTGGGATTTTAAAATGATGCAGCCAGTTTGGAGAACAACCTGACAGTTCCTCAAAAGGTTAAATATGAAGTTACCATATAACCTAGAAATCCACCAAGACACCTTAACACATACATACACAGAAAAACTTATACACAAATGTTCATTGCAGCATGATTCATGATAATCAAAAAATGGAAACAACCCAGTTGGTCAATTAATGAATGGATAAACCAAATGTAATATATCCATGTAATGGAATGTTCTTCAGCCATAAAAAAAGAATGTAACACTGATAGATACTACGACATGGAAGAATTTTGAAAATATTATTCTAAATGAAATAAGGCAGACACAAAAGAATAAATATTGTATGATTTCATTTTTTTGAAATGTCCAGAATATGCAAATCTATAGAAACAGAAAGTAGATTATTAATTGCTAGGGGCTGGGGCGTGGTGGCGGGAAGAATGGAGAGTGACTGTTAATGGGTTTGGAGTTTCTTTTGGGGTGATAAAAGTGTTTCAAAATTATGTTGGTGGTTACACCACTCTGTGAATATGCTAAAAACCATTAAATTGTAAAATTTAAATGGATGTATTATGTGCCTTGTGAATTATATCTCCATAAAAAGAAGAAAAACAGTTAGAGATGTTTGGGGGAATCATAATGCAGGAAAATTTCAAGCCCCTTATAAAAGCCATATGCCATCATGAGGCATCTGCAGTAGAAATGACAGCATGGGGCGTGGTGGTTAATTAGAAAGAGGCCCATCAAGTGGCATGGGAGAAGTCCAGAATTCCTAGTAGGGAACCTGTGGAGAATGTAGAAGGCAGCTGAGGATTAGGAGACAGCATACCTGCCAGAACTTGCTATGGCAGGGGTTGAACATCCAGTCAGTGGCTGGATAGAAGATATATCTGAACTTTGGAGGATTAGTGGACCGCTAGGAGCTGAGGTAGGAATCCTGGACAGTAGGTAAGGAGACACAGCTGAGCTTTCTAACACAATTATTGTGCATTGCCCATAGTGAGAGAATGAGCCATAAATTATGAACATTTAAGCAGTGGATACAGTAAGGCAAAGTGAGGCAGACTTCAGTTAGGATTCTGAAGAGGTTATGTCATGAGTGATTTTGATCCTGAAGAGGTTATCCACTGCCATGAGTGATTTTGAACTTTGAACTGAACACAGGTATCCCCTGGTTTTTGAAAGTTTGCCTTATACCACTTCGCTTTTACTAAAGACCTACATTAGTACTTGTTTTCACTAACAGGGGGAAACATAAAAAGGATTTTTGTTTAAAAAAAAATTCAATAGCAAAAATAGCGTTCAGTGTTTGTTTTGCAGCAGCCCTATAGAGGCAGCACTGCTGCACCTCAAGCAGCGACAGTGGCCCTGCCCAGCTCTTTTTCTGGGAACTATATGTAGCATCTCAGCATCTGTGAGCATCTGTGTTTCATCTTGATTTATTCCATGTATCCATTAGCAAGATGTGCCTTCTGTATCAGAAAAGCCTAAGAGAGTTCTTAAGGGTGTTATGCTTAGTGTAAAACTGGACGTGGTTAAGTATTCTGATTACGGTGAATGAAATAAAGACATTGTGCATGCGTCGAACTTGCCTACACTCACCATTTGTACTATTTACATGCAGAGAGAAAGAATCTTGAAAGCTCTCGAAGTTACTGTTGTTTCTGCCAGTAGTAAAGTGGTCTCTTTTAGTCAGCGTCCAGTAATGTATAAAGTTGAAAGTCTATTGCTTCAATGGATTGATGGACTTATGAAGTGTGGTGTTTATTTATCATATTATTCCTGATTTGTTAACACATTTTGTTAATGATATTTCGACTTTTGTGTGTAATTTGCTATGAGTTAATAGGTTATTTTTAGGATCTGGGAACTCTTGAAAATTTTTCCATATAAACTAATGGTAATTGCTTCTTCACTTTATGCCACTTTAGCTTACAAAAGTTTTCCTATGAATGCTCTACTTTCAGATAGCAGGAGAAACCTGTATTCCCACAAGAGACTTCTAATTCAGAACACATTTTTGTACTTTAATTGACGTTAAACTTCACTCTGCCCAACCTGTATCTCCAGGCAATGGGAAAAAGTGCTATGGAACATAATGAGATTAGTTGTAGAAAAACAACGATAGGTTCATGATTAAATTTGGATGTGGGGCACAGTTATAGTATATACATTTTCATACTTCATTATATGCATAGAGTATAGTAGATGAAGTCTTTAAGGAAAAGAGAAATAAAAAAATAGTCAAATAATGATTATCCAAACTGTAGTAGACATCTTCATGTATTCTTTGCTCATGACTTCTCTTAACTGCCCAAAATACTACTCATCTCCTTCCTAAAAAGCTTTCCTTTCCAATCCACAACTAGCTAATTTTGTTAATTATTCCACATTCAGTATACATACTAGAATGACTAAATCTCATTAAGATGTTTATATACCTTTGTCTCAACGAAATAGGTGGTAAAAGATATTCAGTTAGTTTGCACTCCAGTTGATGATAGAAGATATAAATGAAAAAACTAGAAAAGTCCACAGTAGATCATGGTCCTTTGTTCATTAAGGTATTCATTAGGTAAAGGATTCAGGAGGTAAGGGTCTGTTTTCCATTTAGGAAAACAAAAGCTGATTTATCAATTTGAATTGAATAGTAGGTAAAGAATTTCATTATTTGTTCACATATTCATTCAAATATAAAACTGATGGCCACCTCTACCAATACAAGCATGTATTATATATGTACAAGGTTAGATCAAAGTGGTAGCTAATAATTTTACATTCTGCAGCTGTTCAAGGATAACAGTTGAGAAAGTTTGGTGACAAGATAAAAATTGACTTTTTTTGTTTGTTTTCACTGAACTATATGAACATTACTCATGTCACCCACACCCCAGAAAACTAAGAAAATAATTTTGCAACATTAACAAATGCTTACTATCTCATCAAATTATATATACATATATATATGTGTATACACACACACATATTTTGCTGAGATGAAAAGTAACTATTGCAAACATGAGAAAAATTGAGGTAATGGTAAAATAATCAGTAACTTCTGGGTTTAATTCAATTTCCAGTTTTATCACCTAGTAAATAATGTGCATAACCTTTGTTCACGTGGTTTTTCACAGCTTTAAACAGAGCATTGGACAATAGTTCATAGCAATTTAGAAGCTGATGCAGATGAAGAAATGCTTACAATCTGAATGTGCTTCATTGACAAAGAGACTATGGCCCACTTATTTTTCTTATTTAAAAGAAACATGGATTCTATAGCTCCCAGCTTGACAGTCAGTTATAAAAAGCAGAAGGCACCTTAACGTTTCTTCTGGAGGGTATTATCACTGCATTTCAGTATCAAAAGTGGGTAGAAACACATGTGCTCTATCATACTTTGACCTTTACACTTCAAGTCAAAAGAGTATTGAGCAAGGTCAATTTTCCCATTCGGTGTGCACTTTGTGCAGATGCAAAAAAAACCAAAACGAAACAAAAACAAAAAAAGAAAACTTTTTTCACATAATTTAATCAGTAGATTTTGTTATGTTTGAATGAAATATGTTTATTTCTATACTGTGAGTTTGCAAGTAAACAAGGCTAGGAGACGCATTTCCTCAAAGGCTAAAAGAAGGCATTACCAAAACTACCACGACTACTTGCCAGGGGATTTGCAAAACATCTTGAGGCACAAAGTTAGTATAGGAGATGAGCCAGACCCAGAAGTGAACCCAGAGAAAAAGGTTAGAGTGCCCGCCCCCTCCCCCCCCCCACCCCCAGCGACTGTGGCTTTTAGCCAGCCAATACAACAAAGTAGTTCAGATAGTAACTCCCAGTGGTCAGGAAATGATGAATTTTCTTCAGTCTTCATGTTCGGGTTTGTATATTTTCTTATGATTGTAAGGCTTGGAATTGGAATTTCAAATCCTTGGGGGAAAAGCTATTTTTGTAGTTCAGCTGGGATGTCCTTGTCTTGGGGTTTCCCACTGCATCAACCCCTTTGCCTGGTACAATAGCTATGATAGTGCGTTGTCTTTAGATAAACTACAGGACTAAGGACATGACTACTGGTGCTTATTAAAGATTCCTTGCTATTTTCACAAGAGTAGGGGCGTTAGACTCTTGTCTACTGGCCAGATTCTAAATCAGGAGATTACATTCTGCTTTCCTAAATTCCCCTAGCAGAAGCAGCCATCCATGGTATTCTGCTTTGCTTCCTGTACTAAACTCGAGTGTGATGTCATTCAATGGCACTGGTTTTCTACTGTAGAAGTGTTCACTTCTTAGTGGTGTGGTCAGTAAATTGGTACCTACTGTCTTACATCGTATTTGACCCAGTTTCAAACAAATTAAAACGTAGGCTCTGATAATTAAGGATAAAGTATAAGACAAAACAAAACACCCTAACATGTACCAGTTGTTGTGAAACATTTTTTAAATCAATCTGCTTTCTCTTCTGCAATACAGAAAAAAATAATGCTTTTTGTTTACTCCACTAGTGATTGACAATGAATTGATTTTTGCCTCAAACAGGATAGTTCTAATAGTGATGACCAGGTTTAAGAGAATGAGATCACATATCACAAAACAGTTAACCCATTTTTTTGTTTATTTTTAGGTTGTATCTAACCATTCTTGACAGCTGATCTATTTCATGTAGTGTTTTTCAATCATTCCATTAAAACTAAGTTCTTATTTTTGTTTAACCTCCATTGTATCTACTTTAGTTTAATGTCACTATCTTTTATCCATCAGTAACCTTGCTGTCATGCATTGGTACTGAGCAGCAGTTTAGCACAATGACATGGTTTTTGGAATCAGACATGCCTGCTTTCAAATCTTGGTTTTGTCACTTTCTAGATGTGTGGTGTTGGGCAAGTTGCTTCTAAGGTTCAATTTCCTCATCTGTAAACAAGCGACCTCAGAGAGTTACTGTGAAGATCAAATGAGAGAAAATATTATTTTGAGGGGCTACGGGGTAATACGAGGCATGGTACTTGGCACCCCAAAAGTGCTCAATAAATAGCTGCTATGTATCTGATTATGTACACAGATCTGACTTAATTCTTAAACTCTTTGAGAATGGGAAGCATACTTCCTGGATGCCAATATAAGTATAGTATTGTGCACATAGCGTGGCCCAGAGGCTCAATATTTATTGAATGAATAAACTTCGTTTTTTTCCTAAATTGAGTGAGCAGCCAGCCCTCAGCTGTTTGCAAGATCCCACACCTTTAGCTCAAAAGTGACAAAATCAATCAATCCTCTGATGTCTCCAAATATGCAGATACCTCACTTTTGTCCAGATGTTTTGGCATGGTGTGGACACAATGCAAGTTACTTATATTTACTTTCTGTTTCTACCAGGTTCATTTCTTTAAATTTTAACGTTTGATTATTGTCTTAGGTGCCTGGAATGGGACTGACTCAGTCACACGCCTCTTCATCCATCCAAGCATTCTTTGATTGAGAAATTTTAAAAATGAATACCAAGAACTGTCTAATAATATACCTGAACAAAACCTTTCAACTTGTGACTCAGTACACTACCTGCCCTATTCACCTGTAAGATCTGTGGTAGTTGCTTTGTTCCTAAGCCCCCCTCACCCCGCCCCGCGCGACACACCCGGCAGAAAGTTCTAGAGCGCAATCAGCGTCTTAGAACCAGTGAGGTGTTGGTTAAGGACTTCTTGCTTTTAAACGTTTTCAGGGGGCAAGGAGAGAAAGTTGGGGAATAAGTAGAGGGTATATAGATTTCATTGGGTTTGAGTACTTGTCAATAGCCTGCTGCGTGCCTAGATTGATATTAAAGCCACCGCCGTGTAACCATTTCCCCGATGCTTGGTACATACTTTATAGGGGCGGTCTCACATGTGGAGCTCTAAGCACCTGCTTGCTCACACTCTGCCAGTTAGTTCAGAAACCAGCATATTTAAGGCCGGTGGCTCAGGTTCCACGTAACTCAGCTCAAGTGTCACTAATACTAAGTGTGGCGCCGGTCATCGAGCTGTGCTTTGGGACTTGGATACTTATTTCGGACTGTCTTCTCCGCCGCCGCACCCCCACGTACTCCGGTTTCCCTTTCCTTCCATCGTCCCCGGGTGTGCCCATCTCCTCCCTTCACTGCCGCTCTCCGCGTCCTCAGTCTTGTTTCCTTCTCCTTCCTTTCCACCCGGCTGCCGGTCTTTTATCCTCGGAGGGCCGCAGGGCTGAGGCTGCGGCTTGGAGGAGACGCGAGGCCGGCGGGACAGGCGCGAGGAGCGGGGCCGTGGAAGAGCGGGGCGCGCGCCGAGGCGGGGTTGCGCGACGGTCCGCCGCGTGGCCGGGCCGCTGGGCCGGAGAGTGGCGCGCGCGCGCGCGCCCCGCGAGTCCCTGGCGCGCCCCCGGCGGCCGGGGCCGCAGCGTGCTCGCCCCCGCCGCCAGCTCGCCTCACTTATGGGTCGGAAGCGCTGCGTGGGGGAGACTGTTCCAAGATGGCGGCGGGCTGCTGCGGGGTGAAGAAGCAGAAACTGTCCAGTTCGCCCCCCTCTGGCTCGGGTGGCGGTGGTGGCGCCTCCTCCTCCTCCCACTGCAGCGGAGAGAGCCAGTGCCGAGCCGGCGAGCTGGGACTAGGAGGCGCCGGTACGCGGCTCAACGGGCTGGGAGGGCTCAGCGGAGGAGGTAGCGGCAGCGGCTGTACCCTCTCTCCCCCCCAGGGCTGCGGCGGTGGCGGCGGGGGTATTTCCCTGTCGCCACCTCCGAGCTGCGGAGTGGGGACCCTACTTTCCACGCCAGCCGCCTCCATCTCTTCCTCGCCCTCCTTGTCGTCCGGCGTCTCGTCCTCGTCGCCCGGCTCCCGGAAGATGGTGGTGTCAGCGGAGATGTGCTGCTTTTGCTTCGATGTGCTCTACTGTCACCTGTATGGATACCAGCAGCCCCGGACCCCTCGGTTCACCAACGAACCCTAGTGAGTACCGTGCCCTCCGCCACCCTCTCCCTCGCGCTCGGGATGAGGCTCAGAGTTGAGGCAAAGTACGAGTCTGCCACCCCGTCAGCGGCTGCCCCTGCCCCTTTCGCTGCCCGGGTCCCCGGACCACTCGACCTAAGTCAGAGCAGAGCACCCCGTGCTTTCTGCCCTCTGAGGCAAGTTCCCCACACTTCGAGCAGGGTGCTGGTGCAAGAGATGGCTCACTGGCTCCCTGAGGTGTTCGCTTTCTCTTTGCGATAACTTTGAGGAGTTTTGACCCTTTCCTCCTTTCTTTCGCCCACCCCGCGTCCACACCGCCCCAGGTTTCGTAGAACCGAATTACTCAAGGTGTCCACGTCTCCTCACTTTGGTTTCCATTACCCCCAGTGAAAGCCCCGCCAGTGTTCCCGCCTTGCACATGAGGAGTTACTATCCCACTGCAGGGCGAAAAATAACTATCCAACTTCTGTTCTGCTAGGGATGGAACTTAGCCCCGGAGCTTATGAGGTTACCTCTCTTTTCGTTCATGTTTCCTTGTGTCCTGGGAGGGAGGAGGTTTTTTAAAAACAAATTTTCCCTTTACTGCCTATTTTTATCGGAACAAACCCATTAAGATGTGTTTCTAGCGAAGCGCAACGCCAGCTCTGGTATTAGAGGAGTGAGACTTTAAAAAAAAATTCCACTGGGTAATAGTTCATTCAAAGAAAACTGTCCTCATAGAACCACTGTCAGTTTGTACATTGAACTTGCATTCGCTTTAGTGTCTATTTCACTTTTAAGAAACCTATGTTAGGCTTGACGATGAGAAGTAGTTAATCCCAGCAGTGTGTAGGAATTTTTATGGTTTCCTTTGGTTTTGTACTTTTATTTTTCCCCTTCAAATGTGTGGTTGAAATTGTTTAAAATAGCAGTGTTACTGCTAAAAGCCAGGTTAATTCTGATCCCTGTCTATTTGGATGTATGGGAGATGGGGCATATGTTTTTTTTTTCAAAGTGTAAACTGAGTATAAACTGACTTTTCAAGTTAAACGCTAGTCGGAATGTAAAGCCCAAGGAAGGGCAGAGTGACAAAGAGGGCGATTGTTTTTATTATGGGTTCTTAGCATCAACAAGAAAAATAATAGAGAAAAATTTCAAAGAAATTTATATTGAAAAACATCAACCCGTTTGCTAGCTAGGACAAGTGCTTCTTCTCCCCATATCATAAACACATGAATTGTTCTTTATACACTGCTTCTTTTCACTCTGTGAGATTAGGGGATTATACTACTACTACTGGATAAGTATGAACATTTATGCCTAGGTTAAAAATATTAAGTTAATATGTAAAGTGGAAATAAAGTGTCCTGGAAATTTTAATTTTGTATCATTTGTTTTCTTTAGATTTGATACTCTAAATGTATTTAATTTTGTATGGTTCTTCTGTGGTCTGTGCATTTTCTTTCAGACTTGATTCATCTTTGGGCATTGGTTCATAAGAGATGCATGTAATGGCATCCAGACTGACACTGTCAAATAAACAGTATCTTTATAAATTTCATAGTTTTAATTCTAGGAGCTTAAATCCTAAACCCACATCTTAGCCAATTTGGTTTTGGTTAAGAAGTAAAATTTATCTGGAAAAGACTACTGTGTAAAAATATGAAATATTTATTAGTGTGGGTCACTTATTTGTGACTTTTATGTCTTCTCATGGATGTCTATGATGTATTAAAGCCAGGCCTGGGATGATACATAGGTTGGTTCTGCAAAGTCATGAGACTGCAAAAATTCACTCCTGTTTAGTTATATGAGTTTTGGAAAGGCTGTTTTACTAGTCATGTTCCATTGCTCCAAAGCATATGAGAACACACTTTCAGAAGATACTGTTTTAACACATTTTCAAGTGAGTTCGGGTTAACTGAATGGTTATAACAAGAATTTTAAAAGAAAAGTGAGCTTGACCAGTTCATGTAGAAAATGCTTGTTAAATGTCATTTAACAGTGCCTCCTTTGAACGTGTATTGAGGTGTTGTTTCTAATACCCCATCTACTGGATTTCTTTCTCAGGGAATTAAACAGATAAAATAAGGCACCCTCTTGACCACTGGGGCTATGTTGAAATGATGGTGGAAGAATAACTTATTTAGTAGTCCTTGAATGTGACATGTATTCTATGAAGCAACTAATTTGGAAAAGACACTGAACATGACCAAGGGGTGAAGTTCACTTAAGTGAAAAAAGGACAGCATCTTCTTTTCATTTATCTTAATGTCATTTTTGAAATATACTGTGGAAAATTCAGGAAAATTTCTTAAAAGCACTGTTTGGTTATGGCAGTGAACTAACTAATCACTTGACAATGCCTTAGTAACCACCACACATTTTCTTTCAGTTTTACATATTTAAGAGCATTGTGTACTTATTAGTGTGGTTTTGTGCTGGGGAACATAAGACATAAATAGACACATTGCTTTCTTCTCCCTCAGAGTTATTGCTACCATGTCATGAGCATTGGTGTTTCAAGGCCTATCTGTCCACCAGAAGATGTGTTTTCGACAGTTTTAGATTCTCATGTGTAAAATCACATTTTCATCCTTTCCCAGGACCTTTCTGTCAAAATGTTTGTAATTAGTGAAATCTGCCTTTTATAGGTTTAGAAGACCTAGATTCATCAGTTACCCTTCCACTCTAAAAGGTTATTAGGAATTTCCAGTGATCTATCCATTTCCGGTTTTGGGGGCGGGGGATGTCAATATGTGAATAGGCTGTATGGATGCAAATTTTTATGGTTGCTGCTTTCTTGAAGCAACTGCCTCATTGCGGAGAGCAGTAGCTAGAGCTTGGGAGGACGGTGGAAACTCATTTAATGGAAGACAGGTAACATTTGTGTCAAAAGTAACGTATTACTAAATCTTTGGTCTCAACTGTACAAGCACATTCACCCGCAGAAATAAGGCTGAGGACATGATAAAAACATGACTTTAGGTGCATTTTACTATTCAGTGCCAGAGCTCTTGGATTTATAGGTGGGACCCAGGTAGCTGGGTTATAGGGAACCATTTACTACTGTAAAGGGATCCACTATGCCAGGTGTTGAGCCAGTTATACTGCTGAGCAGTTGTTCTCAACCTTGGCTGCACTTCGAATCACTGGGGAATTATTTAAAAATATGGATGCCTGCGTCCCAACCCTAGAGATTCTGATTTAATTGGACTTGGATGGGGCCTGGGCATCAGGATTTTTAAAAGCTCTCCAGCTGATTTTAATGTGCAGCTGAAGTGGAATACTAGTTGTATTCAACTAGGCCTTTCTCCTGAAATTTGGATTAATTTGGTCTGGGGTGGTGCCTGGGAACTCGTATTTTACGAGCACCCTGGGTAATTTTGTTAAACAACCGGTTTGAGAAACTTGCAGTGTGGTCTGTAGAAGAAATCACCTGGGAACTAGTTCGAAATTTAGGCTCTCAGGCCCCACCTCAGACCTGCTAAGTTAGAATCTGTCATTTAACAAGCTCCCCAGGTGATTCTTCTGCACATTAAAGTTTGAGGAGGCGTGGTTCTTGAACTTTGGAGTACCACATTATAATCTCCTGTAGTGCTTGTTAAAACACAAATTGCTGGGCCCCATTCCCAGAGTTTCTGTTCAGTTGGTCTGGGGTGGGGCGGTGAATTTGCATTTCTAACAAGTTCCCTAGTGCTGCTGCTGCTACAGTTCCCAAGACCACATGTTAAGACGCACTGGGTTGGAGTAGCAATGACCTGAATAAGTACTTCAGCCACTGTAAGAGAATGGCAGTTTTCACTGCCGGTTTCCTGGATGAAACTTCCTGCTTCCACGTCACTATCCTTTATCATGTTCTTTCTAATTTAGCACCAAGGAGATTTAATGTCGCCGTGAATATAACAAAGAGTGCAAGGTTCTTGGGATGGTTAGGGAGGAGTGTATGAGAGTGACTCTTGGAAACCTGTTATATGATTTTAGGTATTTTTTCAGAAATTATTAAATGTGAGGAGCACATTTTAGGAGTTAAAAACAGCACAACTATAATATCTTAAAGTGAGTTGTATTGATTTTAATAAGCAAAGCCCCCTTCAGTTCTCATAAAAAATGTTTTGATGATTAGCTTTCTAAATTACATTTTGTGATAAGATTTTAAAAGCTTTACTTACACTTATGCTTGCTGGATTGCATTTTAAGAATTTCCCTCATAACAAAGAACTATAAAAGGATCCTGCTAAGGCACTGGGATTATTCAGTCTTATATCTTTGATGCTGTGTTGCATGTCACGTCCAATGAACTTTTAATTTTAATCTTCTTATCACCTTTGAAGTTAATGCAATGTTACATTTTGTATAGACCGTAACACACAAAAGATACTTTACTATTAAACATCAGTGTGCAGTTTTTCCATTGCAATGAATAAAATGTACTTTTTAAAAAAGAAAATCCACTCCTGGACATGCAGATTTTATGAGACTCTGAGCAGGCGTTTGAACAGTTAACTCTTTCTTGTCTTGGCTCAGTAGTCAAATTACTGTTTCTCAGTGTCCTTGGGAGGAATTGGGTTGTGTTAGGGAGGTGAGTCAGGCACTTTGTTTCCCCAGAACACTACCAATCCTATCACACGTCAGTTAAAAAAAAAGATAATTTGATAATGAAGCTCAGGTGAAAGTGATATTAAATCAGCACTTTAAACTATTATATTTCTATTAGGTCTTTTTCGATGAAGACTGACCAGAATAGCTGGAAGGTATATCTGCCAATTGCAGATGATGCTACTACAGATTTCTTTATCCATGCTTGCTTAGTGGTCATAATGTCTAGTTTTTCTTTTTAAAAAAATTGAAAAATTTTTGAGCATTTTTAAAGGTATCAATATGGTTATTTTTCAACAATGTTAATTTCCAATGGAAGGCAATCTGGTGTTCGATATTACAGATAGAAGAGAAAGCAGGCATGCCCCCAGTTGTCATTTATGCTGTAAAAACTGTCAATTACTGGACTAGAAGTATATAGAAATATAAATTACAAAATTATTTTTATATCTGTGCATAAAGGTGTATGTATGTAGGTCAAGGTATATTTAGTTAAAAAGAAAAACTTGATGTTTATTTTACCTTCTCCCCCATATGGCCAAAAGGTGTGATAATCTATCTCACTTTGTTTTGCTTATGAGTTGTGTTTGTGCTGTGTTCAGGTCCCAGTTAGTGGTGGCAACTAAGAAAGAATCTCTCCTCGGATCTCTCAGTCCAATAGGAAGAAAGATCATTACTGAGAAAGTGAAAAATGCTCTGTTAGCCCATGCATGAGTTGTTTTCAGAAACACAGGCTAACATTCACATCGTTGTCTTTTTTTTTTAAGTACACTTTTTGAAATTGTATGTGTTAAAACACTATAACTTATTACTGCAATGGATTATAACTTTGAAGTCAGTTGTGCTCCCCATTTATAGACCATTTTTGAGAATATGTATGTGAAACACTAAAACTTTTGCTATGAAATTAGTCAGAGTTCCCTATTTCAATAGGCATTTTTCTGTTCTCTCAATGTCACACATGCTTGCCTGTTTTGAAGCAGCTCAATGACCAGGGCTTTTACATTTAAATTTTGTTAGTCTTTTTTTTTTTTCAAACTGTGTAATAATGTCTCTTTTTTATGCTGTTCTGAATCAATTAAGCTAAGTAAGTGAGGACCAGCGGTAAAAGCCAGGGGCTGCCAAGAATGGAACTTTAATGTGTAAACTGTCTTTCCACACAGTAATTGGGCAGTTGCTCATAAGACACTGGAGACAGTGTGGGAAGCCAGTGGTTGTGTAGGTGGGAAGAGTGAATTCCCAACAGTAAACTTATTTAGAGTTGAGCTTCTGTAGTTACAGTGTTGCTAAGAGGAAAAAGGAGCCACAGCTTATGTAGTAAAAAGAGCCCGAAGGAAGTTGGTGTAATATATAGTTGGTTGGGTGGAGCTTATTTTATGTTGGGCCCAACTCTAAGTGGCATCTTTTCTATCAAGTGTGGGTGTGTTTTCTACAGCTCTTAATGTATCATACTTTCAAACTTGGCTCAACCTTAAAAAAATGTTAGTGTTGAATAGCTGAGTGGAAATTATATGTCACTGGGGAAAAAAATTTTTTTAAGCGTATACATTAGGTTGAGTTCCATGATTGGAAACCAGAGAAATAGAAGAGCTAGTTCAATCCTCATAGAGCTTACAGTCTTGCTCAAGATGTGATACAAATATCAGAGGTACTTAAAATGCTTACAAAACCATATATATAGGATTGCAGATGAGTTAGATACATAAAAAATATTGTACAGAAGCATGATGATGACATGGAATAAAGGAGTGGTCAGGAAGAAGGTTTTTTGGGAGAGGGTAAGTTTTAAGCCAAAATTTTAAATGGGAAAGGTACAGAGATTATTATTGGTGAAGAGTCTGCATACCAGTAGATCTTGAAGTCTTACTTGGTTGTTCTCAAACCAGTTGCTGTCACCACCACACCCCTTGCCACAGTACTTGGGGATTCCCAGCAGCTGTCTTTAGTCAGCAATTTGCACTCTCAGCATTCTCCATACCACTCCCCTTGCTCTGGTCTCTAAGATCATACAACTTCAGGGAAATTAAAATAGCCATTTGTCTTGGGAACCCTTTCGGAATGCTGGATAAGAGATACTGGATCTGAAGAGAACAGTATTTGCAGAAGAGTCCTCTAGAAAGTAAGATGAATTGCAAGGAGAAAATTCTCAAGGCAGAGGAGACCAGCTAGGCTTAGGTTATGAGGGCAGTAGTAGGAAAACTGGCATTGGAGAAGAGGGTAAGCCACCCCAAGGGCAGAGTTTGTGAATATAAGGCCGTTGCAAAGTCAAGAAGTGGAAGAAGTTACTAGCATATGTAGGGACTCGCACTCTAGGGCCAGGTTTTGTGTAGGAGTGGAAAGATTGCGGCTCACCTGTTTTTTGGCTTCCATCATTGACTTTTCTTTCCTTGGCTCCATGCCTAGCTATTCTTGTGCTCAGAAAAAAGTTTGTTCAACAGCTCTGTTGGAGTGGCTATGAAACTTGATCACAAGTGTAAGAACCTCCCCCTCCCCCTCTTCACCTATTCCTAACTGTATCTAATTTGAGAGAAAGGGGAAAACATGTTAATTTATAGAATTTGAATCAAGTATAAAGATACCTGAGGTAGCTTTTGATTATGGACCTAAAATTAGGTGATTGCATGTGAGTAAAGAGATTTTGCAGAAAAAAATAAAATCTACCAAATTCCCATTGCTGGCGATGTAAAAGGGAGAAAGGCAGGCTTTGAACATAATTCACAGTTTATAAGCCAAGGCATCAGAAAGATGGTGGTGTCACAAAAAACATGGAGGATGGGGTAGAGGGAGTGAGAAGAAACACATAGTTCATTGGGTGAAATCAGATTTTTTAATGTGTGTATTTCAAGTGTCGGCAGTTATCAAACGTCATTTCTTTTTTAAATTAGAGCCACAGAGCAGTGACAGAGCTATTGTGATGATTTAGTTGATCTCTTGGGATCTCCCCAGTCTCCTACCACCCTCCCCAATATTGACCGAACTGCTCAGATGGGTAGAGATTAATGATAGTTTTCAGCTTTGTGTTGCTAGTAAAGGTATCTGACAGAACGTTAGGTTTCCCTAATGTAGGTTTATACATTTTCTCAGTCTTAAGGCTTATCAGTTTTTAAAGCAGCCAGCAATTTTTATATTTTCTGATGTTAATATCATAGCACAGCCTTCAGCATGATAGAGTCTCTAGGACCATCTCAGGAACTTGTAGCTTCAGACCTTGAATTAAAGGAAAGTTATTAAGGATCAGAAGTACTGTCTGGTACTAGATTCTAGGTCCCCTGTCCTCAGGCTTTGAAAGTGAAGAGTCAAGCTGGATCTGTTTTTCAGCTTTGCTCAACAATGAAGGATGGATTTTATCAATAGACAGGGTCAGCCATATTGCTTTACAATCTTTGTGATCTTCAGTGGATAGTCAAATGTGAAAAGTTCTGTTGAGTCCAGGCCTACTAATATTAGATTTTTAAATAAGGTCTGTGATAGTCTTGATGATTCTTGCCTTTCCCCTATCTGTTTCATTTTACAGATAATCCACACTGTGATCAAAGCCACATGCAGTGCTGGGAGAGTACAGTTGACTGTATTATGCAATATCCTGCCAGAAGATGCTGACCAGCTCTCTAGTTATGGAAAGTAGTGAGACTGATTTAATAGCCTATGTAGCTTGCCTTACCATTCCATATACTTTCTGTAAGCATATGTGACACACAATTCTAGTAACGTCTTATATGGAGATCCTGGATTGCTGCAATGTGGTAACACTAGATGCTCTGCTTTGATTCAGACATTAGTGAATCTTTCAGTCATTATCGTAGAATGGACTCTGTAAAAATCTGGTTTTGGTGCTATCAGCCTAGAGTTTCCATAGCACAGCATCTGCCTCAAAGAAATGCACATGTGCTTGTCACATCAGTGTTATTGCTTATGTAGCCTAACAACCACGTGGTTGAGTATAGGTGGTTTGGGGTACAAATGTTATGTAGCTGGTAAAACTTGGACTTCAGTACACACCACATTGTACTAAGACAAATATGCTTTGTATCCTGATTTTGAACAATGGTCAGTTAAGTATTTAGATGATAGGTGCATTTTTACATCCTTTTTTTTTTCTTTTTAACATGATAAGCAGAAGATGGTGCTGGCGATTTATTTACTAGAGAAGAATCTCATGAAGTCTTCTGGCCTATTTTCCTTGTTAGAATATTGCTCTCAATGCATTTCACAAAGTTCTCCATAATTAAAACAAATGCTCATTTTTCTTATTTCATATTATAAACAAACAAACAAACAAAAAAACAAAACAACAACAGAAATCTTGCCTTTAGCTTGGCCAGGTACTTGATTTTACGGAAAAGCTCTTTGATGTTCGGAATAGGTGCCCAGCAATCAGTGGCTGAAATTTTTTGTTCAGTTCCTGGATCCATCTACCTCACACTCTTGTCAGTTCAAATACCCTCGCAAGAACAAATGGGAATGCTGCTGCTTCTGTTTCTCTGGCACTAATGAAGTGATAGGTAGTTTGTGAAGTACTTTACTCCACAAACTCCTTTAACCATTGCTCTGTTTGGCAAGTTGTTTTCCAGTAATCTAATCTTCCATACTGAAAACATTGACTGTGGAGAGAGTCACACAAGGCTGGAGGCAGGAATAGAGACATGTGGGAATCAGGAAGGGAGAAAAATGAGATTACAGTTAAGTGAGGTGAGGCCTGGGTTCAGGAAAGAAAATGGAGACTGAGTGCATGGTTTGGAGTAGGATTGCTCCAAGAAGCATATTTTACATTATACATACCTAGATGTCCCTCCTTTTGAACCAATGGCTATGACACTCTTGTAAAAAAAAACAATCAGAAACAAGTGCACAGAATGAAGTTTGGTAATATAAGAGGACTTGCATGTGGGTCCCCTGAGTACTTCCAAGAGACTATGTTGAAACTTATTCATATAATGTCCTCAGAATGAGATCTCTAAGTGATTTCGGGAACTTTGGGACAAGTAGCTTAATTGTACCCCAAATGTATAAATGTAGCCACTCTCTCGGGTCATTAGATATAAATCTTTAGGTATTCAGATGTATCTTATTTTTAGCTTGTGTATTTAGGTATTAATAGCCTCTACTTAGGTCTATGAACTTTATATAGCTTGCTAACAGTTATTCTTCATAACAAAGATTATGGAACAGGTAATATTAAAGGATAGACCCAACTCTCATTTCCAATAGCAGAATCCAGTCATGGAAATGCATTGTATTGAGCATTCTCATCTCTGTACTCTGTTACCAGTGTTTCTTAACAGGACCTACTATGGTCAATCTGCAAATTACATTCTCACAGATAACTGAAGTATCAGCCATTTTTCGTTAATCATTTTCTCTTTAATCATATAGATGTATGCTGCTTTTAGCAAATTTGTTTATTGTGAAAAAAACAACATGAGATCTGTCCTCCTAACACTTTTTTAAGTGTACAGTACAGTACATTACAGTTAATTATGAGCACCATGTTTAGCTTATATTTTTAAAGGTACATGATAGTGACTCTACCTAAAGTAACTTTTTTTCATAGGAATTTTGGGACTCTTAAAAATTAATCTTACAGATTTATTAGAGAAGCACAAAGCCTATTTACAAGAGAACTTTGAAGTTTATTTATTTAGGCTTTGAGATATTTCTTTTTCCAAACTTATTGAACATTACGTATAAACTAGATTAAAAGTGTTAGAGTCAAAAATAATCATTAAAAATGTTTCAAACTCATAGCATCTCAGTATTTGACCTGGTAGTTATCATTTACTTTATTAGTATACTTAATACCAACTACCTGTATTTGAAAAGAACTTGATTGTCTAGCTTTCCTTTTAAGTTGTTATTCTCATCCTCTGTCCTTTGGAGCCTTCTAATGAATTTACTAATGTAAGGAAACGTATTTGACAGGTAGGAACTTTACCTTTGTTCACCCACTTTTAAAGTTAGAAGGACTAGGGCATTAAAGAACAGTAATTCTGACAATTAAACCTGATATTTCTGAGGAAATGTGTTTTCTAGAGAGATGGAAAATTGCAAGACACCTTGCCTAATGGATATTATAAGTAAGGCCTTTAATTTCATTTGTTTATATAAACACCACTTTAGTTAAGTACTTCTTGAAATTGTTTCTTATGGTGTACTCACGTTTCTAATGGAAAGCTCATATCTAAATGTGGTGACATTTGTGAAATGATCAGATCAAGTCTTGGGTCTTAACAGTTGTTTATTTGTCCTGTTGTCTACACAGCCAGTATGAGGTTCCTTATCATTATCAGAGGCGCAGGCATTTTTTAATATTATCACTGAATTGTAATGTATTAATTTGGATTTTGGAGCAGTTTCTAGCTTCTTCCATTTAGAGATGGCTTTGCAGTTCTAAAGAGGAAAGTAGAATTTCTGCTATGATTATCCCTTTGCTTATAGACATTTAAAGGTGAATATTTGTTCAAGCTTCAAGATTTATTTACCAGCACAGTTTTAAGACAGTATGTTTTATATCAGAACCTAGCTCTTATTCTAAGGTAGTGCTGCTCTTCATATTATGGTAAATTCTAATATTTCAGTTTAACAAGTACTATACCTGCTGTGGGTGGAAGATTGTACTAAGCTCCTTATTGGGTGTGGATGAGAGGTCTATAAAATAGGCTTAAGCCATGCTGCCTGTCCTTTAAAAGCTTGCGGTCATATTGAGGAGACAAGATTCATGAAACAAAGAATGAGGTCACATATGGCCAAATGAGTGATAGAGAAAATAAGGTCTGAAGGAGTTTGGATAGACTAATGTGGGCTGGAGTTATGCAGGAGGGCTTCATGGACACAATAGGATTCGGGCTGAGTAGACCTTTCATAGATGAATAAAGCATTCTAGACAAGAAAACAACTTAAAGACACAGAGGTCAGAAAGAGCATTATACAGTAGTCAGTGGATACCAATCAAAGGTAGATTGAATGGGGGGAGGGGATCCTAGCAAGAAAGGAGACCTGTCAGGAGACTGTTGCTGTAATTCAGGCATTGGGAAATGAAGGTCTGCCAGTTGACAATTTTAAACTATTAATGGCCTGTGAATTGCCTCTTTCTTGGTAAAGTTTCTCTTTTGTCCAGTTAATTATGCCTCAGCAGCTCCTTTAATGTCATGAATGTCATGAAGCCTGGACAAGAGACTGGGAAATAACACAAGCAGGAGTCTGCTGTGTAGACAAAGTGCTTTCATTCATCAATAGACATTCAGCATAAGTCAGTTAGATTAACATTGGTTACATCACCATTTGCCTGAGTGCCTTTATGCTCAGTGCCCTTTTTTTTTCTTCTAAACTTCAGCGTACAAAACAAAGTTGGGAAAATTGAGTAGCTACAAAGATTATGTAATTAAAAAATAAGACTACCCTAATTATTACAGAATTAAATGTCTTTAACCACTTTTTTTCTCCCTAAATTATTGAAAAAAGTTTACTTGGATATTGCAGATGTAACCCACAGAAGGTAGGTACTGGGAATTACAATAATTATAGGAGGATTGTGTACTAATTATTGAGTGATGTCATTTCTTAAATTAAACATAGATTAGTCTAATGGGTGTGTTCTGTTTCTTAACATGCCCTGTTCAAGAATGCTACAACTATAAGGTACAGACTATATGAGCAAAATCTTTAAAGGTCTTATGGTATTATTCAGAAACAAAATTCTAAAATAATTTTCCAAATTACCATAGAACAGCATATTTTTATTGTATGTTAAACAACAATTACCCTGTGAAGAATACAGAGGAAAATTCTTAGTCTTTCATGGATTTGTCTTTAAATATACTAAGACTTTATAACCTAAAAATTATTCTTCGGTGGTCACTGTACATTTTAATAGTTTAGTAACTCTCTTCTTTTATTCTCCAGAATATGTTTCAGAACATAAGGAAATTATTTCCCAACTGTGAGGCTGACCTCTGATAGGTTTGAGCCACATAAGCATGAAAGTTGTGCCAGTGTACTCAGGAAGTGAAAAACAACATTAGCACAGTGTTCAGCAGCAATGTTCTCCATGTAGTCAGTTTATGTTTATAAGTAAATGAGCTCTCCCTCATGTACAGACTTGAATTATGAATAATCTGTCATTTGAATTATATATTACAACAGTGATATGAAGAAAAAAACCCAGATGTTAAAAGAAAATGGTGGTAATGGAATATTCTCAAAGTTTTTGAAGAAGAAATGGATTTTGACCAATGAAGACGATCATATACCCCTGCCCCATAAAAGGGTAGGAGGTCAAATGGAATCCCAAGGTTCTTAGGACAGAACACACAAATGTCTCTGATCACTCTTAATATGCTTAAAATCTTTCTTAACAAAGGTGAATGCCCTCATCAGGGGAAGGAGAAGTAATTTTGTTTATATGTATTTTAACTGTTTAAAGGCCAATTTCATTTTTCACAAGCTTCAAACAATAGGCATGTTAAAATAGACAGTGGACTCTCTAGTGTTGAGCACAATCAAAGAAAAAAAGTCACTGGTTTTCCATTTTGGCTGTGGCAAAAGAACAAGCAAATCCCATTTTAAAGTGAAAAAAAAATGGGTGTGGGTCCAAAGGGTCCCGGTTCTTCTCTCCATTGGGCTGTTCTTAGAACCTTTGCTCTTTATTTCAGTTAAGCCTAGAGAAAGTCAGGTCAGATTTTACAGAAGAGGAGCATTCCAGTCTTGAAGCTCTCTTTCATGTTCATGAAGTTATAATTATTCACTATCCCATAATAACCATTAACCCTTTACTAACTTAATTTTCACCAGCCCAGCAGGGCTATTGCTGCTTTCCTGTTCTCAGAATTGTTATATTTATTTGAATACTTTTGACTCCCAGTCTTCCCACCTCAAAACTGAAGTGTAAATCTTGGAGGATGCTTCTGTTTCCCTTCAACATAATTTCTCTCTGGAGATTTGTAATTTTTGAGAGCACTCCTTTTGAATATCCGAAGGTGTGGTAACAACTGCATTATAGAATTTTTACTAGTTAAGTTTTAGCGGTGTTTAGCCACTTTGCATTGTCTAGGAAGTTATTTACTGGTCCTGCTAGTTCTCCAGTTTGGAGAGGTGGCAGAGGGATGACAGAGAGGTTGTAAATTTATGACTTCCAGGTTTTTTCAGACAACAGATTTGAACATCTAAAGGAGTGTGCAAACACTGTTTAACTGGACTGATTTTGAATTCAGAGCAGTACTAGATCTCAAAGATTCCTAGAAGTTTTCAAGGGAGATTTTAAAGCAAGAGAGTGAGTGAAATATTTCATTCTGTTCCTTCCTGCACCTTACTTGGAAATAGGTATCTTTTTCTCTATAACCGACACCCTAAGGTCTTTGTGGATTTATTTGATATTGTTTGTTATTTGGGGACTGACCTGACTGTATGTCACTGTATGCAGAAGGGTAAGAACATGTGTTTATGATTCTCAGGAAGTTATGGCATAAGCTTTACTCACCTGCTTATTTAGGATTTCATTCTTGTAGTAGATTAGAGTGCTTGGAAGGCCATTTGTTAATATTTGGAACTACTCTTTTTCTACTGTTTTTTTTTTTAATAATAAGTTCTTATATGTTTGGATAGGTGCTTCTTTCCTGATATTTCTACATTTAAGAGCTTTTAATCTCTTGCCTAATTGATTTTAGGGGTTCAGCAGATACACTGAATATCTCCTATTTGGTGAACAAAAGGAATACTTTTATTTGTTTTTATGGAAATTCTTGATGTGTCTGTTCTCACATTAATATAATTTAAATGAAGAAAAACAGATTTGAAGAAGCCTGACCCAAGGGATTATAAATTATCCTGAAAGCACGAACAATATTTAAACATGTAATTTCCCTCATAAAATGTTTTATGGCAGACTTGTTTATGTCATAGATCTGAATCAAAGCTGAATTCAATACATTAGTCTCTAACTTATCCAAAATTAATATCTTCTGGCTAAGAACCAACACTACTTTATGACTCTTAAACCATTTCCTTATATTAATCATGAGCAGTAAAAATTTGCTTTATTTGCAGAGGCTATTTTTTTTAAAAAAACAATTTTATCACTTCCTGAGTTCTTGTGTGGTTTACAGTGTGAAGAAAACATCCAAGCATAGTTGATAATAGGATAGACTTATTAAATTAGCAACTCATTCACACATATTAGCCTTTACATAAGATTCAAATTCTTCAAATTAATGTCTCAACAAAAAAATTATTTAATCAAGGGCTTTAATGGTTGCTCATAAATTCCTGAAATTGCAGATTTTAAGTTCATGAATTTTAAAGATACATAATAGTGATAGTTTACCATATTACATAATTTTGTATGCTCATGTTGGTTTTTAAAAATACGTATGGTATAGAACAGTGAAACTCTGAATGAATAATGGTATAAATATCACTCAGACTACTGTTGTTGATTTCTATAATCGATTTCCTCTGTATTAAGGATCTGCTCAATTTAATAGGTTTTCTCAGAAAAGATCTCAAATGATTTTGTAAGCACTCTTATAGTGTTTCAAATATTGAGTCAGTGATTCTCAACATTTTCCTTTCTGCAACATGATTTTATGCCCTGCAGCATGACCTCCAAACACAGGGAATTCTAGGTGCTACTTTAAGAGGGGCAGGGCGGTTATATGGAAAGCATTTTGTGTTCATTTTTATCTTCCTACCTCCACCTGTCCCCCTCTCTCCCTCACACACACAAAGGTATAAGCAGGTTGTTTTCATATTATACTTGCAACTAAACTCATTCAGAACCCCCAGAATTCTCCAAATGAATGACCACTTGTAATATGTTTGACATCTCCTAATTTAGTATTAGGATGTCAGACTTTTTCATAACTTGTAATTTGGCTTGTCAGCATTATAATGAATAATCAATTATAGTGTATATAATAGGATATAGTAATATTCTATTAGAATATAGAATATTATAGTATGCTATAATAGTATACTATTATATTCTATTAGAACATAGAATATTATAGTATACTATAATGGAATATAGTAAATATTCTATTAAAATGGTTTTTTTTGATGTTTATGATTCTTTATTAAAGTCAGGACTTTGAGCTTTAATGACCATCTTCTTCATTTCATCTATGAAATACTTTGAAATATTTTCTTAGTAACCTTTCATCTGTTATGATACTGGGTGCCAAACAAGATGCTATGCCTTCAGTCCCACCATGATAAGTCATATTCTCTCATATCGCTTTATTTAAAATTAGGATATGTGAATCTTTAAAAAGGAGCAGTATTTTAAAAATGCTTGAAATGCAGCCACATGTTGATAATAAGTGTTTTAATTGCATCTATTATCAGAAAACACACTTCCTTCTAGTCACCAAAGGTACAATAGAATGAAAATGTAGGCTTATCGTATTTTCTTTTTTCTAATTTCATGAACATTTCAACCTAGCAGTTTATGTGTAGATATCACCAGGAATCCCACATATTTTACTGAGCAATTTTAAGAGCTGAACTTTACAGTCTTTTTATGTATGTATGTATGTATGTATGTATGTATGTATGTATGTATGTATTTACTTATTTTTTGGTCTTTATTTTTTATGGTGATATTGGTTAATGAAATCCAGTGAGTTTTAGGTGTACAATTTAACAGTAAGGCATATGTATATATATATTGCACTGTGTGTTCACCTCCCATAGTTAGATTTCTTTCTGTCACATATATATGATCCCTTTTACCCCATCTATCCTCCCATTCCCCTCCCCCCACCCTCTGGTAACCACTATTGTCCATCAGTCTGTGTTGGTCCTGTTTGTTTGTACTTTACAGTCTTTTTAGAAGATACCAGTTCCAGAATGATTTTTAAACTGAAAGTGGGGATTTCCAGAATATTGGAGTAAGGACCTCAGAAAATCTAATCCTTTTAAAAGCAACATAAACAGTGACAGTATTTTCAAAACTAACTTTTTCAGAATTCTGGAAATTAACCAAAGGCCTTCAACAAACCTGGAGAGCCCTTATTCATTAAAAACAGCTGATTTTTGGTAAGACTAGGGAGCTTTTTCTGTTTTAACTTGCCACAATCCTATCTGCCTTTCCCTCGTTCCACAAGGAAAGCAGCAGCCTTGCAACCACAGTAGCTATGAACATCAGCAGCCACTGGAGGGGTCAGGCTCCCAAATATCTTTGTCCCCAGAGAATTCTCACTATTTGGCCTGTCTGGCAGCTCTCTGAAAAGGCCCCATTCACAAGACTTGTCTTTATTTGACCTGACTCATCCTTGCTCAGTGGAAAAGCCTTATCCTCAGGGCATTCGTTCAGTTGTTTAACATTGCATCTGCCTGAGGTAGTGATACTAGGAGAAACAAAGAAGATGCTGGCCAAAAAACTTAAAAGAAGGATATGGGGATGAGGTAGGAGGCTTTAAAAAGCTCCAAGATATTTCTAGGTATCTAGGAGGCCATACACATGGGTAGAGCTGTGTACATGCCCGGGAAAGACTTGAGGAGGCCCTACTCACTCACCTCTGGCTGACCCTGAGAACCTGTGGAAGCAGGAAATGAAGGCTAAGGCAGAGTAGTAAACTGCGTTAACAGTGAAGGCATGCCCTAACACACAGGGTCCCTAGGCAAAGGGCAAGAGATCTATTGGTTAAAGACATTTTAGAAAATTTCTGTCTAATCATTAGCTAACCGCTAAGACAACTGAGAAGACTTCGAGTAGCCACACATAAGAAGGAATATAGACTTTACAGAATTGGTCAAAGAAAGTCACTAAACAAACAAACAACCACAAACCTTGGGGAGGGATCCGATTTCCAAATCTGCTACATTATTCTATTTAAAATGTCTAAGTTTTCAACAACAAAAATAAAATACAGTCAAAGGAACAGGTAAGTATGGCACATATACAGGAAAATAAGCAGTCAATAGAAACTTTCTCTGAGGAAACCCAGATAAAACTTTGAGCTATTATAAATAATATACAGTAAATCGTGGCTAAAGAATCAAAGGAAAGTATGTGAATGCCTCACCAAATGAAGACTAACAATAAAGAAAATATATTTTTTCAAAAAAATGAAAATCTGGAGTTAAAAATCTCAATAACTGAAATTGGTATTAATTTGAACTAATATTTTTAGGTTAAGGTACTAATTATGATTCCCAGATCCACCATTAAGGAAATGATTCAAACTATGGTAAAGAATTTATTGTTAGCTTTAGAAATCTCAGTTCCTTTGCAGGTTATATTCTGGGAATATGACTATGTATTTTCAGATTTAAATTTTATCTGACAGTTTCATATGTTGTAAACAGGTATAAGTATATTGTATACATAGAATATCTTGGGCTCTTTCTAGATAAACCTTAATGAAATACTAAAATGCATTCATAATCATCAATTCTCAGAACATTCTCGTGAATTAGGAGTTTATTCTTATTCTAGTTATTAAGATGAGAAAAATATACTAAAGAGACTTTAAGCTTTGCCTGCTTCTTCTTAGTATATTTTGTAACATTGTGCGAGTAGCAGTACTCAAGTTTTTTTTATAACGTATCCCTCTCTCCTAAAAGAGCTTAATGGCACATACTTAGTTTTCGTTATTAAAATGAATATGTTTAAGAATTTAACACCCCTCAAGGAACTGAAGACAGTTAAAATCTCTCTGAGCTTGCTTGCCTCTCTTCCAAAACTAATTCCAAGAGACCTTCAGTCTGATGAGCAGTCTCTGTCACAAAATATGTATACCTATTGTATATAAAGTTGTTTTTAGCTCAAGTGGAGTCTTTTAAGAGATTGCAGAAAAATATCTGATTTTGAAATGTTTGGCACAACAATAAAAGTTGAATCATTTTTATAGAAATCTGAATTGTTGAAGTGAGTTATCTGTCGACATGTACATTAAATACATCTTTGACAAAGTTAATTCAAATAAATAGTTATTAAGAATTTAATTGAAAAAAATTAACAAATTTACTATGTCTAAGGCACTGTGGGAGATTCATAGATAAGATTGTGGTTCCTGTCCTCATCAAGGCTTAAAGTGTGAAGGGTTGTATATTAAAATAGTTTAAAAATAACGAAGGAGAATTATAATAGAGTTTTAGTGTGACTTAACCTTTTGAACTTATATAACCTTACCTAATAAAGTACAGAATAGACTAATGAAGTTCTAGATAATAAATTCCATGGTAACTTATAATATTGGTGATTTGTTCCTATGGGGAGAAAATCAGCTCTAATTTTGACTTGCTTTCAGGTTTCTTTGAGGAAGAAGTAATGTGGCAGACAAAATGATTCAAAGCTCCAAGCAGTTTTGAATGGATCTTGAGCCAGTTGCAAGTAGCATGAAACAAGGAATGCATTGCTTTTCGGAATTGGCTGTCACGATTAGGGATGTCCAGCAGATGAAACAGGATTCCTTGTACTAGGAAGCTATTGAACTAATGCTCTCAGAAGGGACTGCCATCTTCTCTCTCCCCCTAGGGATCTTCATCTCCTTATTTAGCATTTGTTTACCAAGTTTAAAGAGGGAGTAATTCAGCAATTTTATAGTACCGTTTCAGCTTAAAGGCAAGCTGTACATGGTTGAGGAAGAAAGGATGCACTTCTAATATATAGAGAACATGCTGGTTTTCACTTCTATTAAGTCAGAGCAAGGGATGAGGGTTGTTAATTATAATAGCATACTTTCTTTTTGGAATATACTTGTAAAAGCCTTATTTGCCCTCACAACAAACCCACTGTACTATTTTAAGCTAATCAGTTCAGTTATAAATTAAATGGCATGTTAAAAGTTAGTTTTTAATTTTATGAAATGTTAATTAAATGAACTGTCTTCAAGGATGATTCACCTAGATATTAGTGTAGGAATAATGAGGTGGACCAGGCTTTCCTGCCCTTAAGAAGTTTACACTTTAGTAAGAGAGCTGTTATGCACTAAAATAACTAACACAAATAAGTAAGTGCCTCATAGAGAGATATATAAAACCTATAGAAGTTAGGTGGTGATAAGCATGGATGGGAGATTTTAGCTAAGATGTCATCTGGTTCACAGACATACAGATATTGAAATAAAGAAATTTATAAATCACCTGTATTTCCATGAACCTGCCTTCACTAGAATAAACCTGTATCATTTTGAGCATTAGTGGCTTAGGATAGACATTTGTTGATATGGGAACAACTTATGCTAATGAGAAGTTAATTTTTAAAACATTGTTCCAGGGGCAAATCAATGGCAAAGAATCCTTCTAGGTCTGGATTTTTAAGAGTAGCTTAAAGGAAGGGGCAGGATAATAATTCAAATGAATTTGAGAAAAATTATGTCCCTAAATATGCCAGACACTGTGCCAAGCACAGCTAATGGTATAGTCCCTTGGCCTTGGGTAGCTAGCTTACAGCTAGCTACACAGGAGAACCCCGAATGCTGGATTGATGGATGAACCTATCCCTAAATTCCATCCCATAATCCCTGGGCCTTCTAAACTGGGTGAAGTGGAATATACCAGATGGAAGGGATACTTAAAAACCTTCCAGGAAAACTTTTCCCCTGGAATGAAGTGTTTTTGAAGAGGTAGTATGTGCATATGGTATGAAATTTGAATTTCAAAGGAGGACAATAAGATGTAGATCTCCCTGTCTCCCAGCTACCCAGCTCCCTTCTCCAAAGGGAACCATTGCTGCCACCAGTTTCTTGTATATCTTTACAGAGAGATAATCTATGCATATACTGGCATTTATACACACACACACACACACACACACACACACCATTTTTTGCACAAAGAGTAGCATACTATGCATGTTTTTTATATCTTTTTGTAGCTAAGAATCAGTCTTTGAGATACTTCTACACTGGCATACCTAGAAATGTCTAGTTCTTCTATTTTTTAACTTTTTATTTTGAAATAATTATAGACTCACAAGATGTTACAAAAATAGTATAGAGAGATTCCATATCACCCAGCTTCCCTCACTGGTGATTTCTTATACAATTTATATAACTTTAGTGTATTATAAAAACCAAGAAACTGATTGCCACAATATAATGAGACTATAATTCCTGTTTCTTTTTAATGCCTGCTAGATATTCCATTGTATGGATGTACCATAGTTTATTTAACTAGTCCTTTATCGATGCATTGTTTAGATAGTAGCATTGCTGATATAGGGAAATATAGGAGACAATAAATATCCCAGGGCCACTGCTAGCACGTACATAGCCTTTGTGGGAATTAGGAAAAAAGTGCCCTCTCTGGCAGTATGCTGCAGCACAGGTACATGGCTTGGGAAGCAGAATGTAAATTGAATAACTGCATTTAGCACTTCCGCATATATATACATATACATATACATATACATATACATATATATATATATTTTTTTTTGCATGTAGGTGGGGATACATGTATAGGATATGGAGTGTAATTTAAAAGCTACAGCACGATATCAGTGTTGGAATTTGAAATGTTGAAGCTGTCTGCTTTCAGACTTTTCACATCCTCCCAACCCTGACCCATCTGTAACCTTCATCACCCCTTCCCAATACCTCAATCACCAAACTTTTTCTATTATTTGTGTACATGTCTGTATCCCACGTTGGATGATAAGCTCCTTTGATAGCAGAGACCCCAAATGCTATTTACCTTCTTCTCACTCCACTATTACCTACCTAGATAGAATATTGTTTCATATAAAAGTGTTGAGTTAATTTTTAAATTTTTTTCTCAAAGCAAGGAAATTAAGAGCAGTGAATTTTTAAATCTACCTCTCAGTACTTCAAAAGGTGTCATGAAAATTTTAAACCAACATTATTTTGAATTAAAATACCCACACATATCACATACATAGGAGGGACAAAGTGCATCATGAATTCAACCAACTAATAATGGGATACTGCAATTTCCAAAACATTAAGCATTATAGCATTGACAGAAATGCTTGTGAAATTGTAAGCAGGTTATTGGGTTTTGATTCTACTGAATATTAAAATGGGTATAAGAATAATCCTTCATAAGGGCATCTTAATGTGTTCAAACTAAATGTGTTCAAAAGAAATACTGTTACAGATAAAAGAAAGCATTTTAAAACTCTATTCACAAAGAACCTAAAATATTTTATATGTAGTGTACGTTTATGTTCAGTAAGTACAATTATGAGAAGTTGCATAAATCTCATGCTTTAAAAATACCTAATTTCATCAGGTCTTAACTTTATATGCCATTGATTTAGGATGAAAATTATCCATTTTTACCAGTGGCCTTTCATTACTATTAAGCAGTAGAAATGTTAATTACATTAAACATTTCTTTAAAACTTACATCAGTGGAACCATACGTGTTACATTTCAATACTGCTATAAACACAGAAAAATGGAAAAGTATCATTTTTTACTGCAAAACAATTTGATTCTGAAGACTAAGCTCATGGCATAGTCAATGAATGGACTTGACATCCGTATTAGATAGTTAATGTTTGCTCATGCATGCTTTTTTAAGGAGGTGAGGGATGGGGAAGTTGTGTTCAATAAAACTAGGGAGAAAACTCTTCAGATCTAAGGTTCACTGTAAGTTATCAAGTGAGAGTTGCTTTGCCAACAGCACATAAACATTTTTTTCATTATAGGGAGTGACTGTTATTGAAAGAATTGAAGAAAACATTTGTTTGCCATGATTATTTGCTGTAAATAACTTTTGTAACCAAATTAACAAACTACTGCAGGTTCATTATGAGATAACAGCGTTGTTATATAGAGGCTGTTATCCCGATGTTAACTATAATGGGTTTTTACCTGTATTCTAGGAATTAAAGCAAGTTAGATTGATTCCAGTAGGTTTTATTTTTCAGCTTTAGTGCTAAAATCAGATTGTGTGTGACTCTGAATCATGGTTCTATAAATTCTTGGCTATACTAAGTAAATTACAGTATATCTTTCAGTACAATTATAAGAATGCTGTAACATGCAGGATCCTTTTCTTTAGCTGTTTTATGATTTAATTTCCTCCTGAATTTGGCTGGATAGGTTTTCATTCAGCTAGTATTGAAGATCACTGTCAGCTACCACCTGAGTGCCATCTATGTATTTAATAGAACTTTTTGGGGGAAATTAAGAGCAATAATGTTTGCTGAGAATTTATGTGGCATGCATCCCTGTTTCTTTACCAAATCAAACCTCTGTAAAGGTTTGTATGTTGGTAGGTGGGTGAGTGGGCATTGTGCTGAGAGAGAACTCTCCAACCTGTCAAAGCCGTTGCCACCAAAAAAAAGCCCAAAAGCAATGGTGCCCCTTTGGCTTTTTGACCAGGTGCTTTCTAGCCTTTCCCCTTTTCTTTTATTCTATCTTCAACTTATACTATGTGTGGCTCCAAGCCACAGATCTTGAGTTAAAGTGCTTTTCCACAGTTACGGTCCTCTCCTTTCTTGTTTCCCTTAACTCCCATATTAAGTAGCCTTCCTCTCTGCCCCATCACCCCTCATTCATAGCTATTTTCTTATCATTTGCTGTGTTATATTAAATTCTATTTATGTGTTTCTCTTCTTCACTTACTAAGCTAGAAGCTCTGAGGGAGTAGAGATGGTCTTTTTTATTTCTAATCCCCAGTGTATAGCACATAGTAGAAAATGTGCTTCATAATGGTTTGTTGTACTAAATTGATGCTGTCCACTGCAGTTTGGCTTCTCATCTTGTTTACCCTTTTGGGACGGCCCTGTACAGTCTCTAAACCATTCTTCCTATTGAGAAAGAATGAGGGAAGGAAAACCTCTTAGCTTTCTTTTTAGTCTCTTTTAATCCAGACAACTGTATGCCCTGAATACCTAGTTCTGACTTGCCTCTAGATAACAGAGTGAGTCTTCCAAGAGCTAAGTCTTCCAGCTCTAACCCATACTGCACAGTGCCATGTAGACTAGTAACTTGGAAGATTGAGATGTAAGACATGGTTGAGGTGAGGAATTTTGAGCAGCAGTACGTGTGTACACTAGTTTCATCCCAGAATGAGGACACCCAGGAAGCCAAGGAACCTTTGGTTACCTAAGGTGTGAACTGCTCCAGATTCAAATTAGATCAGTTTATGCCAATTGCTGTCACTCTGATAGGCCCAATGGTTGAATGTGTTCTCTCCAGCTACAACAACAAGATGGCCTCTCTTTTCCAGGGTTGGAGAGGAAACCAGAACAATTTGAAAGTTCTTACTCAACTAGGTATGGATGTGTAGCCATTTCCCTGAAGTGGAAAATCCTCTGATTCAACAACACTTCCTCAGTCTCAGATACATTAGATGACTGCAGGAGTTAGTGTGTCTCTGTATTTTGGTTTCTGTTTAGGAAACGTATCCCTGGAAGGAAAATTGACAACAGTAAGAGCTGCTTTATCCTTCATCCACCTCTTTTGACATCCCACTTTTGAATTCTAGTAGATGTAATTCTTTTATCTTCGTTAAACCTGCTACCCTTATCAAGAAGGTAAATTGTTCAAACTCATTTAGCTGTGACTTGAGAGCAACATGTCTCATACCTGACAGAATCATTGGCAGAAAGGCCATTAAACTCTTCTAACCAGCCTCATCTTTATAACCAGTTGTTATAAAATTTTGCTTAGCTGTCCATTGGATCTCAAGAAACTATTGACATGAACGTGATTTAGTATTGAAGCACCTTGTATCCCTCCTTACTATTAAAGGCAATGAAATAGTTCAAAAGAACCCTTGAGCTGCTATTAAAATGCAGTAGTAGTTAATCTAGGACACTCAGGATAAGCCCGATGATCTTTTACTAAGGCCTCTAGATTTTGGCCAATAAATTTGTAAAACCAGAAGCATCTGTTGGAATGGGAAGAAAATGACCCTAAGTAACTTTTCATACATGCTCTACGTTTTTAGGAGTCATGTGTCCATACAGCCATCATCATATGTGGTGAGTCATAACCAGAGACTGTATACGGGTATTGCGAAACTGTGCAGTTCTTTAGCCATGCTGGTGTTGGGTTCTTTTAAAAATAGACCATTTCCAGACAGTAACCATATACTCAGGATTTCCCAGGACAGCCCTGACTTCAGTTTGTCTCATTGTGTTCATAAATATACTCATTCATCACACTGTGCCGAGTTTTGGTTTGGAAAAATATAAACATTAGACATATAAGGGACTTTCTTCTTACCAGTTAAGGAGAATCCATCACAGCATAGGCTTGCTCTTTGAACCCGTCCATTCTCACTGCCAGCACTTCTAACCCAAGACTAGCAATCTCTGATTCTGTTCCTGTCTTGTTTCTTCTTCTTTTAACCCTTCATGAGTTAACTTACCTCTCTGATACCTCTTTTCTCTGCAGTATAGCAAATGGTGTATCCTTACACTCTCACAAAGCTACTTGTATCTAGCATTTGGGTGATACTCTTTGGAAAATAGCATATTTTCTTCCCAGGACATTCTTGGGGGTTGAATACTGTTACTGTGAGTTACTCATTTTCACAGGTCAGCAAAAATAAATTCAATAAGAAGAAGCACCACCACTAGCATTTATTGGGTGAAAAAATATTTTTTCAAAATCTCTTTTAATCCTTACAATCTGTGATGTTGGTATTATTTCCTTCTCACAGAGAGGGAAACATGTTTGGAGAAGGTAAGTTGTTCAAGATCCCTGCTTAATAGCCTCCATTTGGAAATGTTTGCTACATTCCAGATAAGATATTAGTTGTGTGCCTACCAGACTCAGAATTGTGGATGACCTGACCAAACATTCCAACCCCATGTTAGAGAAGAACCTTAACCTATATACTTCCTACCACCAGGAAATATACTTTTCTGTACTCTGGATAGGTGAATATTTATACATCCTTGTTAAATACCAGTGGTTCTAAAATTTCAGCATGCATGAAATTCACCTGTAGTGCTTGTTAAAGCATGGATTGCCGGCCCCACTCCTTAAGTTTCTGATTCAGTAGGTCTGGTGTAGAGCCTGAGAATTTGAATTTCTAACAAGTTCCTAGATGACCCCAATGTTGCTGGTCCAAGGAATCTGAGAATCATTGTTATAAACTAATCATTTTTTTTATTCAACAAGTTATTATTTAGTGCTTAAATGTGTTCTAGGTACTAGCTAAGCATGGGGGGATATAATAGTGTAAAGAGCAGACAAAGTCTGTTTACACAAAGCTTATAGTCTAGTGGGGGAAACAGGACTGAACAAATTTTATTGGAGATAAGTAAACAGAGATCAATATAGAGAATAACAGAGTTGGTATCCTTTATGATAGATAGGTTGAGAGAAAGTTTCTTTGAAAAGCTGATCTTTAGTCTGAGACTTAAAGGATCTGAAGAACTTATTAAGATTTTGAACTTTGGCTTTTCTTAGCTCCAACTTCTGTTGCCATCACTGGTGCTGATTGCCTTGGGAGAACTCCATGAATTTGAGACTGGCCTCTGGGCAATTCATTCCTTGGCACTTTTTGTGGCCCTGGCCAAGCTTGATCATACTTCCTTTATGACTGTTTCTCTCCTTTGCATCTCAACCTCCTCCCACCTCATATTTGAAGGGTAAGCTAATTTTGTCTTTGGGCCCCACCTATGTCACATTCCTTGGTATCTGATGGCTTAGTAAGAATATATACCAAAGATTGGGTCTGCGAGCCTGCCATTCATGGCCACTGCCTTCATCTTGTAACTATCAGTGACATTTTAAGATTATTTTTTCTTGCCAGTCGGCAAATTTGCCTCAAAAGGGTAGCAGTAAAGGAATCCACATGACTCCCTAGCTACCCTGATATGCGGTTTCTTTAAAGAAGATCACCAGATTCTTCTTGTGATCTCAGATGACACTTTCTGCTTTCCAAAAGCCTATCAGAGCAACACAAAATCAAACCTCACTTCTAGTTGTGTTTGACCAAACCTAGAAAAAATTCTAAACAAGTGATGGTGACTTTGCTCCCAGCTATCCTTATCGCTTGCCATCAGATTTTGAGCTCTGAAGTTTGACTGATGACTTACATTTTTTTCTCCTTTAGATCTGCCCTGCCATGATTTAATCTGGTTACTGATGGTCTAGAGTGCATGGAAACTTGCCGCTGGAACCATTTCTTTGATGTACAGGTTTACTCTGCTTCGACTAAATGTTTCCTCTGGTGTTCTGTACCTATAGAGGTTAAAGGGACTCCTACCACATATTTCTTTGGGTATTTTCAGGAAGAGCATTTCTTTTGGTGTAGGTATACTTTTTTGGGGGGTTAACATTTCTTTAGTTACCTCTCTATAAGTCCCCAAACTAGAGGATGTTTATCAGATGGGAAGTACTGGAAAATGACCTTTTCGGTTGCCAATGATATCCTGAGTTTACTTAAGAAATTTTTGAAATAGTTATCCACTGCATGTTTAATGGGCTTTGATGTCTCTTCTACCTACCCGGACTTAGGGACCAGATTTAACTTCTTTATCCAGATTGAAAATCACCTTTTCCCTGTGGATTCAGAATTTTCTTACTGTTAATCTGGTTACTGATGGTCTAGAGTGCACCAGCATTTTTTGTTAATCCATATATCAATTCAAAAAAATGACTGAAATAACAAAAAAAGGAAATAGTGTATAAGCTCACTTGTATCTAGAGATGATAAACCTTTTCTACGGCTCTGGAGTTGGCCCTAGTTGTCGATGTCAGGTCTGCCCCATACTGGTAGTGTCTTAGGCTTAAGTAAACCAACTGCTAAGCCTCAGTTTTCTCATTCGTATAAACCTTTTTAATAGGGTTTCTGGGAAGAGTAAGATGCATGGGAAAGCTAATCATATTTGACTCATAGTATGCTCTCATTGAATATCAACTTACTTTCCTCTTTAATGTTCCTCTTTAAAGCCCTGAACAACTTGATTGAGTAAAGCGTAACCTCTCAGGGTGCATCCATCACACCAGAATCTTACATTTCCCTAGATATGTAATCCATTCAAGAACCACCTGTGAAATTATAATACTTATTTTAACAAATTATAATATTCAGAGTATCCCTACTTCTCCCAGGTATCCAAGGAAGGAAGTTAACAGTTATCAAGGGGCTCGTTGGCCAAAAACGATGATAACATAAATAAGTATACCTTTATTGGAAAGACATTATAATAATCAGCAGTTTCCAGGACCTTTTAAATGCCTAGTGTCCTTGGATATTTATAGCAGCCCATCAAGCAGACAGTGCACTTGCATATCCATGTCTGAACATGAAGGGAATTGGATGACTCCTTTGTGGTCTTTTGACTAATGGATGGTAGACTTGAGCCTTGGGCCTGTGTCTTTGGCTACCCCATCCCTATTTCTGTCCCCTTCCTGCCATATTCTAGCATTTTTATCCTACTATACTGCATTGATTTGAACTTTGAGATTCAGATACATGATTTACCCAATCACTAGAATTGTAAGAACAAAATGTCTCTCAGTTTTCCCCCTGATTTTATCTCTGAGATACTTATGTCTCTAAGAGTATCTTTAAAGTGTGAGAGTTTCAAACTCTACTTAAGGGCCTGAGAAAGCTGTTTATGCCTTTGATATAAATTCTGTGTGCCAAAGTTAGACATTCACTACACATTTAAAACTGGTATTTCTTGGGCCTAGACCCATAACAAAATTCTCTTTCAGTGCAATTCTTGTTAGATCTTTTAGATTAAATTATTTAATTCATTCAATAAGCATATGTATCCCTTTCTATGTTCCAGGGACTAGGGACGCAGCCATGCCACAGACAGATTTCTTGGAACTTACAATTTGGCGGGTAGACAATAAACAAATAGTGATATGTGTTATGAAGAAAAATAAAGCACTTTAAATTTTTTGCTCAAGCCATGAGATTATTAAATTGCAATAGCTAACAGTGACACCTGGTAGAGTCTTTGAAAGTTATTTGGGAAGAAGGCTTCAAGAGAGAAATATTATCTCTGACAGCCCTTAGCTTCTACCTTTCTTTCCATTCTCTGGACTAAGGCCTCTCTTTCTTGTATGGTTGCGAACAACCCTGATAGAGTTGGATTGTAAGGACATGGCCAAACACTTAAACACAGACTGGAGAGAAGGCTATTAGGAATAAAACACCTTTAGAAAAACAATTTTACAACTACTTTAAAGTTATGTTTATCCTTTATTCTTTAAATGTAATGTATTTGCTTTATAGTGTGTTACCTGAAGAACAGTGAAAATAGATGGATTTTAAAGTATCAATTTTCTATGTTTAACAAAACACAATACAAAAAAGCAGCCTCAGATGCTTCTAGTTTTATGGTGTAAGACCTTAGAATAAGTTTATTTGGCATGAGCATTTTAAGTTTTGAGGAAGAGGGATTCTGCAAGTTGGAAAGAAGCCATTCTTACCACGAGGCAAGTATTCTTGAGTTTAATTTTTAAACTATAACTGCCATTTGACCTTAAATTAAGACAGTCTGTTTCCATTGTGGTGTTTTACTGGTTTAACAATGAGAACATTTAAAGCAGCTGCCACCAATTAAAATGATTCATAAATGCTAGTTGTAAATAAATATTCTTAAAGTTTTAACACAATAAAGTCACTCTTTTTTGTTTTATTTTATTTTAATGGCACTGTCTCTCTGGAAAGCCATTTGGTTAAATGCATCAGGACCTTTAAAAAATGTTCATATACTTTGATCTGATAATTATGTTTCTAAAAATCTATCTTCAGAAAATAAATCTGAGATCCAGATAAACTTTAATGTGTAGAGATGTTCCCCACAGTTTAAAAGAGAAGGAAATGATTTCCCCAAATTATAGTTCACCCATATGATGAAATATCATGGAGCCATTAAAATATTTTTGAAGAATTTTAACCATGTAGGAAAATGCTTATGTGCTTCAGTTGAAAAATAAACTATCCAAAACTGTACAGTATGATCTTAACCATGTGAAAGTATTTCCATAGAAAAAAGACTGTCAAGAAACATAAATTTTCATTTTCTTTTGGGTTGTGGGATTATGTGTAATATTTATTTTCTTCTTTCTACTTTTCTGTATTTTTCCAAAAATTGTCTTAAAGTGGTCCTGTATTACATTTATAGTGAATTGAAAAATGTTATGTAAGGGTTTTTTAATCCTTTCTTTCAATGGGATGCTTGTTATTAATACTCAGCCCATTATTATTATTATGACATAATTTTTTCCAGATTTTTATCTTTAGAGCAATTCTTTATAGTGAAGTTTTATTTTTGAATCTTCTGTTTATTTTAATTTTTATGATATACACAGTGTCAACCATTTTATGCTAGCTCCATTTTCCAGGTGTTCTTTAAAGCCAATAATTCAGTTCCACATTAGAATCTTATTTTTCAGGTGGCGTATATTAAATAATACACAGAGTATGTGGTAAAGAGAGTTGGCCCTGGAACCACAATGCCTGGCTTCCAAATCCTGCCTGCCCACCACTTAGTAGCTATGTGACCATTGAGGAGTTAATTACTGTTTCTCAGTTTCCCTATCTGTAAAATGGGAAATAATAATAGTATCTACCTCATAGGGTTGTAGTAGGGATTTAAAAGAATTATTACATGTAACCAGTTGGAAAAGGTCTGGCATATAATAAATATACTCAGTAAAAGTTAGCTGTTTTCAGTAGTGTATACACATGCACATACTATACACAAACATATACATGTTGTCATCATTTGCAAAATGCTCCTTTTTTATGTGTCTTTTATACAGTTGTAATTTTTAAATCACGATTTTTGTCTTATGTAATTAGAGTTAGTTTTGCTTTTGTGCTTTGAAATTATTTGAAAGAATTCCCATATTTTCAGCAGTAGAAACCTTATTGGTTTGTTTTTCAATCATATTTTGTTTTCCCATTTTTGGAATTGATCATTCATGTGGGCCAGATGGATGAAGGTTGGCTTTGTTCTAGGCATAAAAGAACTTCCATTTATATAGTTAATATATTCATTACCAGTTATTCTCATGTGTTATTTACCTTATTTATTAAAGTACCATTTGAGTAGAGAAGGAGAGAGATGAGCAGGTGAGTTTTGAATGTATTCCAAAGTAATAAAACGACATTTAGTTCATTTAAATTCTATACCCTATGTTCTGGTTTTTCTTCAGATCGTATAAATCTTTTTTTTAATATCTTTAAAAAATTATTTATTTATATATTTTTATGCCTACAGCACCTGATATTCCTAGGTGGTCTCCCATCCAAGTACTAACCAGGCCCGACCCTGCTTAGCTTTCAAGATCAGCCAACATCGGGCATGTTCAGGGTGGCTTGGCCGTAGCAGAACATATAAATCTTTTGCCTTATACCCAGATTTCTCTAATTCAAACTGATCTTCCAAGACAGATTTGAAGTGAAAAGAGAGCTACCATTTAGTGAATCATACATTGGGCTAGGCACTTACATATATTATGTAATTTGTAATCCATATGAGAACTAGTTAATTATAAGTAAAACAATCATTTGGCAATTTTCCTGTCTTACATTACAAAACAAGAAATGTGTTCCTGTAGAAAACAATTTGGATTTAATTGATTAACTGTTCTTTATTACTAATTACAATAATTTTGCCATTGCTCTGTGTCAGAAGAGGTACTTTTTTGGTATGTTTACATTTGCAGAATGAGGAAAGACCCTGGGCCAGTTTGAAAGCATGAAGCTTGGTCACTGAAAGACTCTTTTCAAATAAAAAGATTTTTTCCTCAGTCTAGCAATATTTAGTTGAAGCCTGTAGAGTCCCAAGATGTACATCTTTGAATGGAAATTTGGTTAGTGTTTAATGCCAAGAAGGAGTGGGAAAGGTAGGCCTGGTGGGAAATTACATTTCCCATGGTCCTTGGTTTTATAACCATATAGAAGCCCTGGACTGAGTATGAAGTTCCATATGTGCATTTCATATCTGAAGTGGAGGGACAGGTCTAGTTTAAAATATTTTTTATCTGTGAGATTTATCTAGACAGCAAAGGTTTCAGGTGTTCTTGCAGATTTTAAAGAAGAGGACTAGGTGAACTCTAGGGGGGAAATTAGCTTTCAGGGATAAGCATATTCAATAGCTCAGATGGCAAATCTTGCTTCCTTTATTATTGATGTGATGAAGCTGAGTAGGTCCCTGTTATTTCCAAACCCTACACGCCACCTTTGGCTAACTTGTAGTCTGCCATGTACTTGGCAGTTCAGCTGGAGGCTGTTTAAGCCAGAGCATTTAAATACACAGAGGAAGTTGTTGGACTGATGCTTGTTGGTAGGGCTGCTGTATTCTTTATTTTCTTCCCAAGGAGTTTAGTCTTTTTGTTTAGCTTCTACTTCATTTGTTTACAAAGTTATAGACTTTGAAGTAGGCAATTATATAGGATTACCTAAAGAGATGTGTAAAGCAAGAAGGCAAGCAGTTATCCTACTCATTTTACTACCTTACTTCCTCAGATAATGTCATTCATGTATTTTGCTTTTTTTTTCTCATAGGCTCTGCACTGACTTGCTTACTGCTACCCTCATTTTCTTTGCCTCCCATATTAAAAGCTGACTCAATTTACTTTCTGATCATTAAACTATCATGGTGTTGCCTAATGCGTTACTGGGAAATTTTTAAAATAATTTTTAATATGATAATCTAATGGAACATATCACGGTAGTTTTTTTTTTTTCAATTCTGTCATAAAAGAGTCGCGTATCTGGTTTAGTTAGTGTAGAGTTCCAGTCGTTAGATGACTGCCTTTCTATAGACATGGCACTGTTATTACAAGATCTGGCTATTAAGACTATGATAAACTGAGTGTTACCTAGTACAGTAGTGAGGTAAATTGCTGTGCCATAAGAGTGTTTAAATCATCATAGCTGAAAAAATAGCCCCTTAAAAACAGCAGTAACAAAACACACATACTCAGACATCATTCATGATTATTAATAAATTCAGGATTTCTTTAGCTGTTGTAAATAAGGTTGTTCAGATTGCATTTAAAAAAACTTGTATGGAGGAAGAATAAGAGAAGTGAGCTATTTTTGGCATAGACTTATAGAAAGAAATATCAGTGTGACTGGTAACTGACACTTTTGTCAAGTTCAGTTTCTACATGAGTGCTTTGATTTTTTTCATTTCATTACTTTGGATTTTAGAGTTCTTGATTTTATATATATTTTAAGACTGACACCTCTAACCTTTTGTTTCTGACCAGTATGTTGCCCCTGAAATTGGTTGAGTCACTTCATATTCTGAGAGTTCACTACCTGTCAAATCTGAAGAGATCTATCCATTTTGCTTTCTGCTTTCAGAGCCATTTTCCTGCTTGTTGTAGTCTTCTATTTGTGGTAGGTTTTTCCACTTTGAATATATGAAACCTCCAGAGTTTGATCCTTAAAGTAACTCAGTGTTGAAAGGCTTAGATACTTCCACTTTGTCCATGTGAGAATAATTGGAATAACACTTGTTTCCTTCTGCCTCATATACTCTGTAAACAACTAGAAACTGGACAGAATATATGAAACAACTGTCTTCAGACATTGGGCAACAGATAGCACAGGACTGTGATCCCTGAGAAAAAAAGAACAAATGAAGGGAGCCCTACAGTCACCCTGGCTTTTTGCTTGCAGGCAGTTTCTGGACCATAGCATTGTGAGAGGGAACCTAAGCAGAGCCTGCAGTCTTGTTGAACTGGTGAGACAGAGATAGGCGCTCAGAGAAGCCTAGGCAGCAGGAATTTTTAGAGCAAGTACTATGGGCCCTACTCAGAGAAATAGCTCCAGAAATCTGCATAAATGTCCCCTTTATTTTCAGCTGAATATGAATTTGTGCATGTGTTAAATATCTAGGGCCTTCAGCAGAGACCCAGAAGGGTCACACCTGAATAAGGGCTAATGTAGCCCTAGAGTAAAGGGCACCTGGAACCCAAATGAACAAAACTTAAAAACAAGCCCTGAAAAGTAATTATTCACAAATAGTTTAGATTCATGACAAAATAAACTTCAACATACTGAGAAGGAAGACAGTAAAATAAAAATGCTCAATAATATAATGATTGTATTATCTTAAATCCAAAAATTACTAGAAATTCCAAGAGGCTCTAAATTGTGATCCATAACCTAGAAGAAGTTAGTCAATAGAAATGGAACCAGAAATAAAGATTATAGAATTATCAGACAAAGATGTTAAAACAGCTATGAAAAAAAGAAAAAAATGAATATAATGAGGAAAGAAATTGAAGATATATTAAAAACCAATTAGAACTTCCAGAGCTCAAAAGTATAATATTTGAAATGAGAACTTCACTGGATTATTTTAATAGCAGATTGGACTGAAGAAGAAAAGATCAATGAATTTGAAGACATAATGATAGAAATTATCCAATCTGAAACTGAGAATGGGAAAAAAAGCTTCGGTGAACTGTGGGACAATATCAGGCAGACATACATGTAATTGGAGTCCCAGAAGGAAAGGAGAGAGAGGAATGGGCAGAAAAAAATAGTTGAAGAAATAATGGCTAAAAGTTTCCAATTATGATGAAATCTGTAAACCCATAGAAGCTCCATGAACCCTAAGTGGAATAACCACAATGAAAACCACACTATGACTATTATAATCATGTTGCTGAAAACCAGTAGTAGAGGGAGCATTAAAAAAGAAGCTAGAGGGGAAAAAAGATGCATTCACATGGAAGAACAAAGATAACAAGTCATATGTCTCATTAAAAACAGTGCAACAATGCAAGTGAGAAGACGATGGAATGATATCTTTAAAGTGCCAAAAGAAAAAAAAATATTGTCAACATCAAATGCTATCTTCAATGAAAATACCTTTAAAAGATTAAAGAAAAAATAAATGGAGCATGTCATAGGGATTGCAGTTAGCATTAAAGTAATGGCTAGATAGAGAGCCAGAGGAGAGAAAGAGCAATAGGGGGATCGTTTTATAAACTATATAAATTTCTAACCAATGTACTATATGCTTGAAACTAAAAATAAAATTAAAAAAATAAATGAAGGTGAAATGCATTTTTTTTCCAAACGAACAAAAACAATTGTCACCAGCTGACCTGAACTACAAGAATATTAAAGGAAGTTCTTTGGGCTGAAGGAAAATGATACCAGATGGAAACTGGATCTGTACAAAGTAATAAGTGCCAGATAAGTGTGATAAGTATGGAATAAATATAGCTTTTTCTCATTTTAAAATTTATTTAGGACATGGTTCCATAGTATAGCAGTTAGCATGTCTGCTTTACATGCAGAAGGTCCTGAGTTTGTACCCCAGTGGAGCCACTGTGCATGGTCTATGGCCATGCCACCTTGAAAAATCCCAATGTCTGATCTCAGAAGCTAAGCAGAGGCGAGCCTGGTTAATACTCGGATAGGAGACCACCTCGGAAGACCAGGTGCTGCAGGCATAAATAATAATAAATAAATTTTTTTTCTTAAAAATTTAGTGATTGTTTAAAGCAAAATTAATTATCATGGAATTTATATAAGGTATGACCATAGCCTCAAGGGGTGGGAGGAGTAAAATGGAAGTGTGCTGTGAAGGTCCTTATGTTATATGTATAGTGATGTAATATTACTTGAAGGTAGTTTGCAGTAAGTTAAAGATTCATCATATATATAACCTGGAACAAACAACAAAAAGGGCATGACTAATAAGCTCATAATGGCAGTAAAAATAAATATTAAATACACTTGTTTAATCCAAAAGAAATCATTAAAAAAGAACAAATAACAGGTTAGAAATATAGACAAAACATATCAAGTGTAAACTTGATAGACAAATATAGATATATCAAAATGACATTAAATATGTCTTAATACTCCAATTAAAAGGCTGCATAAAAATGCAAGACCTAACTTTAAGAATAAAGACACAGATAGGTTAAAAATAATAAGATGGAGAAAGGCATATCATGCAAACACTAATCATAAGAAAGCTGGAGTGATTATGTTAGTGAGACATTAGACTTCAGGACAAGCAGTATTACTGGAGATAAGGGGGAAATTTCATAATGATAAAGTAGTTCATCAAGAAGACAACAATCCTAAATGTATGCTCCTAATAGAGCCTCAAAATACATGAAAAAAAGTATAACTGAAAGGATTATCAGACAAAACCAAAATTTGGGTTGGATATTTCAACACTCTGAACTCAGTAATTGGTAAAACAAGTAGACAAAAAAATCAGTGAAGAGGTAGAAAACCTGACCAACACTGCCAATCAACTATACCTAATTGACATTTGTAAAGCACTGGACCTAACACTACCAGAATACGTTTTCTTTTCAAATTCACAGGGTATATTCACTAAGACCATATTCTGGGCCTTAAAACAAGTCCCAGTACATTCAGAAGACTTGAAATAATACGAAGTATATTCTCTGACCAAAATGGAATTTAATTAGAAATAAAAATATATCTGGGAAATTCTCCAATATTAGGAAATTATACAGTATACCTCTAAATCATGAGTCAAAGAAGAAATTGTAAGGGAAATTAGAAAATAATTTTAACTGAATGATAATGAAAACACAGCACTGAAATTTGTGGGATGCAGTGCTTAGAAGGGAATGTGTAGCTTTAAAATAAGGAAGATCTAAAATGACATTCCACCTTATGAAGCAAGAAAATGAAGAACAAATTAAACTCTAAGAAGAATAAAATATTAGAAGTATAAAAATCAGTAAATTAGAAAATAATAGAGAAAAATCAAATCAAAAGCCAGCTCTTTGAAAAGATCAATAAAAATTGATAAACCTATAGCCAGACTGATAAAGATAAAAAGGAGATAAAAATACAAATTAACACAAGTTACCGCTATCAGGAATTAAAGAAGGATATTACTACATATCCTATAGATATGAAAAGGATAATAAGGGACTATTGTGAATAACTTTATGCCAACAAATTCTACAACTTAGAGGCAATGGAAGAATTCCTTGAAAGACACAAATTACCAAAACTGATTCATAAAGAAGTAGAAAATCTAATCTTATGTCTACTAAAGAAATTAAATTTGTGATTTAAAATCATAATTAACATCTAAGCTCCAATGATTTCAAAGGTGAATTCTATAAAGTAGATAAGGAACATATAAACCAAACTTGTAGAAAAGAGAGGATAAAATTCTTCCCAACTCATTCTGTGAGCCTGGCTGGCATCACCGTGATACCAAAAACTGACAGATGTAAGATGAACCTTCACCTTTACCTCACAGTACACAAAAAGCAACTCGTAATGTATGGTAAACCTAAATGTAAAAGCAAAATTTTTAAATCTTCTAGAATAAGTGAAGATCATGACCTTTGGATAAAGATTTCTTCTATTGGACACAAACACATGAGCCAGAAAAGAAAAATTGATAAAATTCAACTTCATCAAAATTTAAAACACATGCTCTTCAAAAGATACTATTAAGAAAATGAAAATGCATACCACAGACTAGGAAAATATTTACAATACATGTATGTAATAAAGATCGGTATTCAGAATATATTTTTAAAAAATATATACAACTCAATAAAAAGACAATCAAATTTAAAAATGAATTAACGAGTTGAACAAGCACTTCTCAAAAGAAGATATATTGTAAATGAATATTAACCACTTGAGTGCTCAACATCCTTAGTTATCAGAGAGCTGCAAATTAAAACCACAATGAGTTATCTATCCCTACACATTAACTTGAATTTAAAAAACAGACTATACCAGGTGTTGATAAGGATGTGGACAGCTTGTACACAATTCTTGTAGAAATTTAATTGGTACAGCCAACTGGAAAATAGTTTGGCAGTTTCTTGTAAAGTTAAATATATATCTACTCATGGCTCAGCAATTCTCTTTGTAGGTAGTTACCTAGGAGGAATGAAAACTTACATTGACACAAAAACTTGAATGCAAATATTATCATAGCAGCTTTATTTATAATAGCTCCAAACTGGAAGCAACCCAAATATTTATCAGTGGATGCGTAGATAAATAAATTATGGTATATCTAGTCAGTGTAATACTACTCAACAATAAAAAAGGACCAAACAACATAGATGAATATCTAAAGTATTATTCTAAATGAAAGAAGTTAGACAAAAAAGACTGCATATTGGATGATTCCATTTACATAAAATTCTAGAAAGCACAAAATGATAGTAACAGAATAGGTTAGTGTTCACCAGGTTCTAAGAGTATGGAGAGGATATCGATTGCAAAGAGGCTCGAGGGAACTCTATGGAGTGATGGAAATGGCCTATACTTTGTGGTTTAGGTTACATGGTTGTATACATTCATCAAAATGTAATTTTACACTTAAAATGGGTACTTTTATTATATATAAATTATACTTTAATAAAGTTGATTTTCTAATTAAAATTTTTTCCTATTACAGTGACGTTCAATATTGTATTAGTTTCAGGTGTACAGCATAATAGTTAAGACATTTATATCTCTTACAAAGTGGTCTCCCCAATAAGTCTAATACCCACCTAGCACCATATATAGGTATTACGATATTATTGACTATATTCCCTATGCTGTACTTTACATTCCTGTGACTCTTTTGTTACTGTCTATTTGTATTTCTTAATCCCTTCACCTTTTTTCACTCAGTCCCTTATAACCCCCCTCTCCCATCTGGCAGCCATCAGTTTGTTCTCTATGAGTTTGTTTCTGTTTTGTTTGCTTATTTTGTTTTTGTTTTTAGATTCCACATATAAGTGAAATTATATGATATTTGTCTTTCTCTGACTTATTTCTCTTAGCATAATACCCTCTAGGTCCATCCATGTTGTTGCAAAGGACAAGATTTAATTCTTTTTTTATGGCCAAGCAATATTTCATTGTGTATATGTGCCACATCTTTTTATCCAGTTGTCTATCAGTGGACACTTAGGTTGCCTCCATATCTTGGCTATTGTATATGAAATGTCCTTCTTTGTCTCTTGTTATAGCCTTTGTTTTTAAGTGTATTTTGTCTGGTATGAGTATTGCTACCCTAGCTTTTTGTTTGTTTCCATTTTCATAAGATATCTTTTTCCATGCCTTTACTTTCAGTCTGTGTGTATCTTTCAATCTAAAGTGGATCTCTTGTAGGCAGCATACGTATGGGTCTTATTTTCTTATCCATTCATCCACCCTATGTCTTTGGATTGAAGCATTTAATCCATTTTCATTTAAAGTAATTATTGATAAGTATGTAGTTATTGCCATTTTAGTATTTATATTTTTGATTTTCTAAAGTTGGTTTTTAAAAAGAAGCTCTTTGGAGGTGAGGATGTCAATTCCATTTTCAAACAAACAAACACAAACAAAACCCCAGCCTCTTGGATGTTCCTGAGAGGTTGAACTGTTTTCTGCAAGGTGAAAGAGTGGAGGGACGCAAAGGCAGCATAAACAGCTCTGGTACAAAATATAGTCTTAGTTGAGTACTTTGTCCCTAGAGTTTGCCTTTCTTCTTCCCCTTAAAATAAGAAGGGCTTGCCATATTCCTGCTACAAAGGTGAGTCTATCCATCAACTTTCTCTCAAAGGAGCATGTAATCTAATACAGGACCTTAAAAGAGTTATTTTTCTAAACACAGAAAACATGAAAAACATAAAATAATTTGTATTACAGGTCTTATTTATTAAGCTGGCAGATTTCATTGGATCTCCTTGGAATGGGAAACAAGATAAAAATCTAGAATGAAGAAGCTGGATAACTTTCTATGTTTTTATGTTAGTGTTTAAATCAATCAGCATATTTGTTTCCTATCTACTCTTTCTGGCCATTGAGTGGGTTCTCAGGGTAACACAAGATGGTAGAAGATAGGTCATTAGCTTGGGAGGTAAGATATAGGAATAAAGACCAAGCCAAACCAAAACAGAAAAACCCTTAGTTGTCTTCATTGTTTTGTTTGAAGTGTTATGAATTTCCCTGACCATCTGGTGTCCAAATTGTCAAATGAAAGTCCCAAAATGCTCTTCCATAAGAATTTTTAATGATAAAAAATGAGTTGACTATATCAATCAACAGTCATTATAAAACTTCTGGATCTAGTTATCCTAGTCTCTTAGTTTTGCTTATATTGAGTTTAGAAATCTTAATACGTTAGCAGAAGATCATCTGTTTTTGCCAGGTCTCTTACATTAAAATAATTAATTCTTTTCATAGTAAAGGCTGAATCTCAAACCTTAAAGTTTTTTGAACAAATGGTTTCAGAATAAGAACTCCAAATATAAATTATTTCAGTTTGGAAATCTATAGCAACTTGTCATTTAACATTTATTTTATCAGTTAGATTTCCAGATAATAAAGATTTGTGGTTTGTTCCTGTTATCAGAAAAAAAAACCAGCTATTTCATCCTTGCAGTACTACCATATATAAAGTTTAATACCCACTGCAGTGTAAACTAAGAGAAAATATGTGCAAATACATTATTTGTTTCCAATGCAGGTAGTCTTTCTCATCTAATTTGGGTCTATAAAAAGATAATAAGAGAGACTATCTCAGTGTATCAAGTCTGAAACTGAATTTTTAAAGTTTACTGAAACTGTTGATTTGGTCTTGCTAATAGGAAGAAATGGTTCTTTCACTTCAAAAATTGGCAGAATCAAGCTAATCCCTTAAAGTATTCTTGTGACTTGGCTAGTTGCATGTTGGCGGTGATTACCCTTGATTTACAAGACAGAAACACTTTCATCTTTTCTAATCATATGTACAACTTTGGACTGCCTCTCTTACTCTGGCATTCGCCAGTTAAATTAGCATTATAAAAATGGTGGAAATAATATAATGTTGCTATGGTAGAATTTCTGGGAACACCAGGTAGAGAAAATACTGAAAGACTAGTAATTCCTGATTCCCACTCAGATATTTGTGGTCTTCTGTACTAACCCATGCAGTCTGTTTAAGCAGTGTCTCTTACTTTTCTGAGCCCCATGGGATACAGGCCATATACAAAGGTTGGAGGGAAGAGTGTGGTATAAGGCTTTAATGGCGATTTAGTGTATTTTCCTTATCCACAGTAAAGGATAGGTGTGAGTTTGAAAGTGTAAAATGCATCAGAACCTTACCTTCCTGCCATCCCATTTACTCCTTCCTATTTTTCCTTTCAGGGTTTCTTATCAATTTCAATTTCAAGTTATCTGGAAGAGTTAAGCCTCATTCATTCATTCATTCATTCATTAAAAAGCCTCAATAAGTAATATGAATTACTTAAACAATCAGATGGTAAATGGATTTAGCAGAAATTTGTAGATATTAGCTAAAACACCTGAGTTTGATGACGGCTGCCTAGACAATAGGAGAAAAATGAAGAAGGCTGAGGGAGAGTCAGAAAGGGAGTTTGTTGGAAGGCCATCATGTAGATAAAATGGTAGGTTTTGCTATGAGCTTCTAATGAGAATAATGTAGAAGCTTATAGATTGGGTCTAGTGATTCTGGCTGATCCAGCATTTCCGGTTTGTCCTGGTATCTTCTCAGCAAATCTCTCTCAGAGGAGGAAGAGATTATGCTTACCTGTGTAGTACTGTGTAGTATTATGAGATTTTCCTATTCTCTGGTATTTTAGAAACATATGGTTTGGCTATAAAGCTTTTTTTTTCCCTCTGTACTGGAGAAAACAATTAAATCAGTAGTAAGAAAATCTGGAGAACCTAACAGATTCTAACACTAGCCAGTTGGTGACTCTGCACTTAGTCTACCTGGATTGCTTTTGTTTTTCACCTGTAAAATGAAGAGGAAGTAGGTAATCTCTTTAAAGTTCTTTCAACTAATAACAGATACATTATTAAACTGTGTGCTAACGTTTTTGTTAGTGATTTGCTATGGACTGAATTGTGACCCCACAAAATTCCTGTGTTGAAACAGTAACCCCCAATGTGACTGTATTTGAAGATAGGGCCCACAATGAGGTATTTAAGGTTAAATAAAGTCATAAGGGTGGGCCCTGATCTGATAGTGTCCTATAAGAAGAGACACTAGAGAGCTCATGGGCATGCTCACTTGCTCTCTTTCTGAATGCTCAGAGGAAAGGCCATGTGAGGACAAAGCAGCCATCTGCAAGCCAGGAAGACAGCTCTCACTAGAAACAAGCCTGCTGGAACCTTGATCTTGGACTTTGCAGCCTGAAAACTGTGAGAAAATAAATTTCTGTTGTTTAAGCCACATAGTCTGTAGTAATTTGTTACGGTTCCTCAAGAAGAATAATACAGAATTTAATGTACATATTGAGTACATTTTTATAAATTGAGTCTATATTTTATATGATTTGTAAATTAGATGTATAACTTCTTTGTGTTGGAATAGGAAGTGAAAGGTTTTTATTGATGGTGAAAAGAAGACCGCACAATTTCTGTTTTTCTCTGAGCTCCTAGATCCTGGGAAATTATGGTATTGAGTTGGATGTTATGAGTAATTTAGTTGGATTATTTTTGAGACAAGTAGCAGAAGAACCTGAGCATAGTTGAGAAGCAATTATTATTTGAAGGCAGAAGAAAAGAACCAAACTAGAGAGCTTCTCTCTTTATTGGTATCTACCTACAATATTAATAACCTTGTTGAATACCCCTGTTGTAGTAATTATATTGGTGGGGATTGATAGCATATAGTTAATGTTACCGTCTGCAAACCTCATTCTGAAGGATCTACTGAGCAAATTGCTGGAGTGGTGGCTTGCAAATGTCTAAGGCCATCTTTTGTTTTAACCTCTGTTTTTGCCTCGGTATGGCAGGGGAGATAGGGTTTATGTTAAATATCATTAAGTAAATACACCTGTTTCATAGTTGTACCCCTCTCCCACACACATATTTCTAACCTGTTCTGGTATGCATCAATGGGATATAGTCTGAAAGGGGAACAGAGGAAGTGGCATGCAACTTGGACTAGGGACTATCTTGCTCAGATTTACATTGCTTTTCTGTTCTGTTGCTGATTCCATGCAACTTTATTTCCCTGAGAACTACTACTATTGACCTGATATTACTGGCTGCAGGCTGGCAGGGAGGATTCACTTAGAATAGGTGGTTACGTCCTGTTCCTGTCTATAGACTTGGAAAAAATGGAGAGAGTTTACTTTTCTCCAAAGGTTTCTCAGAAAATAGTGGTACAAATGTTCTGAAGTAGGAAAATTACTTAAAAAGCTATGTCTGTTCACTCTCAGATAAACATTTCCATTAATATTTCATTTCATTTCGAGCTCCTTTCTAGTTTGTAATTTTTTCAATGTATGTAGGTGGCCTTAAACCATATGGTAAAAGTATTTTCCAAAAATATTCAATCTCAGTCTTACTATGAACTGTTTTTCTTATATCCTTGCCATTGAGCAACTCTTCCTCAACAGGCTCAAATCCTTTTCTACTTTGTTCTGCCTGTGGTTATGTTGATGTCTTAAGTCCTTTTGGGAACTCATACATGTTTAAATAATACATTTAAGAATGAAATTGCCTATTTCTTCCTTCTGTGTGTTAGGGAAAAAAAACCTTTGTTGCTATTTTTAGATAATATGTATTGAATGTCCCCATAGTCATTGACCCATACAAAGTAGTATCACACACGATACAATCTCTTGTGGTCAGTTATGTTATTCTGTTTCTGTATACTTTAAAATTCTTAACTTTACAAGTTCTTTTCCCCATTAAATGTTGCTTATAGGTATTTTTGGGTTTTTTTTTTAATTCCATGTATGCATTCTTTATAAAAGACTTTGGATGAGCATTTGCAAATGAGAAATTAGAGTCCCAGATTTTGAAGGAGTAGTTTTATTCTGTCTACTGAAAGTCTGATTTCTTCCATCGTTAGGCATCTATCCTAAAGACAGTAATTTCTTCCATCTTTGATACAGATACTTCCCCACAATAGCAACCCCCAAAGTGGATGTTGGTAGAGAACAAAGATAATGCAGAAAATTCTGTAACTGCCTTATCTTTTATGATGGCTCTTGAGAACACTTACTCATTCAACACTGCCTAAAATTCATAGACTGTTCAATCTAGAAGAGACCACAGTGCTGTGCACTTTTATATCTCCATGCTCTTACTTATTATGAAATGCCTTCACTCCCAGGCTGCCTGGCAAAATGCAGCTTATCCTCTAGCACCCGTCTCCATTAATATATTATCAGTGTTAGCATAGCGTTATAAGAAATTGTATATAATTTCCCCCACGATGTGTATGAATGTCCTCCAGTGTATTTCATAATATGGTGTTTGTGTTCTTTTTCATTTACCCTACAAATTTTGAATCTTTGCTTTAATAGAGAGGATTTTAGCAAGGGTGATGTATACACGCGTGTATATACATATAGAGAATTGAAGGTATTTTTAAATGACTTTAATTTCTTGTGTTTTTGATAGGAAATGAATATACCCACACTTTTAGATTTCTCATTCAAGTCACTGAGAAAGAGAATATACCACTTAGTTCTGTGTTCTCGAGAAGCCATCATGGTATTTTAAAGACATGTTATATATGTTACAGTGTGATTCACTTTGTTCTGAGTCTGCCAAAGGACATGTCTTAGAGATATTTTATATAGACGTTGTTATGGGAAAGGATTTATATCCTACTGTTCATATAATGGTTGCTTACATTGACTCCACAAAATTAGAAAATGAAAAATGAAGAGGTGAAATTCATCTTTACAGATGTGTGAATTTTAGGATATTAGTATTTGTATGGGTAATAGAAAAAGTGAGAACGTAATTCCATCTAATTCTTGTCTTTCTGATCTCCTATTAGCCCAGAACAGTTAGAGAAAATTTCCAACTGGAGCATTCGAATCTTGTTTCAAGTTCTAAGATATTTAGTACACATGATGTAGAAAACGGAAAACCTGGGATTTACATTTTGCTTTTTGCTTTCGTACCTTTCATGTAGATCATTCAGCACTGGAATACTAACATTGACAACAGGTTGGCCTTATACTTTAGTCATCTTTTTCAATGCTTTTGGGCATTTGGCTCCAGGAAGAAGGGAATTCTTAGTACTGCTCCCTGGTTTGTATAAGTTATTTATTTGGAAACCTGTCTGCCACTATGGCTACCTGTCAGAACTCAGCACAATTTAAATGTTTAAGGTGGGCGATTGAAGTGCTTGAACAGGATATCTTTTCACCCAACCCCTGATGACTAACTAGTGGGTATTTTAAAGAATGAATGTATTCTCCAACTCAATAGCATATTATAAGAAATATATGACATACAGTATGTCCCCCTAAGTTTTAAATTTTTAAAAGCTGAAATGTTTTATATTATACCAGTAATACTCTGAATGAATACTCATATTAACATGAGCCATCCCCAACTGTAGGGTGTTTATCTTTTGAAAAATGTCCTAAAATGTGTAAATTAATTTATTTCATAAAAACCGACATATAAAGTTGCTTCTAATGAAAATAATTGCTTTTAGTCATAGCTAATAATTGAGGCTGTTGGTGGTTTGCTTCAGAGTGCAAGCATCAACTGTATTAAACTTCATTTAAAACTACATTATTTTCTTGATGTCATTGTATTATAATTGATACTTTGATAGTTGATACTTGAGAGATTATATTTATTAGAAATAATTTTATCTAAAAGTTAAAATGAATTTTCTGGTTTCAGAGTATTACTTTGTTAATGTTTGATGTTGTCCTTCACCTTTCGGAATGGTAATCAGTTTTCTAGGCCAAGTTGAAGATGATCAAACTTGATAAAATTTTCTTCTATTCCAGTAGCTTAATTATGGAATTTTGGGAAAAGTTTATAGCACTTATTTCCTTTTTTCTTATTGTAGTTGGTTGCGAGCATGCCTGCCTTCTGTACCAGCTCCTAGAGAGCAACGCCTGTTTTTCAGGCAACTTTATATTTCCAGTAACACCTTTCATGGTACTGTGCACCAATATATTTAGTATTTATTGAAACTAGTGATTTTCCCCCTTGGTTTTCTGAATTAGACTTATGAATCAATTAGTAACTTGAGGTTTAAATGAGGAAGCAGGCAGTCAGCCATGATGCTTAAAGCTGTGTAGTCAAGGTTGCCCAGGTTTGAGTTCCTACTTCATTATGTATTAATTGTGGGACTGGCTCATCTATAAAAAATAGGAATGTTAGTAATAACGCCAGCCTCCTAGAATTTGTTGATAAGGATTAACATAGATAATTTGTTTAAAACATTTATTATGCTGCCTAACGTATAGGATATGCTCAATACAATGTAGCTATAATTATTGCTAACTGCAGTCCCTTTAGACCAGACCCAGCCCCTTGAAGGCCTGTCATTTGGTCTGTATATCTCAGGCACCAAACCTTGGATATAGTAAATTTTCAGTACATACTTGCTTGAGTTGAATTGATTGATTTATCCTGTTTTTATCTTTCATTGCAGCCCACTGTTTGTAACATGGAAGATTGGTCGAGACAAAAGACTGCGTGGATGCATAGGTACTTTTTCTGCCATGAATTTGCATTCAGGACTCAGGGAGTACACACTTACCAGGTGAAGACCAATTTTTGTTGCCTCTGCTTCTACATTAAAAAAAAACTTATGAAACTTGAACCTTATTATCTAACTCCTTTTCCGAATTATTAATATTCTTGATTCCTTTCATATCAGATTATTTGACTATTTGCCTTATCTCTGATAAAATGTTATTGATATATATATATATATAATCATAATATAAAATACTGTGATTATATGTATGTCTGCCACAGGTGTTTTAAAATGTTTTTCTTTTCTTTCAATGGCCAGCTTATTTTGTATAACTTGAAAATCAATGACCACATGTCCATGGGTTACCAAAATATATTATTTCCATAATAATATTGTGTCCTCTCTGTTAGGCTTTCTAAAAATTGTTGATGTCCATTTCATCTTACACATTTTGTTTCACTTTTATGTACTTTTGAAATCGAAGGGAGAACCTAGGAAGAAAGTGATGCCACAGCCTGGCAACATAATCATTCACATTTACACTTTACCCAGAGTTAGTTGTAGCTTACATATTTTTTTTTCAACTAACACAAGGACAAAATAATGAATGCCTCATTATAGTTTTTAGGACTTTGTTCTTAATTTCTGAACTCAAAAAGCTATCTAGCATGCCATCTGATTTTTTTTTTGGTTCAAATTTAGATTTCTAGTGAATTGTGTTTCAAAGTTATTTCAAAAGAAGAAAATTCCTTAAATAATAAGCTATTAGTAAAGGAATTTCCTGTTTTTGTTCATGTTTCAGGCTGATTATCTGATATAGTTTCTATAGTTGTACTGTGCACAGTGTCTGTCCAACAAATTGGTATCTGCTGACTCCTGGTACTTGGGGCAACTTGCTTAACCTCCAGTAGATAAAGTCGTAATTATAGTACATATTTTGTTCTGTATATTTAACAGGGATATTAGTGAAATGAAGTAATCACTGCTTTGCTTCAGGATTAATGTTAGTAGAATGTTCATTATTTTACTATAGAATTGCATCAGTGCAGTTCATAGCACCAGTTAATAAAATGCTGGTAACTGAGTTTAGTATTTTTTTATTTGAAGGTATAGCTCCACAGCTACCGGGTTTTCTTAGCTTATAATGAAGTCCAGAGAGAAAAGCAAAGGCTTGAAGAGCCACATTCATTCTTAGATTTTCACAGGAATTAGAAACTCGTTGTTTGGACTTGATTAAATAACAAACAGATAGTAAAGGAATTGAAACACACATTCTGGGAATAACTACAACTTGCTAAAGATAGTGTAAATGCTAGTCCAGGCATGTTAGTTTTGTTTTGTTTTGTTTGTCCTGACATGAAATACCATGGACACATTTTGGGACTTTAGCAAATTCTTCTAGTGACTACCTCTTTGGGACAGGTACATATGAAATTATACTTTTAATAGCTAATCAAGGCAATTTATTACACATTCGCTAATATAAATTGTTATGAGGAACACTGGTTTCTTGGTATTGCCTGAAAAAAAAGGTTCTATGGCCAAATAAATTTTGGAAGCACTGACTAAACAAATTTAAACAGCTCTGCACACTGCAGGACTTCTCAGAACCTTTTATGTTAACAGTGTTGTATACCTCTAAGAGAGAGAGAGAGAGAGTGCAGCATTTCCCAGACTTCAAATTCTTTGAGTACAGAACCCTTTTGTCCTACCCCAGTGTCTTATGCCTTTAGTGTTCCAAAGAATATATTTTCAGAAACATAAATCTGATATAAAATTTCCATTTTTCTTTATAGTTGGGAAGTCTGAGTTGATAGTATAGAAACCCTTTGTATTTTCTAATGAAATTGTGGCAGGAATGCCAGTATCAAATATTATATACTTTAGAGCTTTAGTAGTAGTAACTGTCGTAGCAATTTGGTTAAGTTTAAAGAAAATATGAGTGTTTTGCCTACATTGATAAGAAGGGATGAAAATATCCAACTTTTTTGGACTTGTGGATCTGTCTCCTAAGGTAATTACCAGAAGGATTACAGTATATACTTCTGACATGAGTTATTCAAATAGTCGAGCTTGAAAATTTACCTACATTTGTATACATGGTTACTCTCATTATAGTCTATGGCTCTTCCTGTTTACTTCTCAACTTTTTTCTCATGTTTTTTATACAGCTTTCTGAAATCGTATATGTCACTGTAGAGTGATACACATACACACACTTATATGTACTGAGTCTTCTCATTTTTGTTTTGTTTAATTTCTTTTGCTTAACATGATAACCTGGATGAAGTTACTTAGAAGAGATGAACAAAAAATCCAAGTCTTAACAATATACAGTTGCTCTTTTTTCTGGATTCATTTTAGAATCAAAATCGTGGAGTTATTTTTTAAAGTTGCAATATAATGTCTTTCAGTCCAGCAGGGCACTTATCACTTCTACATGTTGCTACTGCTCTTTTTGTTACTACTACTACTTACTGTTTACCATTTATTAAGAACCTTACTACATGTCAGACACTGCAGAGAAGCTTTATATGCATGGTCCTCACAACAGATCTTACGTATTAATATCCACATTTTTAAAATGAAGAAGCAGATTTACAGAATTTAAGTAATTTACCCGCTCACACATATAGTAAGTATTAGAACCAGGATTCAAACCAGGCTTCTGACTGCTAAGTCCAGGCCCTTAACTGCTACTTTTAAGATAAAACAAAATAACAATTTCTGAAAGTTTATCTTTTGTGGTTTCATCATGAAAATAATGAACTTGAAAGCAGATTAATATAACTTATATAAATCATGGATCAATAATTCTTTACAGATTTGACTGTGGGTGGTGAACACACTATGCAATATACAGATGGTGTATTATAGAATTTTACTCTTGAAAGCTACATAATTTTTATTAACCAGTGTCACCCCAATGAATTTAATTTTGTAAAAAGAAATCACATGAAAATGAATGACTGAATAAAACATTCGCCTCAGGCTTTACATTTGGTAAAAAAACAATTCTAGTTAGGAGTTAAGACTGAAATTCTGGAATTTTATTTTAAGTTCCAGAAAATCCGTGGATGGGGTCATAAAAAGTATATATCTCAGGGTTGCATAGACTAGTCAGAAGAAAATTGACTTGGATTAATATTGTAGAAAAGAATAATGCTTATTACAGAAATATACTATTGTATGATATGAAATTGTATTCTTTGGCCATACGTAAATAATGGACTAGACTTCAAGAAGAGGACAGTTTTTCTTGACATAACTGGTCATTCTTGGAATTTGGTCTTCCATTCTTAAAAATTCATAAATCACAAAATTTATAAATGGAATTAAATGAACTTAGGAGATTGAGGATAAAAAGGAAGAAGAATGCAAAACAAAAAATAAACAATGAAATTAAAGACTCATCAGGTATAGGTGTCTTTAAAAAAGAGGAATATCTGTTTTTCACATTTGATGTGCAATCATCACCACCATTCATCTGTAGAACTTCTTCATCTTTCCAAACTGAAACTGTGCACTAAACACTAACTCCTCATTTCCTTCTCCCCCCGTCATGGCAACCATCATTCTACTTTCTGTCTCTATGAATATGACTCTTCTAGGTGCCTCATATAAGTAGAAATATACAGTATTTGTCTTTTTAGGACTAGCTTATTTCATTTAGTATAATATCTTCAAAGTTCATCCATGTAGCATGTGTCAGAATTTCCTTCCCTTTTAAAGCTGAATAATATGTATCTACTGCAGTTTGTTCATCCATTCATCCATTTGTCGACACCTGAGTGGCTTCTACCTTTTGACTATTGCAAATAATGCTTCTACGAGCATAGGTATACATATATCTGTTTGAGTACCTTTTTCTTCTGAATGCTAATCATTTCATAGAAGACAATGATCTAGTTTGTTTGTGGTCTCTTAATGTCTAAGACCTAAATCTAAAAAAAAAAAATGACCAGGTACTTTTTAAATGAAATGCCTATCCTGGATTAAGTTTTTATTTATAAACATATTGTTTAAAAATTCAAATACCTGTCATAATCAATTTGTATGTTCTACTAGTTGAAATTTTGATTTTAGAATGAAATAAAACATTATAAATAGACTGAGGATTTCCTCCCAAATGTGAAAATGCATAATTTCTATGTAGGTAGCAGGAAAACTTTGTGAGAATTATAAGATGAAATTATTGAATGGACTTTGCTGTTTCCTTGTCTCAGAGACTCTGGGTAAAAGCAGGAAAGATTATAGCAAATAAGAAGCAGGATGCAGAGCTCAGAATTATTGATAGAAATTTATCCATGGCAACAAATTAGAGGCCACTAATAACTGTATTTATTAGTGGTCAGATCTTCAAAGTAGAAATATTCTTTGTCCCATTTGAAAAGTAATAATTTATAATACTTATCAAACTGTTGCACTTATGGCTTTTACATGCCAGAAAGCAGAGATAAATTTATTTCTTCCCTTTTAGTACTTAGCTTATATACTTTTATAGATAAGATAATTACAACTAATATAGATGAACACAAACATCTCAAAGAAGATTCCTTAAAAGTTTTGGCTAATTTCTAGCAAACCATAGGTCTATTTCTTTATGAAAATTCAAGTTGGTAGTATTTTTTTTTCTGGAAAATATAAGTGATTAATGTATTCTTATTTCATAAGAGGAATGTTTGTCATCACGCTTTAAAAACTGTCGTTTCTTCTATTTATTTTGTTATACTTAGACCTCTTTCCAACCAAATAATTATGCAGGTATGGGCAGTATCTGGAGCTTGATTTTGAACTGTGCTACTTTGTTGCACTGCTTAATTCTGAGAAATTAGTGATGGAAGTTTATTCCTTTCTAGAGAACAGGGCGACCACATAAAAGGTGAAATGTTTTATTTTGCAGTTTTGTGTGAGGGAGGAGCTGTGCGTGTGTGTGGTGGAGCAGGAGGGTTATTAGGGAGGAAGAAGGGAAGGAGGGAAAAATCAATTGTTTACATGTCACAAGTGTGAACTTACTATTAGGCTTTTTGATATATTAGAAATAGCTAACAGATCTACTTTATTACTTTCAAAGGTCTTGGCTAGATTGGGTACTTCTGGATGACTATGGATTTGTTGTAAACTAGGTTTGCTTTTATATTTCAGTGTTGTAATATGTCATTTTTACAGAGCAGTATGAGTTTAAAATCATTTTTAAGCAGCATAATTTATGTCCCCCCCCCATGGTGGACTATTTTGTGATCATTCTTACTCTTGATCATTTTATGTAAACTTGACTCATTGTGAAACCCTCTTCCCCCATTTAATATTAGTTCTAACAGCACCACCCAGATTGATTTTTCTTATGAAAAGAAAAGCTGCACATGAGTCACTTGTGAGTGTACACTATTGTCATGGAAGTTCATTCTGGAGATGTTAAGGCCAGACTATTTTTGGCAACTGTCTGTGGCTTTTTGGGGAAATAAATTAGATGTATGAAAAGTGCTATGCAAAATTAATTAGTTTAATTTACAGTCTATATTTTGTTACATTTTTACAAAAGGAAGGATGGCCTGAGTCCTACAGTTTACACCTAATTTGGTAGTTTCAGTGTGTAAACTGTCAGATTTTATAGGCCTTTAATTTAAGATATAGCATGGAACATAGATTGTTACATACCCTTTACTCAAAATTATCCATAGGGTAGGAAAGTTCAGTATAATTTGTGGAAATCTGGACTCTTCATTTTAGCTACTAGTTTAATACACCCTTCATGATCCTGTGGTTGTACTAATGTGCAGAGACATGACCAAAAAATGTCCAGCAGAACGTGGAAGGAGAAACTAAAGAGCAAGAACCATTGCCAGTACAGGTAATAGCTCCTGGGTTATAGATAATTCACTGAATTTATATAGCACCTACTGCCACAGGAATTAAGTGTAGCAAGTATATCAGATTCTATCCAATTCCTTGTCACATCTTTCATATCTTCAGAGTCTCCAATCGGAATCCCCGTCCTGCTTTGATTAAAGCCACAGGCACAATGCCTTCTGGTAGAAAAGCAGAAAAAAAAATATCTGTAAAAAGGTGAAGGTGTGAGAGAAGCTGAAAATGAGCTTTTGCAGTGTCAGAGTTCTTGGTTCTTGATTCATGAGGAGAGGGTAAACTACAAGAAATTGACTCTATTCTTACATCTGTCTAAACTTTACCCCTTTGCTCCTAGGAGGTTGTAATTCCCCCCTTTAATCATGTTTAAACAGTTCATACTGCAAATCTCATCTAAATTTTGTCTTAGGAATTTAGAATATAGTAAAGGCAATAAGAAATTATAAGTAATAATAGTAAATAAATAAATAAAATAGATAAACAATTATGGTCCTCGATAGAAAGTGGTTTTTGCCAAAGAAGTGGAGGAGGTGATGATACTGGATGAACAAAATACTCTACACCTGTAACAAAAACAGAACTGTATTTAAAGCAGTTTATGAAATTATTCCATTTGGTTCATCCCTAGTTTACTTGAGTAAAAATAAAACACTTAATACCACTTTTTTAGTTTGTTTTTATCCTACATGGACAAAAAAAAATGTCAGTTACAGGAATGTGTATAATTGTTATCATCGAAGTGACCACATCCGAGATATTGAGTATTTGGAGAGATTGCTAACACATATTTTGAAGGGGAAAATGAACTTGCTATGGAAAAAATGAAAACCTCAGAAATAGAGTACACTTTAAAAGATTATGTATACACACACACACACACACACACACACACACACACTTCACCAAAGAGTAGCTAGAACTAGTTGGATTATAGCCCTGATGCTTGACAAATGCTGAAAATTAAAAGTTAATAGTTTAGATTTTGCTTTTCCTCTTGTCCTATTAAAATGAATTCATATTTTGTTTCAGTGCAGTAAATTGATATCTACATCCTTCCCTGTGAATTGCTCGAGATAGTCTTCATTTTTTTCAGATGAAAGACTGCGGTAGTAAAGATAAATTAAAATACAAATATTGTGTAAAATCATTATTATATGTGGTCTAAAATCATATTGTAGCTATGTAACAATATATTTACTTTTGTCTGAGCTTTTACAAAATTAACAAAAAAAGTATGTCTAAATGTCTAAAGTATTTGAGTCATTAGAACCTGAGTGAGTAGAACAGATTTGTGTTTTAGTGTTCTGGAAGAATAAGATGCTTACATCAATATATACTCAAAGTGGTTATTCCTGTCTAGAATACCATACAAATAATATGCTATTACCACTTCCAGGGAACAGTGTTGCTACTAATTTGAGTAATTTAATGTTGAGATTTTCATGTATCAATTTAATATTACATTTTTAGTTATTAGTCTGTGAGCCTGAGAAAATACTTTTTAAAAGATTTCTTTAAGAAGCAAATGAATGGTCACCCTTCTAGGTGATCTTTGCCCTTCTCTCAAACTTTAAACTACATCAAATTTGAATATTCAAAATAGTAGTCCTTGGAAAAATTTCCTTTTCATTGTTTATAACAATTCAGTGTTCTTTAAAGGTTAAACACTTGGTAGCCCTTTATCTTCCATTATAAATATATTTACCTTACAAACCTATAGATTTTTAAAAATTCTCTCTCTTTTTAAATAAAGAGCAAACATTTAATATAAAAGCCTTATCCTAAAGAGCTACATTATCTGAGCTGTTTCTTAACAAAAGAAATTAAAAGACTCATACAATATAACAATTAAAATAGACATGGACATTATTATCTGCAGAGAACGAGCAAAGGCTCTGTCATCCGGAGACTTAATGTGGGCCTTGAATGTTGTGATATCCCTGATGCACTAAAAATAGGCTCACAATAAAATTTATTGATAAAAATTAAAACAAAAAAAGACATAGACAATGGTAACTTTTTAAAAATTTTATATAGTGCCTAAGGATTTTTTAAAGATGAAAACGGTACCTAATACATTCTATTGAGAATAAAGCTGTAATTATTGTTAATATCAATTGTGCATTTTCAATAGTTTAAAACTTAAAAGTGATGGAAATACATTAGATTCATAGAATATAGATTTGCAGTTAGTCTCATATTCAGAAAATTTTTACAATTTTACTTCAGCTCACAAAATTATCCTGTGAATAAACATGTCAAAACTTGGCTTCATCATTCCAATTAAATTATCATGTTACTGTCTAATAACATTTTTAACCCTAATTTTTAAAATTTATACATTGAAATGCCAACCTTTGTGTACTTTTTAGTGGTGAAAGAAGAGATTAGAAAAAGCCATAAAGTAAATTCTTCAGAAGCATTAATTAAAGGGGTTGCCCAGAACCCAACTTCCGGCTACTTTGAGGATTGCTTTATGTGTTTCACAAAGTTGATTCAAAAGGTTCCAACTGTTGTTACTTCACTGAGGATGGGAGGATGGTGAATCTATTTTACATTCTTCTGGCTGCTTTAAACCTAAGCCATTCTTCTTAAATGACCTTCTGTTGCTCCTTTGCTAAAGGGGATTGATTTGCTTGCCTAGAAATGCATGGAACTGTGCTGTATATGAAGAGTAGTAAATAATCATACGCTGCTAGTTAGACTTATGCTGCTAATGAGGTCATAGGTTCAATCCCCATTTGGGCTAGTTTGGTTTGTTTTGCTCCATATCACAAGACTGTATCCTAGACCCTAAGCAGTTGGTTATAAGGGGGCTCAGACAAGAGCGTGTGGATGATTCAGTACTATACCCAAAGCTTCAGCATCGATTCAGCATATGAAACATTCTACATTTGGAGTACCCAAAACTTAGCTATTACATGAATAGTTAATAATTCTAATAATAATTGCTTTGAATCCAAAAGAAAAATGAGAATATTTTAAAATGTTAATTTCTTTTCAAAAGCCCTCTGAAAAGAGCCACTGTGGGGGGAAGGAAGCTCTTTGGCGTGGCAGTAGAACTGAGAACACAGGTTGCATTTCAACAGGCCTGAAGATGCTATGAACAAAAGGGAGATGTCTAGTAGATCCCTTGCCTCAGAGGAGAAAGTGTTTATTCCCTTTTCCTGAGTTTCTACCTCTAATAAAGAGTAATGGCTAAGAATGGGAGTCATCTCAGGTAATAGTGGAGTTCAACTGAAGCAACTCTTAAGTATTTCAGTGGTGAAAAGATGACTGTTAAGTTCATAAGTTTCTAAATATGTGCTATAAAATGTCATTGCTCTTTTTCAAAGTACACTTTTTTGAAGTCGTCATCAATGGTGTATTGAGATGCACCTGTGCCGCATGTATCAGCTCACTAAGGTGTGTGTCTACTGTCTAAGCATATGTGCCCCCCATGCTGTTGTACCTTCCTCTTTGTAGCTTTTATTATTGCTCAGAGCATACTTAACCCCATTATCCAGGATGGGCATTCCCATTGGCATAAGCTCCCCTCATTTATTGTTAATCCTCATACCTGAGACAAGCCCCGTTCATGTCTACGCATCTTGCCTAAAGTCAAAAGCAAAGTCATTCCAAAACCTCTATTTCACCCAGAGTAAAGTTAATATCCTACAATGCCATCATGCTCTGTTTGCCCCTGCCTCTCTGCCCCTACCCCAACTCCTGCTTCCATCCTTCTTAAGAAGCACAGAATGTGAGGCCCTACCCTCACACTCCAGCCACACACAGTTATTTGCTACTTCCCAAATATAGTTTTTCATGTCTCTCTGGCTTTGAACATTTTTTTTTCCCTGCCAACAATGCCTCTCTCTATTTCCACCCAGTCAACTCCTACTCGTCCTTCAAGACTCAGCTTGCTCATTACTTCCTCTATGACATTTCCTTGACGTTCCCCAACAAAATTGGTCAGTCTCTGTGTTCTCAGAGCACTTCGTTTAGGCCTCTATTATAACACCTAACACAATGGATTGTAGTGATTCACTGTACATGTTTGTCTCTCCCTTTTGAAATTGCCCTCAGTGGTAGTTTACCAAGCCACATCAAAGGCAATAAACAGAAAGCAGTCTTACCACTTTGTGGCAACTTTACTTGATCCTGACAATCATTTCTCCTCTCTTCTCTTTCTGTCTGCTTCTGTTAGCGTAGGTTTGTCACCTTTTCTTGCTGCTCATGTACTTGAGCCTTGTAGAAGTTGCCAATGCCGATTGGTTGTGAGAGAGATAGTTTAAAGCCAGTTGGAGTTAGACTGAGCCAGTGGACAGAAATCCTTACCCAGAACACTTTATAAAGCAAATTAACATGACGTTGATCTCTTGTTATCAAGGCTATATGTGATTAAAGAAGCACAATGTGAAATGATGTCTGCCATGGAACCTTAGAGCTGGAAGAGATCCTTAGAAATCCATCCAATATCTATCAGATACTTTAATTTCTTTTAAAATTTCCCAAGAAAGTCATTTAACGTCTATCTGAACATCTCCGCTGACTACCAGTTAAGTAGCCATTTCATTTTCAAACACTTTGAAACCCACTACCACAACTCCAGTTACCACATAGCTTTACTTAAAGTGCCAGAAGTAAAAGATTGCTAACATTTAGCACTTTATTCTTTATAGAAAGCCCTGGTAGCCAGCAGTGGTTTTACTTACACTCTGAGTAATTTCTGAGTCTTTAGAAGTTTAGCATTCATAAGATACACAGCTTTACAACCTACTCCCATCCACCCCTCCATAACAATTTTAACTGGCCCCTTGTGGAAACCTTTGAAGCTGCTGTCACGTCTCTCACTGCCTACATTATTATTCTGGAATTGGCTGGGCCAGAGAATCCATAGATTGATTCTGAGCTATAATCAGTACTAGATCTTTCAGTGCCCCTCAAAAATTTATTATACAGAGTTAGAATTGGAATTAGAACACAGGTCTTCTGCCATTGCCTAAGAATGTCACTACAATGTCCGCAATAGAAGGGATCCATGAAGGCATGTAAATTTATTATGTTAAGAAGCACACAGTTTCAAGTCACCCTGTAATAATTTTTCAATATAAAGTCTCTCAAATTATTTGTGTCATGTCAAGTTTTGGGCATATTTGTATAAAATAAAGAATACCAAACTACAAGAATAACAGAATATCGGTACTAGAAAAATCCCAAAGCAAAATTCAAACCATATATAGTTTATTCTTATCTTAGATTGCCCTCTTCCTCAAACATATCTCCAACAAACTACTAGTTATATTTCCTAATCACAATAATAACTTCTCTTTTTTGTGTGCGTGTGCTGGACCTGTCCAAGTATTTTATGTTACCTCATTTAATCTTTTCAACAACTATGTGAAGTTGAAGGTATTTCACTTATGTTACAATTAGAGAAACCCAGAGCTTAGAGAAGTTAAGTACCTTGCTGAATAACAACTAATGCGTGACAGCAACTGAATTTGAACCTGATTCTGTCTGATGGCAAAGTCTGTGTTCCCGACCATTGTACTGCTCTCCTCCAGTAGCATCATTCCCTCTTCTCCCTTGAAAGCTTCTTATAGCTAAATATCTTGCTGACTGAATTGGTATACTCTAGTTGTAGTTCACAGGAAAACAACCAGCTAGCCATTGAATAACTTTTCATTTGGGTACTCAGTATTCCAAAATCTCCCTCACCTCCCCCACCCCATTAAGTTCAGTCTTACTCAACTTCTCCTGGATTCTCTTTGCTTTTAGAATCCTGTAACACACTGTCTCCCTCATGCACCCTTTTTCTTCACAACTATTTTCTCAGTCTAGTTTGATGTTCTGAACTGCTATGGTCCCATTAGAATCAATCATTTTCTCAGGGACACTCACTCTCCAAACTTTGATTTTTTCTGTTTGTTTGTTTCAGTTCAACATTTGCATTTAATACCAGCAAGTTTATATGAAATGCTAGTTCAGCCTTCAGGTTTCTAGCTAGGCATAACCTTCTGAAATGTACTGTAGTGGCCTCCAACCTGCTCCCCCTCAACTGTGCTTTCGCTTTCTGTGGTTTTCTTCTACTTGAGGTCAACCACAGCCTGAAAATATTAAATGGAAAATTCCAGAAATAAACAATTCATGAGTTTTAAATTGTGTGTTGTTCTGAGTAGCGTGATGAAATCTTGTGTAGTCCCACTATGTCCTGCCTGGGATGTGAATCATGCCTTGTCCAGTATACTCACACTGTACATGCTCCCTACCCATTACTCCATTTAGTAGACATCAAGATAATTAGATTGACTGTTGCAGTATGGCAGTGCTTGTGTTCAGGTAACCCTTATTTTACTTAATAATGGCTCCAAAGCACAAGAATAGTGATGCTGGAAGTTCAAATATGCCAAAGAGGTGCTGTAAAGAGCTTCCTTTAAGTGAAAAGCTACATACGGGGAAAAAAAAAACATAGTATATATAAGATTTGGTACTATTCGTGGTTTCAGGTATCAGCTAGGCACCTTGGAACATATCCCCCACAGATAAGGGGGACTATTGTAGGACTTTTGGGTGACTTTGGGAAGACTTCACCATAATGGGACTGTAAATAAAAGCTCTGTTCTTTTTTACAACTGGTCAAAAGGAAGATATCACTTCGGGAGTAAAAAGTTAGTCCGATCCTTAGAAATTATAATTAAAGAAACAAATTCTGAATTTCTAGGTAATTTAGGCCAAACTTATTGCCTTAGTTTACATTTTTATGATTTGAAGTTCCTTGGGGCAACTTATAAAACAAGAAATATCGGTTTAAATAGAAGACAAATATATCAATGACTGACATTTTACTAACTGAAATTTTAAAAAGGAATTTCAGGAAGAAATTCTATGTATTTGAACATGGACAACGCCCATTTTATCATACTTAGTTTTCTTACAAACAAGGGGTTTAAAAAATAATAATAATAATAATAATAAAATTGTCCAGATTGTTTCTCTCACTGCATCTGGGATTTGAGGATCTAAGTATTTGAAAAACAAGGGGGATTTTTAAAATATAAAGAGTAAGGAAAACTTTAGAACCAAGGGCATTGTGAATATTCTGTTTTTGCTATTGATTCATTTTATAATGTTTCCTTGTCAGAAACAAAGAATACATCATTGGAAGTCTGTTTCCAAGATAGCATTTAAAATTTGATAGGAAAGTACCTTTCAAATATTTTATTCATATGCTGCCTGTGAATTATTATAAAATTAATAGCAGTGTTGGTTGGTTGGTACATTGTCCATGTCACATGTTTCTTAAAATGATTTCAAAACCGGCACAAGAAGTTCTCATTTCACATATTCAAGTCCAACATACCAAATTCATCATGGCAACATGGCCTATTAATGATGCAGTGGAAGAGAAACCAGCACATGGCTGGATGGATGCTAGACCAGAAATTAGTAACATTTTTAGTCTTTGAGATGTTAGTGAGGCTAAACAGTGTGCTTAATGTCATTTGTAAGCTTATGTCATAGGCCAGAGAAGTAGGAAGAGAATTTCTGGTAAAGCAGAAATTCTGCTAAATAGTAGAATGTCGGAGTTGATTGTTGTTATTTTGTCTCTTGCCTGAGGTATATCCCATTTTAAGTTCAAGACTATGGAAACCTTCCAGAAAGAAAAGTTTCAAAGCAAATCAGTAAATACCAGTGGTTCTATAGTTTCACATTACAGATTTTTTCTTGTTTCCCAAACGATTCACTCAGGAATTTCCCCATTCCCCCGGAATTACTACTGCTGCTTTTTTGTGTTCATTACACACTGTTTGTACCTTTGACAGCACTTGCTTTATCTTGCCTTGCAGTGTACTCCATTTCTTACAAGGCTGTCTTTTCTACTTAGATTGGTAGTCCCTTGAGGGCCTGGGCTAAATTTTTCTCATCTTTGCATCCCTTAAGTAGCTGTGGTGGATTAGGCATAGATCAAAACAAATGTATGAATTAGCAAATTCCCTTAATATGTTGAAGTATTTGTTTACTAGGTAGATAAGGCAATTAAAGAATTTATTAGAAGCCACAGCCTGTGCAAGGGAAGTGAGCAATGAAGATTAAAGCATCTCTGAAAGTGTAAATCATAGGAAAATAAAAAATCATTTTCAAAAGCAATCTACATTCATTTTTAGGAACCTAGACATAATCTAAAGTAAGATATATCTGTATTTTGTTTCCTATTTATAATTTTAGATTGAGGAACTTTTTACTCATTATTTGCTTCATAACTGCATCAGTTGTCATTTAATAAAGGATGGGAACACTTAATTCTTATGGGAGGTTTAGGTAGGCAAAATATTTAGATATTCTAGTTACAGCTGTTAAGTTTTATTCTTGTGAAAATGAAACAATTAAAAGTTTAAAATATGCACCCATGGAAAAACCAATATTTATTAATTCCAAGTGAAATGAATGAGAAACAGAATAGCCTACAGAAAAGAAATGAGGAAGATATTATGTCCTATATATTGCCTGTAGCACAGTTATGGCTTACAGGCATTTTGTGCCACAAGGCTGCTTATTAGAATTGTTTCATGAAAGACATCTTATTCACAGTGGCACTAGTATCCATGTATTTTTTTTTTAATTCTTATAAGAGAGAGATGGCCATTTCTCGGAAGTTTTGTGGTTCCTAGTCTTAAAAACGGTGAGTGGGTGATGGTTTGATCACAGAAATGATCTTTCTGTGATGGCCAAACACCTTGGGTGGGGGTCAGAGTTTCAGGTTAGCAATCCCAGGTCATGTCTTCATATTATACCATTTATTAATGTCTAGTTAATTATACGTGATTCTGTTAATAGATGAAACCATGTAGAGAGGCCGTGTTGACATAGAAATAAAACTTGAACACACAAAAGAATACCCCCCTTTCCCAAGGAAGATTTGGGCTAGGGATTGTGAAAACATGTTGATCATTATATTTGACAGGTTCAAAAAAGGCCTTTTGAGAGATGTGGCCTCTAAGGGTTCCTGTCTGTGATTATCAATGGTAGGAATGTTCGCTCCAGAATGGATCCCACTCTGTTCTGAGCCTGATTTTCCTCGTCATTCCCTCTGCAAGAATTACTATGCAATAATTGTCTGCATACTGAAAAACTGGGTGGGGATTAAGTAGAATGCTCAATATAATAACGTTCAGTTGCAGTGGAAAGAAAAGAAGTCCCTTTGACATGCATTTGATAGGAATTTGTTAATTTCGACAAAACATGTGGTGTAAAAAAGTTGTAAATGCAGTACATTCGAGGGGGTTACAGGAGAAGGGATTTACTGTGCTTAACAATTGCCAGTAGTCAGATCACTTCCAAGTTGTGATTTTGTCAGACTTGGAAATTAAGTGGGCTCAAATCTACTCAGCCCTTTTGTGGGAGAAGATCCAAATCCAGCTGCAGCATGGAGCAATTACTCATTGAGAAACATGGTTCTACTCAGTATCTCCTAGCTAGTTTTTGCTAATATGCTTAATATTGCCCTTTTTATATTCTGAGTAAAAAAAAAAAAAGACTACCTTTGTGATTTATTGGTTGAACTTGTACAGCTGAATCTACTATAAACGGTCTGTCTTTATTGGCATTATTTTACTACAGATTTCAAAGTTCTTGCTCTTTTATTATTAATTTTCTTAATAAGGTAATTCAAACTTACAATAATCACTATAGTTTCAAAGCTTGATTGAAAGGTGCATTCAGTATTTTCTTTAAATAAGCAGCAATTATAAACACACAGCTATCGTTAAAGATAGAATTTATTATAAACCCTGACAGTCTTGCTTCTTAATTATAACAGGCTGAAAGGTTTATTCAGTTAAGTTCCACATTTATTGAACCCTTAACTCTGAGAAAGGTATTGTTCTAGGTACTATGGAACTACAAAGATGGACAATATATGATATCTACCTTCACCAAGCTTGTAGCCTTGTAAAAGAGATCAACATGTACACAAAAGAAGTATGAGGAAGAATGTAATAAGTTCTATATTAGATGTGTAAATACTACTGGAAGTAAGATAAATTAGCTGTGGTTGGATAGACTGGGAAAGATTTTACAGAAGAACTGACGTTTCAGCTGAATCTCTGTGGACATTTAAAACTTGGTTTCAACATTCAAGAGCGAGGATGTGGGGAAGGTATGCATTATGTGTCCAAAAAACTTCCTGAGCCAAATGCAAGGAAACCAAATAGTGTCTGTTGTTTAGGAGAGAGCTGTAAGTAACCCTGTGTGTGACTTGAGCTCTAGTGAGGACAGATAGACTGGGTGGGAATTTTTTAAGGCATCGAATTGCTATTGAAAGATTTTAAGCAAAATAAAAAGGTCATCAGGGATTACTCTGGCTGCTTGTATATAGGATGGAATAGAAAGGATAGAGATGAGAGACAGACCACTTAGGCTAATTTTAAATATTCTAAATTAGAGATGCTACAGGCCTGGATTAGATTAGTAGCAAGAAGAGTAAAGAGATATATAACAGAGACGTGATAGTAATAGAGCAAGATGAGACTCTGTGGGGAGTAAGGAAAAGGGAAGAGTTGAAGATGGCTCCAAAGGTTCCTTCTTACATGATGGGGAGATGACACAATTAAAAGTGATAAGCAACACAGGAAGAGGTATACTTTTGACACACTGCTTGTAAGAGTCATTTTTTAATATCAAAGTATAAGGGTATCTTTTAATATGAGGGTATCTTTTTTTCTGAATTTGAATTTTGGAGATCTTTTTAAATTAAGAATTGTTTGAGGACATCATAGTGAGTGGAGTATACTATCTAATATATCGTTATATTAGTATGATTTAATATGTTATATAAAAAGAAAATCAAGGAACAAGACCTTTGATATCATTATTTTCTTTTAGCCCATGCCACAAAGCAAAGCTTAGAAAATAAAAGATAATTTTTATAGGCTGCCACTTACTTGAAGAAACACTGATGTTGTAACATTTGTTAAAGTGCAGCCGAACCCTCAAAATTCCTCTTTCTAACCAAATATACATTTTGTGGATGAGACGTCTATAAAGAAATAAATGTTTATAAACACTGGGCAGTTGTTATGGAATTTAAATATCTGTACTTATTACCTAAGAATGTCTGGGTTTTGAGACTGAATTAAGATAGATTCCAGGCTTCTTTAAAGGTAAACAGCATATTCGTTGATTTATCTAGGACAATGGAAAATGACTGAATTTTGTATTATGATAAAAGTCAACATCTTCTCTTCCATCTATTTAGCAATACTTTTGGGTAATTTTTTCTCCTTTGGGGAACTTCCCAGATGTTTTGTGAATATGATTCCAATTTACAAGAGTTGTTTTTATATTGTAGCTGAGTAATATCCTAACTCTGAAACCCTTAGACGGGTGTAATTCTAGCCAAAGGGTCCTCTGAAATGTGTGTAGGAGTGCCCCATGACACTGGCTTCCTTGACTAGCTTAGACTCTCAAAGCTGCCTGTGAGGTCACTTTTCTGGGGTGAGAGAATCCAGGCCTTAATGCAGTAATTTCCATTAACAAAGAAAAAATCATTTCCAGGTATCAGCTGGGGTCATTACATTTTGAGCAGTGTTCATATAGTGCAGTGAAAATGAACAGTTTAGTACAACAAGAAGATTTAAGTGGTTCTGTAGGTACAGATGTCATATTTTCTGAAAGGAAGAAAAGCCCTGAAATTTAGTGAAAACAATAGGGTGGTTGCTGTTGTACATATCATCAGAAGAATCATTTTCAAATAAAAGATTGCAAACGTTTAATACTAATATATTGTAATAATCTAGCATTTAGTGAAAACACTTTAGACAAGTCCAATTTGTATGACTACATTTATTTCTTAATATCTGTTTAGAAAACTAATAGTCAACACTTAATTTCATCCAGGTATGGATTCTGCCTTTTATGATGTCCCATGGAAAAATCCTCTCAAATCAAAACAACTCTGAGCTGCCTCACTCTGCCCAGCAGTTGGTTTGTGTCCTGTGTTTGCCGACTACCTTAAATAATTGCCCAAGCCAAGCATAATTTGAAATGTAAAATTCTCATTTAAAAAAAAAGTCATGAGCTTATGGTATTCAGGCGTTGGTGATTTTTGGACTGTGGGACCTCTTGTTCTTGATTAACACTGATGGGACAGAGATGACACAGATGATCAACCTAGTAGATAGACATTTACGCTTTAGAAGAGAGTACAGACTTTCTTGCCTAAAACCATTTTCTGAAGGGTTTTTTTTTTCCTCTACAAAATGTACTGGCAAGCATTTCGCTTTTGTTGGAACATTGACCTATGATGATTTTATTCAGTATTTTTGCAGGATGCCTATCCATTTTAGTGACAAAAATTGTTAAGCAAACACATTTGCTGGTTCTGGTATTTTCAAGGTTTCTATAGAAACTGGAAATCTTGGAGCCATTTTTTAAATCTTATTGCTCTGATTTATAATTCTGTATATGAAAAGCATGAGTCTTATCAACCCAAACCAAGCAAAATTAGTAGAGTACTCATCCATGATGTGCTTGTTCTGTGTATCTTGTGCTCAAGGGAAACCTCTATGAATCCAGGAGCTTACAGTATAATTAGAGTGGTCAGACCTGTCTGTATGACAAGGTAACTAAGCCGCTAAGGCAGAGCCATGCTTGCAGAAGGAATGGATGTGAGGAGCTGGAAGACTGCCTTGTAGTCAGTGAAGTGAAAGCCAGTATGGAGATGTGAGGAGTAACCACCTCCGGAAAAGCTTCCTTTGGACAGTGATGCTACTTTCATTTGATAATTGAATATTTAGTACTTAACATATAAGTTTCCCAAGGACATCATTGCTTTGCCTTTTATTTTGTTTGTTCTGGTGTATAGGTCTATTACTTCAGGGATATATACTTTTTCCCCCTCCTCCCCTTATTTTATAACTAGATGTAACCCAAGGTATGAAAAGTTTGTAACTTCTTCAGACAGTAAGTGCTTGAAGTCAGGAGGCTTGGGCCTTATTTCTGATTCCGTTATTAGTGACCCACCATTAGACTCATACTTCGAAGTCTTGAGTATAAACACAACTATAGGTGAGTAGCTAACAATACCAAAGTGGAAGTAAAAGCTCCAGAATTCTAAATAATTGCAGGAAGTCCATTATGATCAATAAAGAATGGACAAAATATTTATTTTAAAAATACTTTTGCTTGTTTAGTGACACAGATAACTTAAAATGGGCTAACAGAGTGTTGTCAAGTAGAAGTCTTCCAGAGCCCTGCTTTGTCATATACACAAAGATTTGTAATTATGTTATAGTGCACATAGATGGTTAATTCTGAAGTCCTGAAAATAGTTTCTCTTTCAGCAAGTCCTGTACTTAATCTTACAACCTTAATTACAAAGTCGATTTGCTTAGTGTAATAGACCCTTCTTTCCCAGTTAGCTTACGTCTGTTTAAATTAGCACACATTTTGAGTTAGTGGAGCTCAAATTAATGATGTTTTATTCTGTTACGAAGAGTTTGTTTTCCATCACTGATAATTATTTCCAGGACAGTTAAGTCTACAGAAAATATTCTCTCAGTTTCCTTAATGTTGTTTGCCAAAGTCCAAGACATGGCTTTTAGTTACATGGGGGAAGGAGAGGACATGGCGGAAGCAAAGGAAAATGAAGTGCTATAACCTGGTCTCTCAGATTTGTGAAGCAGGTTTGGAGCAGCATTCTAAACCAATGTTATTTCTTGTAAAAGGCAAACCAGACTTCAGAATTTTAAAGTCTAATGTAATTGAGAGAATATGTGCTGATACATACTAATACTTTAACCCCTATCAACCTGTTAAGTTGCAAGAACCTCTTAGATGACAGACATTCTGACAGCCCCACCAAAAGTGCACCAAAGGTCCACTAGTCTTTTCTAGAATCCTTCTCCCACTAGATCATTCTCATTGCTTCAGAGGGTTGATTTTCACCAAGTTCCTCTTCCCCCTGGGATGCTTACTCAGCTGAGATCCCACAGAGAACTGGAAGAGTGGGCAATGGAATTTTTAAAAGGATTTTTTTATTTCTAAACTGATTTCGGATTTCCTTTAGACCTATGTGCATTTAGAGAGACTGTTATCTTGTGCTGCTTTTTTCTATGCCTGCGCTTGCTGGCTTGTGATTCATCCAGGTCATAAGATGTTCCTTTATAAGGTGTGAAAGGCACAAAAATGGACTAGTAATATAGATCTTGATGTGTTTTAAACTACAACAAAATAGTAATAATAATCACCCCACAAATGTAAAAAGCCATTGAGCTCCTTCAGAATGCAAAGCATCTGTGTTTTCCTGGGGAGATGGAAGCCTGTGAGATCAAAGCAACTCAGTAACTCTATCATGGGGATTGATTATTATTTATTTATAGCAGTCTATGAATTTTAGCTAGAAAAATGTTGACAAACTGCTGTACTGTGAATGCACAGTAATCTAACTAGACCAAAAGACCAGTTACACCTCCTAAATGAACAGCATTTAATCAATATTAAACAGGGGAAACACACTTTGGTGGACAGTTTTTAAGTTGATGAATAAAAAGATATTTGAAATACAGGGAACATTGGATATTTAATAAAGTATAAACAGGACCATTTAATGTTTATTATATTGCTGGTAAATGTTTAATAAATACGAGACTATATGAGACTGTCTTCTTATATTCTTTAACTCATTAAAACTGTACTCACCAGCTGCTGAATGCTAGACACTGGGTATGCAGTGAGGAGCAAAAAGCACATCATCATATTCATGGAACTTATGGTCGAAGTTATAAATATATAACCTGTGCATGGGCATAAATACTCCAAACAGTAGTTTTTAATTTATGTTTTTATAAGGTTTTACTTAGCTTGGTAGATTTTCTACAAATAGACTAGTATCCATAAAGCTAAAAGTTATAAGGCCTTGTGAATTTAGGTGCTTTCCTCCTTTTTTTTTCTTCTTTTATATCTCTAAAATGTGACTTGGTTTATGGGATTTGTACTTATCATTAGGTGCTCTTAGTTGCTCATATAAATGCCAGTTATGTTACGGTAGTGTAGTAAAACTAATATGAAGCAATTTATTCCACAATTGAACATACTATGTTCTCTGTATGTATACGTATACTTGGCACATAGCAGGCGCTCAATAAATATTTGCTAAGTTAATTCACATTCATAGACATTCTTTTCCATCAGTAGTCATTAGGACTGCCTCTTATACATAGCCAGTATTGCTGCTATGTGGGACAGAACTATTGTCACATGACTGTAATTTAAATTGCATGGCTTTTATCCATTGCATTTTTTCCATCCCAAAATGATGCTGTTTCCTTTTAGTATGTATTGTGGTTTTCCTAATATGTACTGTAGTACGGATTCAGCAATTGTCATTATTTCAGCAGCATATTGCAAAGCTTTTCCAACATATTTTATTACCCCATGTGCTTGTCTGATGGAAACAAAATCAAAGGAGGACCTTTTCACTGGGAGAATTAAGTAATTTTTAATGGTAATGGAATGGAAAACTTTACAAGTAAAATTTTTCTTTGCTTTTGAAAGTTAGGTTTATCACGATATAAACCAAACAAGAGATGAGGAGTTAAAATATCCTTTTCCATTTGATCAGGCTCACTTTAACATTTGTTGAAAGAATAAAGTAAAACTTGTTCCAAGAGGTTGGAAGGTAGGTTGGATTCCAGTTGAAGAGTTTTAGCAGTACATCAAGAACCACATAGTTCTCTTCATGCTGAATCTCCGTATGACATTGTGCTTTGTACTTGAAAATGGGCATTAAGGTTATCTTGCCCTAACCAGCTTATAGTTTGACATATTTATGTACACACAACCAGAAGATATACTGACATTTACAAAAGGGACAGATTCTCTAATTGTCACAGCTTTATAAAAGGGAACTAAGTACTCTATTTTAAAAATGTATAACTTTTATGTTGAATAATCCTACAGATCTCTGCAGGTAGTGAGAAATAATGGGACAGAATGGATAGAATGCAAGGTAAAAAGAGCAAAGGAAAAGTACAATGAGGAGAGAGTGACACCTACTAGGAGTGTGTAAGAATAAAGTGAGATGAAGGGGGAGTGGGTTAGAAATGGAAAGGAGGGCCTTAGTGAAGATTACTTTTGCCACCCTCACAGTGTTGGCGCTTCCCACCCTTATCTGCTCATTTTCTAGATTCCGTGTGACTTCAGCATGCTGTCAAGTGCCAGGTACCTGACAGTGTTGAGTTATAGTGGGAAGCTAACTGCTTTATTATTCTAGCTATTCTCTATTGCTTTTGGCATCATTATCTTCTTTGCTCCTCAAACATCCATTCTGGAGTGTTATCAGATTAGGACAGCCAGTCAACAAATATATGAAAGAATAATGGAAAGATGAGTGGGAAGTCAGGAGATGCAGCATATAGTCCCAACTCTGCTACTCAATAGCTGTGCGACTTTGGGCACATCACTTTCTGCTCTAGTTCTCCCAAATAGCAAATGAAGGGTGTAGACTCGATGATCTCTAAGTACTTGTAGCTGTTACACTTGGTGACTCTATGACAATAGGGGCCTTATTCTTGGAGGACATCTATTATGGTTTCTAATATAATATAGCATTAGCTTTGTCTACTTTATGGGGATGTTTTGAGGGTCACCTGGGATAAAAGATGTGAACACCCTTTGGAAACCATGTAGTGATTTGAAGGAAACTTCCCCCCAAAAGAAATCACATAGTAATAAAAATTAAAATAATTCTGTTGGAATAAATGTAAGACAAGTTACAGAGACCATGAACTCAGACATGTAGTTATGCTTCATTGTAGGGAAATATGAGAAGGGAAAGTATAGAAACCAAGAAACTGACTCAATAACCATTTCCTAGTTAAGCAGCTAGGCTGCTAGGGGTGAAGCATGTGACTTTTCTTTTTCCCAAACTGGCCTTCTGCTTTTCAAGGGTACCTAAAAACCCTAGAAAGAAACAGGCAGTGGACCGTGTACCTTTCTCTGTGCACAGTCTGCTCACTAGGGCTGAAATAAAACATTGAATCCAATACCAAAAGGGAATGGGTCATCCTGACCCAATGGTGGAGGATGGCAACACGTAACTGCCTTGCACACTTGTCCAGTGGAAGCAGTAGCTGTAGGCCTTTGTCTCAGTATACTACTCATCTCTCCTCTCACCTCCCCTTCTTTTCTTTCATCTCCTTGTGACATTTTACTATTCTTGCTTCCTTACCTTAATAGAATAGAAAGAGGAAAGAAAAGAGGAAAACATCAGAAGGCGGGAGAGGAAGAGAAATGAAGGAAAATAAAGATGAAAAACATCTCAGTGAGGCAGTGGAGAGGGCTGGATGCCTCTCTCTCCCTTAGCATACTGAGTAGATAAGTTTACTTTGCACCAATCTTTAAGACTGACTTAACTCTTTCCTTTGTTACCTTTAGTTCCCCATCAATGATAGCTGAGAAAATCACAGGCCACATAATAAGAGCCAGCATGCTAGCTCTCAGCAGACCTGTACCACTTAGGACTGGCAGTAGTTTTAGAAAGGACAGTAAACCAGTGGGTAAGATTGAATCACCCTAACATGGCACATAAGTTAGAGCGACAACATATGTTCTGCACTTTAGAGTTCAATTTATAGATTTGATTGCCATGGAAAGAGGGAAGAAAAAATAAAATGCATGACGCTTGTGGTGATTACGAGAGAACTTATTCCTTCAGATTGGAAAAGCAAAGTTAAAAATCAGAAACAGGCCTACCAGCCTAGATATGTCCAAAACCTAGTACTTTGGTAACGCTATTATGACTTCCAGCAGATTAAATTTCAAATTGTGGAAAGGCTTCAGAACCAGGGAAGGCTTAGTATCCCACTAATAGGGCTTATTAAATTTAGATAAAACAGATGTTTTTCAATGGCAGCAACTCTGAATCACAAAACGCAAAATGGAGAAGAGAGCAAAAACAAGCTAATACTTTCACTAAAAGAGTACTGTTTATCTTAGTTTCAGAACCTGCTCACACTTATGCCTAAAGCATTCAGTTAAACCTCAGAAGAAGAAGCATTAATTGGGGGGAAATTCCTTAAAAATGATTAAATGTGTATACATTATGTTGATTTGCTAACAATGTTTTAGAAGTGATGCTGTGAAAAGAGAATGGCCTCTAGAGACAGACATCCCTGAGTTCAAATGTCACCTCTCTTACCTGTTTTTATGACCTATGACAAGTTGCTTAATCTCACTGAACTCACTGAACCTCAGTCTTCTCATCTACAAAATGGAGTTATTTTGAAGACTCAACAAGAGAATACGTGTATCACATCTGGCTCACAATAGGTGCTCAAAAGATATTGGCTCTTTCATATTTAAAGCTGTTTTTGCTCATGGTATCCTGTCTCAGTATATTAGAATCAGTCTCCTGGAATTTAAGAGCTTTAGATTGGCAGTCTCTAAAGAGAGGTACCCCTGGATGATCCATTGTGGGGTGAGAAGAAAAGATTAGAAATTCTATTTATGATCTTTTACTCCAAAATATAAGAAAATAGTACTTAAACTCCACTAATATTTAATATATGGATTAACCCCTGTGCTGTCATGTGGTTTATGCTGGAAGGTCACTGTCACATACCTGAGGATAGCATGACATCCTTGATTTGATGTGTGTTGATAGTGGCACCCTTCTTCTTTTATTCACTTTCAGCATATTGCAACCTATTTCAGTTTATATGTGTGCCTGGTTAAGTAGATTTATGGTTCTTAGTAGTATTTTTCAGCCTGTGGTTTCTTTGCAGGAATCTTCTTAAGCGATTTAATCATTATGCGTAGATTAGCTAAAATTAGATAAAATTACCCATGCAGTAACTGGCTTAAGAAGATTCCTGCAAAGAAACAATAGATGCATGGTAATAGTAATAATACAAACACAAGGGAAGGATGAGAAAATGGTGGAACTACATGACACTTCTACAGGTTACTTCATAACATGGTTGGCCAAGCCATAAAGCAAAAAGCAAGATAATCTAATCAGACCTGACATGATGTCAGCCACAAAATAAACTATCAAGACATTATTTGAAATATGTATTTATACCTGCTGTCTTTGCCAACAAAGCTCACTCTAAGTATATTTTGTGCTTTGGATATATTAGCTAGTGATAGTACTACATGTTTATACAAATAAATATATATATACTGGGGATATGTGCTCAGACTTTTTTATTTTTTATTTGTTTTGCTGCCAAGAATGCTTACCTGCAAGATTATGGAACTTCTTGATGAAGAAGCACCTTACTTGGTGTAGTACATTTGTTACTAGGGGAAAAAAATGTTTATACATTTTATTTCTGTAAATTTACGTGTGATTCTGGGTCACTTGGTAATTTGTCAACCAATGGCAGAAAGTATAAAACAGACCCTTCCAGGAGAGAAGTTAACCTTGTCTGGCCATTCCTCTCAGCTTTTCTATCACATGTGATTTTACTGTCTTTTACACACATCCATATATTATTTTGTAATCTACTATTCTATAGCCTCTGTGACTCTTCACATAATAAAAGGCATATAGCAGGTGCTTAATATTTTGAAAATTAAAGAAAATGAAATGAAGGCTCCTCAAAACAAAGAAACTAACAACAACAACAACAGCAATGACAACAACAACAAAAGAAAAACAGCCTGGAAATATAGCCATTATTCCCAGGGATGGCCACATTGAATTCCTAGAGATTACTTGTTTAGATCCTCCCATATCAAAGTTGAAGGGTCAGTCTTAGTCCTGGGGTTCCCTTCCTTTCACCAGAGCCATGATATGGGGGTAGCTCTGTGTGCATAAACTTCACAGATATGCTGATGATCAATCAAAGTTCTTTGACAGCCACTACTTATTTATTTGTCACAGGAGCTCTTTGAATTAGATACTATTATTCCCATTTTATTGATGAGGAAATGGAGGCTGCCGCAGGTTAAGATGTCACAGAGCTAGTACGCAGTGGAGCCAGGATCCAAATGCAGTTATGTCTGACTCCAGAAGCTAAGCTCTTGACCATTCTACTGTGTTACGTTCTACAGGACTGTGAAATGGTGTTCATGTATCAATGATGACTTCAGTATTGTATTTTTAGGAGCTATAGTTGTCACAGGGAACTGTTGTTATACCTTGGAGACATGCTTTGATGGCGTTGGGGAAATAATGCTTGGTCAAGGTTGTAGAGAAAGGCAATACAATTTACATTCAATTCAATTTGGGGGAGTTAGTTTGGTTTTATGGTATCCTAATTCAGAGAACACAAGGATGAAACCCTTGACAGTCTGTCAGGTTACTTTTGTGTTACATTGTCTTGAAAGTAGAGACATCCCATGCTTTCAAATAGCTCCTGAGATGGAAACTGTTGTTGGTCATACCGTAATCTGTTTTCAAGACCCACATATTGTTTTCTTGCTAAGACCATTGAGAGCACTTTTCTAACACTGTGTAGTCATGAATGACCCAAAGTCATATTGAGTCTTAAAGATGAACCTAAGTCATAAAGATAAACAAGTTTATTTTAACCTGGTAGAGTATATTTTAAAAGTTTTACCATCAGAAAAATAATTAAAACAGAAAAATATTTCTAGTAATTCATCAAAACAGGATAGAGTAAATCCAGAGACTCTGCAGGGAGAGCATTATGTGGACATTATGATGGAGGGAAATGAGGAATACCTGTCATCTCCACTAAACATTTAGCCATCTGTTTCTTCATGTATCTTGTATTTTATACTTTTATTTCTGCTTCACTGAGTCAGAATCACAGCCTAGTCTCCTAATTTAGAGGTAAGGAACTGTGGCTAGGAGGCAGATTCTTGACAATATTGCTCTGGTCATCACAGCATGCAACCCAGTAGAGAGTAGCTGTCTCTCCTGGTGGGCATCTGTGGCTAACTCAGAGTAGAGGCTTTCAAGAATTCAAGATCAGAGCAATTCAAGATCTTTAATCAGTAGGTAATAACACTCTAAAGCCTAAGTGAATCCTATAGGATAGGAGTCAAATAATACATGTGGAAACTTACAGGCCTTATAGCACTCTATCTCCCTTCCCTCTGACCCTTCCACTCCTCCTCCTTTGCTGTCTCTCTTTGTCCCTTTGTATATGTCTCTAGTTATTTTCTTTGCCTCCTACTTCTTGTTCCTGCTTCTTTTCTCTTCCTCTCCATCTTTATTTCTTTGTATAATTTTTTTCTTTTTTCCTTTCTACTTATTCTTCCCTTAGTTCTTTCCTCCATTCCCTGTTAATCAACTGTCATATCACAATAAAATATATCAAAATTAATAACTTGATGTTCACTGAGCAGCAAGTACTTTTATTTATTACTCTAAAGGAAAAAAAATCTCCCAATTAAGTAACACTTTACATATGTCTTAAGATTGAAAATTTCCTTTATTTGGGGTCATAGCCCTCACCAAAATGAGGTTCCCTTCCTCCTTCCTTAACTATAATTGTGTCCTTGTTGCTCCTCTCCACCCTTAGCTTTGATGAATTGTCACTTACTTTTTTGCATTGTTTTATGTCTATTTTTTTCTTTAATACAAGAAAGCTAAAATTGCTACTTAATATGAAAGGTTATGGATAATTCTGTTATTCTAAGTTTCTGAAGTTCAGACATGCCCCATGTGCATTCTGTTCTAGAAGCTCTGATGAGGAATGGCAGAATTTCTAGATGATTGAAACCCCTCATAAACAAACTGGTTGGTTTTAGACTAATGTCTGATCGATTTGCTTTTTTTCACCTATCCAAACTGGGATTTTTAAATTCTATTTTAATTACTTCCTTGTCCTGAAAATAAATTGCTTGTAATATGAAGCCCTTCTCAGTTTGGTAACTTTCTACAGGGTAAGGTCATCAGTGTTTTAGAAAGTGAATAAATGAATGAATGAGTGAATGGCTAGCTAGCTAGCTATATTGTTTATGATGAGCCTTGTAATATCTAAGGTTTTGTCTCTTTTCAGCCTTTTTGTTTCCTTATAATTTCCAGGCACCGTCACAAACCCCTTGATTCTTTAATCAGCTAACCTCTTAATTCCTTTTTAAAAAATGTTCATTTTCATTAAAGTGCTATTTAACATTAGATATTAACTTTGACAGATGTTAATGCTGCTTTTCAATCAGGAGAAATATATTCTTGGGAAGTGCCAATTTGAATTGAATATATTTGAATTTCGTATGTGAATTAAACTATTATTTAAACCTTACCCATCCATCATATGGGGGATGGAGCAGCTGGCTGGTTTTATACATAAGTTTTTTTTCCCCCTAGCAATAACAAAACATTAGAAAATGGCTTCCTATTATACCAAAGAGAATTTAATACAAATTTACTACAGGATGTCATTGTTTGTCAGTACCTTAGGCTGCCTAGAATTTAAATTGGCAGACACTACTTTGGTATAAAATGCTTTCCATGGACAATATTAATATTTCAAAAATCCTTTTTGCTCCTGCCGATTTCCAGTAGACGGAAAGTCTAGCTGTATTTACCCTTTGGCTACTAATGAATGCTATTAAAGTATTATTTATCTTATTTAGGCAGAGGCACTTCAGGTATGAGTTCAGAATTGCCAAGTAAGGCAAGCATTTAATTTTAAAATTAAAAAAAATAATAATCTATACAAAGGTGGCAACAAAAAATGTAGATAACTAGAAAGAATTTGGGACTTGAGTCAAGAATCTGGGTTGTATCCTCACCTGTGTCACTAACTAGCTGGGTCACCTCGAGTAAGTCATTGCCCAACTCCGATCTGTATATCTTCTCTAAAGGCTCAGCATCTACACTGCATGTTCTGTATACTAAAGAGAATGGTGCTGAGGGAAGCTGAATCCTCTTGTTTATTAGCTACCCAGACCAGTCTAGCAGCTCTGATGCTCCAGTCTCCAGCTGCATTTTTCTTCGTTTTTATAATCCATTAAATCCTTGCTAGGCTTTCATTGCTAGTTCTCTTCCCTGGAATTTGCATTTGGAGATGTTGAGGGCTTCCTACCTTTCAGCATTTTTCTATGCTCATGAATTCAATGAAAGGTTACTTAGAGTTGATAAAAAAAAATACAAGAATTAAAAGTCTTGTTTGAATGAGTATTTCTGTAAAATCAGACTGTTTCCATCATGACTAATGTACCTTTACTCTTCCAGAGTTTTGAAATGAATACATTTGAGTCTTGGTATAGTGAGGCATGACTGTCAATTTCTCTTATGAACCATGTTGCATTCTCCCACTTAACTCCTGTTCTAAACATTTTTTTTAAGTCCAGAATGATTGAGCAACAAGGTTTCATATCACAGGAAAGCTTGCTAGCCTGATCTTCAGTTACATTTTAGGTACTTGAAATTTTCATTGATTTGAAATAGTTTGAATTACAATGATATCTGCAATTTACCTTTCATTGGTTTGCTAGGAAGTAAAATAAGCAAAATGATAACTTGCTTCAAAGTGTTAAGAAATTATCTTATGGCTTTAGCATGTATATTGTGTAAAAGCTAGTTCTAGATTTAGAAAAAAAACTTCATTAAAGGAGGTCTAGCACTATAATTAAAAAGGTAGAGAATAACAAATGCTGGTGAAGATGTGGGAAAAAATCCTTCAATACATTGTTGGTAGGAACATAGAATGGTACAGCCACTATGGGAAAGTTTGTTAGCATCTCAAAAAGTTAAACATAGAATTACCATATGACCCAGCAATTCTACTCCTAAGTATCTACCTAAGAGAAATGAAAACATATGTCCACACAAAAACTCATACATTAGTATTCAAAGCAGCATTATTCATAATAGCGAAAAATTGGAAACAAGTCAGATGTCCATCAGCAGATAAATGAATAACAAAATGTGATGTATCTGTATAATCGAATGTTATTAGACAAAAGGATGAAGTACTGATGTATGCTACAACATGGACGAAATTCTAAAAACATGTTTTGTAAAAGAATTCAAGCACAAAAGGCCACATATTATGATTCTACTTATATGAAGCATCCAGAATAGGCAAATCCATAGAGACAGAAAGTAGATTGCTGGTTTCCAGGAGCTGTGCGGAGGGAAGAATGTGGAGTAACTGTTAATGGGTATGGGATTCTTTTTGGTGTGAAGAAAATGTTTTAAAATTGGATAATGGTGATGGTTGTACAACTCTGTGAATTGAATTATATACATAAAAAGGGTGAATTTTATGGTTATGTGAATTATATGTCTCAATAAAGCTATTATATCAAAAACGTTAGTGATTATATTACTGTAATTACTTGAAATTATAAAAATATATTTAAATTACATTTTGCCAGGAACTGGGAAGAGGGTGGGATGGGGAGTTAGTATTTAATGGATATCGTGTTTCAGTTGGCAAGATGAAAAGTTCTGGACATAGATGGTGGTGATTATTGCACAGTGCGAATGTACTTAATCCCACAGAACTGTACACTTAAAATGGTAAATTTAATGCTTGTGTATTTTGCCACAATAAAAAAAATCTTAGCCCTAAAAATTATATTTTATATTATTCTAATGTAAAAGTTTTTTTTTTTCCTTCTTAACAGGAAAACTGAAAGTGTGATTGCCCTTTGGTTTTTATGCATGGGATCGTCTGGTCTGTGTTTTAGAACTTTTCTCCAGTATGTGTGTATGTGTCAGTGGGGGAAAGAGAGAGTTTACACACACACACACACACACACACACACACACACACACACACACACACACACACACACTATCTTTATCTTGGCTTCGAATGTGATCTTGAAAACACTTTTTAACACTTCATTTGCCAGTAGGAAAATAAACCAGACCATAGGAAATTTGTGTTGTTAAATTATAAAATAGTGAAATACTGAACTCATAGTATGAATTATCACAGATTTCCTGGTACTTGGTTAATCTTGGTTTATTGAATAGGAAAGAAACATTTATACTGTATATAAAACACCTCTATATCTTTCTATGAGCATTTTCCTTTGTATAGCATAATAGAATGGGTACCAAAATAGCATCGAAAATACAAACATTGATATATATTTGTCCAATACAGTGGGTAAAGTTCAGAATGCAAAGGAAGGGATGGAAAAACGAAAAAAGGAAAATCCAGTAATGAGGAAGTCACTGCAAAAGGAATCAAATTATTTTCAAAGGTCATAGGACTTTGTTATGACCCAGTTTGCAGGCTCTAAATTTGCACCCTCTGAGGATTAATCTGTGAAAATATATCTTTTTAAAAAAACATTTATAAGCCTAGCTGCTATATAAGACATTTGAGGATGAATGGCGCAAATGCCAGCAGTGCCATTACTATAGTGTACAATCAGAGATATGTTTTGTTTTTGTTTTTGACTAGGAAGTGGTTTCTTTTAAAAGTACAAGGAACACACAGTGCTTGTGTGTGTGTCTCTATATTTTCTGTATGTCTATTCTACTTTTGCAGGAAGAATTATGATCTTCCAACATTTTTGTCCTTTACAGTGGAGTTTTTCTAGAATTTGGCACTGTGGTATACTACCTTTGATTATAGGATCCAATCAGAGTTGATGTACTCAGAAATCCATTGATGTGATTAATAGTCTCCTAATCATACTTTTATTTCCTAGATTAGCCTATTTCCTGTAGTTTCACACTTTCGAACCATATCTTGAATTATCCTTTAGAGGGGACCTGAAATCCTCATGAGTAGTTTTAGTTTGTAATTTGCATGATTATTATCATTTTCTTTGATTTCTTTTGCTTGAAGAACATGAAATTTTGATTTTTTTTTAACTCTTTGAGTGCTGTTCTGTGGTAACTGGCCAACCTAGTATGAACTTTTTTTTTTTTTTTACAACATGAAATGCATATGTTTTTTTTTCCACCAGCAGTAGCTCCAGAAGTCTTCCCACAAGTTTCCACTAGTCTGGTTTTTATTCTTCTCAAAAGTAAAATAAAACATTCTCAGAATCTACAGGTAACAGGAAACTACACGAGGAAATGATTGTACAGGAAATGTAATTGATCATTCACTCTTTACAATTGAATTGGTTACAGGATTTGCTAGTAAACACAATCTACTGAATGATAAAAAAATGACCACTTCTAAAATCTTTGGGTCCTTCAAATACATTTGAAGATTATTGATGCCTTTGGTACCTTGCCGATTTTGTTTCTATCTTTTACCTTTTTAAATGATTGTCTGCATTTGAAATTAGGAACTTTCATATCTAGCAGTTGCTTTAATATTTGCTTTGTTTTCAACAGTGCCCTTAAAGATAGCCGTTTTCCCCCAATGACAAGGGATGAGCTGCCACGGCTCTTCTGCTCAGTTTCTCTGCTCACTAACTTTGAAGATGTCTGTGATTATTTGGACTGGGAGGTAAGACTCTAGACAATTTTTAAAGAAAAATGAAGGTAATTCCGGAGTAATTATTTAAAATTAGGCCCAGAAAATAACTCTTTCAGCCCATTCTCTGTTGTAATGAAGGTAGAGAATAACAAGGATAAATAAACTTCAGAGCTGATCAATGAGACATTAGCAAAGGAGTTTTTTCAGAGACAAAGTGCCGTGTGTTATTCTAATCCCCCAACTGAATTTTCTCTTCATTTTTATCCTATTATTTCACCAGAGGACCTTGTAAAAGTTGTTTATAAGTAGTAAGAAGGACTAATTGGAATTTGTTTCTCCTCTTGCATCCTGGTGCACTCTTCTTATGTTACTGCCATCGAGCAGTTAGTTGGTCAAAGGATATGTCTAAGAATCAAGAAGCAAAAGAGTTAGGATAATACACCAGTTGGGAAGATCAGCTTGTGGATAATGACTGGGTGTTGGTTAGAGTTAAATCTTATTCATTCATTTTTGGCCACCTTAACTTATATGCTTAAACACATTAACAAATAATATTAAGGTTATATCTTGGGTATCTCTGCATTGATATTATTGGCGTAGTCTATATTGACCATATTTGTATTGTCCAAAATGTGGGGCTGGGTTTTTAACCCATTTCCCTTTAGGAAAAAAAAGTGCAGTTTACTGCTAGTGTTAATTTTATATAAACATGCTACGCTCTTTGAGGCTGAAGCAAATCTAACTGGTTTTCAATGTGAAAATAAAATATAAAAATTGTTCTTGGAGTGATTTCTAAACAGAACTTGTCTCTAATCCTAATGTAACAGAAATGTATACATAAATTGGATTCATCAAATGAATCTTTGGTTAACAACTGTTCAAGAACTATGTTAACATTACACGTAGGAATGCTACGTTTTCTAGGGTTTGACGTTTTCAGCAATTGAGAATTACTATATTTTATAAATGGAAAAACCACTAAAAACAGAATGCTAGGAATAGAATGATGTCATTTGTTTCCAAAGACAATCAATATACTAGAGTGATGCAAAAATAATAATAAAAGCAAAATATTTCATGGCAAACTTTGGGGATAAGGTTAGGATTATAATCTGAGAGTTATCTCAGGGTAAACACTACAGCTGCAAGCACTGCTGGCGAGTATTCTTGTGGTAAATGGGAAATGGATTAAGGAAGTTTAAAGGTTCTCAACATAATTTGCTTTGGTGGTTAGGAGGAGGTAGTTAAGTGTACGTCTATGAAATACTGCACACCAACATGCTCACATTATTGAATGCCTACTGTACTTAAGGTACTGTGCAACATATATGAAAGTACTAAGATTTGGTCCCCAAATAAAGCACCTTATAGTTTAATAGCAGAGAAAATAACTATACACAAAGCATGAAGAAATGTAAATATGAATAAAACAATCTATAAGAATAAAACATTGAGAATTCAGTGATATACATAGCATTCTCTTGCACATAAACACTCATAAATGACATGATTGTATCATTATGACATGTTTTAATTCTACAGCCTTTTTAGAATGCCTGTCCCCATGGTAAATGAGATATTTTTCTTTGTGGACAGATCACAGTCTTGATAGTTAATTGGATTTGAGTTTTATTATTAGCTTTGCCTCGATTCCTTGTGAGACTTTGGATGACTTACTCTGCCGCCATTCAGTTTTTCCACATACAGAACAAGTCATCCATAAAGATCTTAATCTTCATTTGAAAAAACCTCAGTGATATAAATTATTGCTTTTATGCCAGAGCTATTTAAAAAATTCTACAGAGAGTAGGATGAAAGAGTTCCTTTTGGGTTTTGTGGTAGGGTGTTTTGGAGCATTATCAAAATATGAAAGCATCTTAAGATTTATTTTTTTTTTACTTTGTAAAGGAAAAATAAAGTTAATTGAAAAGTAAAGGAAAAATAAAGTTAATTGATAGGGTTGATCCTAGCAAAGTTGGAATATGTAAAGCTTTTTATAGAATTAAACTTCCTAATTGATTGATTGCTATAAATTTATTGTTCCTATTTGAATTTTTCCTAAAGAGAAGTCTACCAATAATGTAAAAATATTCCGCAATACTTCATTTTTAAATGATCCCGAATCATACCCCTTATTAAGAAATATTGCAGTTTGGGTGCTTCCTTTACTGCTTTAAGGCTACTCCTTCTCTAGCTAGAATTTTATTTCTGCTTTCTGAATTGCAAGGTCTGTGTATAGTGGTGAGGGTGGGAGTGATATTGGGGGACACCTGATGTCTAGGGGAAGACCGAGCTACAAAAACACTTCTACCCTTAATTGCAGCCCCCAAGTTGGAAGTATAGTTCAGGTGTGTGTACATACATGCATGGACATGCGTATGTGTGCATGTGCATGTGCATGAATGTATATTGCATAAATGTGTATGCATGCATTTGTGGTGGGGAGACAAAATGAGAGAATCCAACAGTTGTTATACACGTATGGGTAAACAGAGTCCACCATCATCTTTAGCCCAGTTCATGTACTGCCTATAGCCAAAAGTAATGTCGATATTCTTGGGCTTTTATGTTCATGGGATGTATCAGCTTTCTGTAGGGAGGGTGGGAGGTCAGACACTTAGGAATTGGTACTGTGTATTCTTTCAAGGCATATTTATCCTCACTCGATACCATCTGCCAGTTTGAATTTCTAGAATATTCTCTACTGCTTCTACTTGGTATCTTATATTAAATACATTCCTTAAGGCTTAAATATTGGTGCCTATTTAGTGAAGGTTTCCTGTGAAAATACCAACAAAAAATACACACGTATATTTTTGTGCTTTTAATATATAAACATTTGAAAGTCATTTAGATATCGCTTGCATTGCTGTGCTAAGAGGAAAAGACTCTTTTTCATTTCTCATAGTTTGAAGTATTTTAGCATACGAAAATTTGTTCGCAAAGAGTAAGGGTAAAAAATTCCTTCTTAAGTAAGTAAAAGATTGTGATTTGGACTTAAAAAATGCACCATGGTCAGTGATTGAAAACTAAATGGTATTATTGTGGGAATAATGTTGTAAAGGTTATCATTAATAATTCTGAAAGAGCATTGCTACCTTAAACACAGAATGCTAAAGGAGAATTAAAGGCATTTAAAAACAGTTTCACTCCTAGGTATATACTCAAAAGAAATGAAAACAGATGGTGAAACAAAAACTTGTACACAAATGTTTATAGCAGCAGTATTCCCAATAGCCAACGGGTGGAAACAACTCACATGTCTCCTATCAATAGATGAAGGGATAAATAAAATATGGTATATCCATACAATTGAATATTATTTACCTCAAAAAAGAAAGTACTGATACATGCTACAACATGAATGAACCTTGAAAACTGTGCTAAGTGAATGAAAGGAGCCAGCCACAAAAGGCCACATACTGTATGATTCTATTCATATGAAATATCCAGAATGGGAAAATCCATAGAGATCAATGGTATATTAGTGGTTGTTAGGAGTTGCGGGGAGGGGTTGAATAGGAAGTGACTGCTTAATGGGCACAGGGTTTCCATTTGGGGTGATAAAAAAGTTCTAGAACTGTACAGTAGTGATAATTATACACTATTGTGAATATACTCAATGCCAATGATTTGTGTACTTTAAAATGATTAAAATGGCAGTTTTTATGTTTTGTGTATTTTAGCACAATAAAAAGACATATGCATAGATATTTAAACCTATTTTTCAAAATTATATTGTAATTCTAATTTATTGAAGGAAACTTTTAAAATTCAAAAAATATAAAGAAATTCAAACCATTCATAATTACACCATTCGGAGTTAACCACTGTTAACATTTTAGATTATTTCTTTCAGTTATTTTCCTGTGTCTTTGTATTAATAAATCTGCATATTTATTTATATAACTGAGATTATATTGAATGTCCAATCACTATTAAAAAGAGGATTATGGGGAAGTCTTTATTTATGGTTTATCTTTGTATATGTTACTTATATCACAAATTTCCTTTATGAGAAGTCTGTCTATATTATGAAAATATACATTTCACTTTGAGAAACTTCACACTGTCAAATAGCTACAACTTTTCTTCCAAGAATGAAATAGTCTATTCATCATAAGTATCTAATTTTAACCTGAAATACAAAGTGCTGTAATATGTTTAGGCCAACGGGGAAAACAGGAGATGATTACAGAATTCTAATATGTAATTTTTAAGTCAAAGGTTGGTAACAGTTGTGTTTTATATAAGAAAGAAACTCTGACATGGGTTTTTTTCTGGTGAAAGTGCAGTTCGAGAGTTGACCCCCACTGGTGAAGTGTGTTACTATAGTAGAATTCCTAATTAAAGGACGAAAATACCCAAATCAAAGCAGAGAGAGGGCAATGTCTAAAAGTACCAAAGCATAGAAGTAGGTAACTTCAGTAACAGGACAGACATCTCAGACATCTCTGTGTTCATGAGGATGAGAGATGCGACTGGTGGTAATAGCTACCTAATTTTCAAATGATCAACAAACAAGTGAACTGCCACAGGGCCTGCTCCTGTCTTACTCTCTTCTTCGCTTAAGCTTTTTAACTCAGCCTATTTGGGAATTCTCTTTTGGTAACATATCTCTAATTTTATATTGGAACTTAGTAGGAAAGCAAGATTTACATCAGATTTTGTTTTAGAGGCTAGAATGCTTATATTTGATAATATGGGGACTTTCTGATAAATGGTTTCACAAGTGGATGTAAATAATTTCAAGTATTGAATTGAGAGAATGATTAGTAATGCTTCCATATGTTTTATTTCCCTAAAATGGTAATTGTAATATTTAAAATGAGTATAGGTAGCTTCCGAAGGAGCCTGGGTAGTTAAAAACAACAAAACCATCATGAAAGGCTATAAAGACAAATTGGAACAGCCTTCAGAGAATGACTGATTATTGCCTGAATCATAATCTACTTAATTACCCTGATAGGTATGAGAAGGATGAGAAGTGAATGATTTGGGGGAAAAAATCATTAACCGATACAATGAAATATCTACCTACAAGACTAAAATGGTTGTTATATGAGAAGTGCTCCCCTAGGGAGAAATATGAAGTGATCTGCCTTGTGTTTGAACACAAAAACTACTTATCCCTGTTCTGTGTTCCTCAGTCGACAGCATTCTCTTAATTCTGAATGACAGGATGATTGACAGACATGGTGCTGTAGAAAGAAAGAAAAGCTCATGTAGCATGTTGGAGTCCTCTAAAATGATATATAGCCTAGACCTTGTACACTATTTGGGAGCCATGTCTCCTCATTTTAAATATCTGAAAGGATATAAAGCCAATGGCATTACAGTAGCTGGAGACTGACTTGAGGGATGACTCTAGGTATGTCATCTTGTAGCTGGTCATTTTCAGGATGGTATAAATGAATAAGCTTTTTGTTTGTGTAAGAACTTGTAAGTATCCTGCCAGTGACCTTGTGGGAGTTCATGTAGCAATTTGCTGACAGAAGACAAAATATTTTCTAAACTGTAGTCAGGCATCTTTTATTTCGATGTTTAGAAACAAGATCGTTTTGAAGGCATGAGGAAGAATTTTCTGTATTCTGAAGTAGACCAATATATACATTTCAATAAATTAATGACATTTTTACAAGCCACAAGGCACTTTTTGATATATCTAACTCCCTGGATCACTGATACCTCAGCAGTATATACTGATCACCTGTATATACCTCTATCACTTGGGCAAAAAACATTGTGGTCCTAAGACAGACTCTTCCTATTTAGCACCCAACACTAACTTGGAATCAACCCATGCTTGATGGCACTGGCCAACATGGTTCTTGTGTGATATCAAAAATCTGTCCCTGAACTTTAGAGGTAGACTCCAAGCTCTTGGTCTCACTCTGTCCCTAAAGGACCAAAGCATCTGTCATTGTACATGAGCTTGTTGGGTTCCTGGTACCCAGAGAGCTGTACTTCGCTTTTAAAGCAATCTCAAAACACACCTCTTGAGTGATCACAGCTCCATTTCTGACATATTGGGTTGCATTTAATAATAGCACGCTTCTGTAACAACCTTCATGAGAGTAAACAGATGAGATGAGGAAATTGGCTACTATCATCTCTCATATATCTTAGAAGTTCATGTTCTTTTTATCCTCTCCTCCCTTATATTTTCTAGCTCCTCTCAATGTGCCACTGGAAACAAAGTTCTCATTCATACACAGATGGTTAGTATGACTCACTAAATCACCAAGTGAATTGACTTCTAGGTCTATATGTTTTGTCTACCCCCCTTGCTTATTTTTCCCCAACTACAGTATACACCATGTTTTGCTTCTTCTAACTTAAGATTCTCTTCTCTCTCTCTCTCTCTCTCTCTCTCTCTCTCTCTCTCTCTCTCTCTCTCTCTCTCTCATATATGTATGTATGTGTGTGTATGTATATATGTGTATATATACATATATATATGCATATGCTTCACATATCTAAGATAATGCTTTTCGGTATTTTCATAGGAACCTTGAGATTTTTATATTTCACTATCCTTATGATAATTTAGTCTTTGTCCTGACTCTCTACTCAAAATGTGTTTCAAGTGCTATAGAACATTGGGAAAGGAATGCATCATGCTTCCTTGCCATCTAGAATTTGCTGTGCATCAACAAGTCAATGCATCAGAAGCCTAGTGAGGAAGCAAGCCAAATAAGGCAAAGTAACTTCTAGAAGGTGATTTAATGCACACAAATTTCCATTAGCTATAGGTACTCTTAGTGAAATGGGCTGTGTTGTCCATTCTTATGCCTCCTTCAGTTGCTTCTTGCTTTCTCCCAGTGTGTTGTTTGGTGGAGGAACATTTTCCTGCTTCCCCCAAATCCACAAACTCTTCCAGCCCTTTCCTTTGTAGTTCCATTATAGTCTATTCCTTTTTGTACAGTGTGTGTGTGTGGTGCGTGTGTCTGTCCCCAACACTTAATAAAAAAGAGTCCTGCATTTTGGTAATAAGGAGAATTGGGTTGTCTTCCTCACTGCCACTACCCAGCTCAGTGACCTTTCTGGATCTCTGTTTCCTCGCCAGGAAGCTGGAAAAGTTGGACTAAATAATACCTAAAGTCTGTGGATACTGACAATGTGATGCGGTGACTCTGTTTTTAAATGGCTTCTGTTTCATTTTACTTTCAGAGAATGAATCACCACTAACCATTTAGAAGTCATAAGGAGTCCTTACTTTTAAATTGGCTATTGCCAACTTAAATGTAGGCAACAAAAGTTTTCAAAAAAGGGGCTAGGTTTTGAAGTTGTACATTCTACATTTCTTTTTCACTAAAGCATTCTCTTTAGGAAGAAAAGTATGCTAAAACATAAATGCCTCTATTTTATTACTCTATCATCCCCTGTTTTAAGGCAACATTATATGTGTAAATCTAAATTAGTAAATATCTTAGGGAGTGATTATTCACTTTACAAATAGATGTATTTCTTTGCAGAAGGACTCACTATAGGGTTATTTTATTGTCTTCTTCATGACTAAGATTAATTCATATAAATTCAACCCACATGTAACTTTTTAGGAATAAATCTTTTATAGACTGAATAAACCCATTTTGAGTCAGATAGGTATTCATGCATAAGATTTTTCTTAGTTTCTTATCAGGCAAACAATATTTTTTTTATATTAGGTATGCTTGCCAAGAGGTGCCACTACCCACCCCCCCCCCAGCCCCGGCTTTGAATAGCAAACTAATTCACATCTCTAGATTCTAAGAAAACTTTATAACTTTAGTTTCCTTGTCTATAAATTCATCCCTTCCTTATTTCTGTTTTTTTTTTTTAATTGTAGGAATGCATTTTTCTAACTTTTTATGAAAAACAGGCTTTTTATGTAAAGGTCACCTGTGTTGCCTAAATTTCCTTGGAAATCCTCAGAATGTTCAATTTTTAAGGAATGCTCATTTTAATGAATCATTACAGAGAATTGTTTTTTTTTTCCTTAATTGTACTCTGAGCTGTCACTTGTTCTCTGCAAAGCCTTAGAGTAGGAACAATTTCTTTCATTGCAAATGATAGAAACATGTTTAGCTTCATAGCTTTTCAAAGCACCTCTTCATTAGCCATGCTTTATTTAAAATCTTAACTAATTCTTTAAAAGTTCATGGGGGTGATTATTAGCAAGTTCAGGTATTTTAGAGCTGTGTGTCTGCTATTAGCAAAATAAATGTTATCAGATCGTTGTTCAGTGGCCTTTGTGAAATAAATTGGAAGGCTTGTGTTCCTGACAGATAAGATGTCTAAGTCTCCTACGTGAATCAAAATTGGCACTAATTGGTTCTTTGGTAAGCTCTGCAAAAGCCAAGGATTGGTCCATGGAGACTGAACTAATTTCCAAGCTACAGGTGACTAATTTGCAGGGATTTTAGAGAAGAGCAACATATATGTATTTTGGTAAAGAAGAGCTTTGCTGTTATTTTCACAAAATTAACAACAGAAAAAATAAATCTCTGCTGAGGTAGATGAAATAGTTTTTATAATAGAACATATTAAAATGTTACTTGTGCCCAAGTGATGGCTTTGCAATCAATTACCCTTTTTAATTCATTTTTCTAGTATTTCTTTTGCTTCTAAAGGTATCTCACTTAAAGGAGATTCGAAAACAGGACAGCTACAGGAATTGGTCAGATAATGGATAAAACCAGCCTTTTATATATATATGTGTGTGTGTGTGTGTGTGTGTGTGTGTGTGTGTGTGTGTGTATATATATATATATATATATATATATATTCATTCCACAATGGCATTTTAGCTGGTTCAGGAGATTTTTTTTAAGTCACTAAAGCAAGAGTCATCTCTAGGTGGTATTAGGATTCCAGATCATCCTTATTTTCTCCTTTATATTCTTCTGAAGGGATTTTTTTTGGGGGAGGGATAATATGCATGTACTATTTTTATAAACAGAAGAAATAATCCATTTTTACAATTGTTAAGGTTCACAAAAGTAAAAATTACTGAGAAAAAAAATCGCAGCAACATTTTCTAAAATTTATTATTTGGTAATGTGAAGTGATGCAAAATCAACTTTGAGGATTTGATGGGTATATCTGGCCAGTATGTAGTCTACATTATTTTTTTGTAGTATCTGGAATGGGGGAAGTGATTCATTAGGATCTGTACATAAATTGTCATCAGCTTTTATGATTAAAATCTTGTTTTTTCTTGCTCAAATAAGAATTATTCAGGAGCATAAACCTGGAGTAAGCCAAATTTGGAGTATTTTCTTCCATTATTTTTAATTTGCTTTCATTGGGAAAAGGAAGAGTCGCTGTCTTTAGAAGGCCGAGCTGGGGGTGGGGCAGAAGGAACTATGGGGTTATGAGTGAAAGAATGGAATGTGTTGCATTATGTTTTTTGTACTTTTAGGAGAAAAACCACAAATGGCTTTTTCCTCCTAAGAATAGAAGAAATGCCAGACTCCAGGTCAGACCCATGGTTTGTCCAGTACAGTGTCTGTTTCTGTTCATGGTACCACAGGCTGTTTTGAGAGAGCATGTGTGTCTTCTATGATGCCAGCTTCTAAAGGTTAGGGAGTTTGTCAAACATCCTGAGCTCCTCTCATTAGGAACAGAGTCCATTCATTCAATTCAGTGGAACTGGCATATTGAGCCTAGAAGGTCAGCCTTATGTGAATGACCAGTGACTGGATGCTTTGCTAATGGCAAAGCATATTTTGCCAATTGATATCATCAACAGAGACATCTCAAGCAACTTTCGATTCTTTGACCTCCTGATATTTTTTATTTGATCCAAGGTGAACTCACTGAACAACACTGGACATACTGTTACAGGGAAACCCAACATTTGGTTCTGAAAATGGGCAAGAGTGGAGCTTACTGTGGAATTTGTGAAGACAGGACAAACCTGAGGAAGTAAATTGATTTTTTTGGCCAGGATGTAATCGGGCAGATTTAGCTTTGAGGGTCAGGACTGCGGAGGTAATTGTGGACCCAAGTGGTCCAAGGCTTGTGTGGATCCTACTCGACTTAGCCAGAGTGCATTTTATACTCATCGGTGCTTTTAGCCGGATGACTTTTTCATATTTCAGCATATCCTTATTGTTGGCTTGCTGATTGGGTGCCTAAGTAAAAATGAGACCCTTTCATAGTGTTGCTAGTGAATTATAGGAATAACACTTGCCTTATAGACAGACTAAGGTAAATTAAACATTGACTGTCCAATTGTGAGGAGAATAATATGGACCCATGTATTATAATAAGATGGGAAGAGGGCAGGTTTTTTTTTTTAATGCTTCTATGTCAAGAGTCACTGCATTAGAGTATAATAGTTTTAAATGAAGCCACATTTCTAACAAGCGACCAGATAACGAGGATAAATGAAATCTGCAGACAGTCTAGAAGCTTCATTTTAGCCATTATTTATAATCTCTTCTTCCAAACCTTTTATTATGTAGAAAAATTGATTAATTTGCATGTATCTCTTCTCTCTCTGCCCACATGCTCTCTGATACAGGACCGATCAGATAGAGAAATGGACAAGAGAGGAAAGAGGATGGGGCTGAGGCCAGGTGGAGTTGGGGATGTATAATCCCCAAACTGAATAATCAAGCCCAGAATAATCAAGATATACTTTAGGGTCCTAACATTAGTCTTGACATTTAATCATTCGGGACAATGGTACAAACAAAAGGTTGTGTAATAGCATTAATAAAAATGACGTGCTATGGAATGGTTCAGAATAAATATGGCTTTCACTTTAGCATAAAATAGGAATCTGTTCAGCTGGTCTTAATGTTCCCTTAGCACACACAGAAACAGCACTGTTTCATTCCATATCCTCTTATCTATAAGTCCTACATTTAATTTACTACCATTCGAGTTGATTTATAGCTTTGCTTAGCAAAAGTACAGTCTTGATTAAAAGGATATTATCACAGCTGATGGACCTTGAAAGCATTTTTTTCTCAGACCTTCTAATAATTTTGAAAACGACCTGCAGACTCCCATAAGGCTAGATTTTCAAGTCTCTAGTTTTTGCCCACCTGGCTGTGCTTTGAACAATGGTAGTTAGAGTTATGTTTGTTGGCATAGTTTTGCCATATGCTACCTTCTTATCCATCCTTAGGAATGGAAAGTTACTGCAACAGAGTTTTAAAGCAAAGCGGCTTCAGGGAATCTCAGTTCTCTAGGTAGGTGATCTCTTATCTAGCTGATAATTGCAACTACAGTCTTTGTCTCTTGGGATGCTGCCGGGCTGCAGGATCCTCTAATCTGTCTAAAGGAGAATTCAATTATACACGAGGATTATATGCTGGAGTTGCAGTTGTGACAGATGCCTCCCTCAAGAAATACAGAATTAGTTTGGTGCTCATTTTCATGGAGATGACTTAATTTATAAAGCTGGTAATTTCCACAGGTTGGCCAGATTCGGTCATTCCCCACAGCAGACTATTTTCCACTCTCCTGTACTGATTATGCAGTATGACTGTTTGGTGGCATCTAAGGCTCTGGGAGTAAGGAAAATGCTGTTACTCAACAGGTGACAAAATGCTATTATGCTTGGATTCTGTTTAGAACATTATTACCATTCTCCTGATTCCACTAGGTTGAAAAAATGAGTCACTCCAGTTTGGGCTTTATATCATAGTGGAATGTATTTTTGACCTATAAAATAAATTATTTCTCACAAAGGACTCACTTTAAAATCACCATACTTACAGTTCAATTTACCATACTTACAGTTCAATTTACAGGGGCTTTCAGTTATTCAAAATCACAGGAAGACAGAATTTAAAATTGTAAATGTGGTACTGATTCAAAATTGGAAAACTTAGATGTATTTTTTCATATCGAATTTGATGGTGGGGCCTTCTCAAAATATAAGAGTAAATCAGTTTATTTGTGAATAATTTTTATTTGGGTCAACATGTCCTTCCAGTTTGGCCTTATTGAGGTATTATTCACGTACCATACAGTTGGTCTTAACCTCTTTTAATTGTTAAATTACTAGGCTTTAAAATCTGTGAAATTTTTATTGAAGAGCACAGAATGTACTCCTATGAAGAAAAGATTTATGTTTCTAAATCACTTCTAATTTGCCTAAATCACTTTTTCCCCAATACATAGCTACAGTTTGTCAGAACTCAACTGATAATTAGAAGTTATCTAGTTAACCTAGAAAAAAAAATCACCTGGGGAGTTCTTTTTTCAAACTGTACTTGCTGAAGCATGAAACCTCCTGAAATTCTGATAAACTTCATAGCCCTCATCCCCACTCCATGCCAGTTAAACACCACTGACTTATTCTATCACTCTCATCCTGCAGATAGGGAAACAGTCTTCCTCTTACAGTTTTGATTAGAAACCTTAATAAGCGCCGCAATTCTTTTATTTTTTTTTGCAGTTTAAACATGACAGATCTTAATAAATTGAGTTGGAGATGCAAAATTCACTTCAGTGAAAGATGGGGACATAAATTAATTATGCTGTAATATTTTTAAAACAAATTATGAAGGATGTGATATCGTTAAAGGAAAAAATCTCAAAGTCTCTCATCAGAAAGTCAGTATACAGAAACTCTTAACAAATTTATCATTGTCTCAGTACTGTCTCAGGCACTGGGGAGATTAGTAGATGTCCTTTATCCTGGAAATGGCTGATAGCTAAGCACTCATATTTCTTCTCAGCTGTCCACAGTCATTTCCCACAGGGCATGGGAGGCCTGATTATGTTAGTTTTTAAACAACTGCCCTGATTGCATTTTCAGCAAAAGGAGAGTCATAAGAATACTGATGTTAAACAGATAAAGAAATAGCCACAGAGATAGGCTTTAATAAAAAAACATAAACTACTCAGAAGATCCGACAGACTAGTGGTCGGATGGACAGATGAAGACCTGGGGAAAGAACAAAACGGTTTTTCCAGAGGACTTTTTATTTCCTGGAAAATTGGAAAATTTCAGCCTAAGGGTGGAAGAACCAAAAGAAGTTTTTATGGACTCCTTTTCCTCTTCTACACCTTCACATCCATGCAGACAGAAAGAGTAAAGGTCTATGATTTCACTCATCTGCTCTGAAAAGAAGCCTCTCTCCTGGGTAAAAAGATTTAGCTGGCCTTACATCTTCCCTCTAGTACCTTGGATAACCATGCATTCCACTTGAAAACCACTGATCCAAAGAAACCACAGATATGGGAGAACAGGATGCAGTTGTTATGCTTTTGAAATTTCATTTTTATTATCTATGTTTACAAAGAAGTTAGGCACTTTTTATGATTTTTGGCTCTATACACTATTCTGTGTTATGATATTAGGGGAAACGACAGATATCTTTTGATTGGATGCTAAGAAGAGACAAAGTACATTTCTTAGAACAGCAAGAAATCACCCACACTTACTTAGAAGATTATCTTTTGTAGGGCATCACCAAAAGTTTGTCTGTTCCACATAAAAAAAAAAAGTCATAGTGGTCTCTGGGTTAGTATATAAGACACTACAAAAATGCCTAAAAGTGATTTGATATCTTTATTATTCTTAAGTTTAATAGTAGTAGTATATGAGGGCAGTGATGCAGATAGACAGTAAGGGTTTGTCCCTGGCCCACTTTACGCCATTATACATTTTTTTAGAAATAGTCTCTGTAATGAGTGGTGATGTAAGACCTGGTTGCTGTCGTTGCTGTTGTTGTTTTCAGTTTTATCTGTGTTTGCTTATCTACATATAATTCAAGGTTATAAAGAGACTAAACAGTTTGGGAATGGAGTGGAACTTAATTTGAATTGGTGATTGTACCTGAAAACAGGATAGTTGTTTGCTGGTTCTTTAAAGTAAGTTCCCTTGGTCTAGTTCTATATTGTCATGAGCCACAATTTCAGAATGGTGGCAGGATACTTGCCATTGACTGTCTTATTCTACACACAGCCCAGAGTGGTTGTTTCAGTCCCAAACAGAAAAGCGTAACCTAGCACATGTTGGCCTGAGATGGCAAATCAATGTTTTCAGTTTCCATGGCTGTCATAATGGCCTTCAAACCCAAAGTCAGTGCTTTGGAAAGAGAAAACTTATATGCCCTTCCAAAACCAAGGGGAAGGGAAGAACTGGATTCTCTTGAAAGTTAAATTATAACTTTTTATTTCTGTTTCTATGAAGAAGACTGTACTAATAAAACTGCCAATTTCTTTCAGGTGGGTGTACATGGCATTAGAATAGAATTCATCAATGAAAAAGGATCAAAACGCACCGCCACCTACCTACCGGAGGTTGCAAAGGAGCAAGGTCATTGTATTTTATTTCATATGATCTGGTGAAGAATTAAAATATATATATATATATATAATTGAAATACAATATCTGACCTTGCAGTTAGGTCTGATAATTGATCAGTGTCAAATGATAAGAAATGACTCTTCCATCACTGCCACTGCATTGTCTGTACAAAGTCGGTGAATTACACAGAAGTTGAATCTCTGCACTAGAGTTTGACAGCAAGAACATTAAAAAGTATACTTTCAAAAAAGCAAATATTTATAAAAGTCGGATTTTATTTTAGTCAATAGTTTGCTATGAATGTGAAGAGCCATTTTCCTTCATCCCATTAGGCTACAGCCTTGTGCGATATAAACAAGCTTTTTGTTTGACAGTCCAACCACACAGTTCATTGTCAATATCAAATATTTCATTCGTAGGCGGTTGCTCTTACTCATTCTCCTACTATTATGATTGTAGGTTTCCCATTAAGGTTAGAAGCATTGAGAATACATGAAGTAGTATATTATATGTTTGGTCTGCACTTCCCAATCAACAAACATTTTTCCATTTTACAGATAAAGCACAAACCTTTATTAACTACCTCTGTAACACAAAATAACTTTTTACTCTGTAGTATCTTGTCCTTTCTAGTCACTACTAAATTCTGGTTTCATGTTAGTTCAAATTAATATTTCTTTTTTACTTTATGGAGCACTTCTCATCAGAAAGTGCTTGTAATTTGGTTTTCCCATGTTTAGCTCATAAATATATAAGATATGTAACAGAAAATTTAATATCATTAAACCTCCAAGACAGAGAGTTAGTCTTTAAGGCAGCTAGCTGAATATTTGTTTGGGTTACTTTAGAAAATGACTTGATCCTGTGATTCCATTGACTTTGTAGAGCACACCTAAGAGATAGAGGGCCTCAGATATTAGCATACCATCCCATGTCAGAACCGATAAAAACACCCTTGAATATGCACATAAATACACTTGATTGACTACAGAAGATGCCAGTAGGAACAGCAATTACCATAAGTTAGTATAAGAGTCCTAAATCCTACTGAGTTGGCATGATAACATTTAGGCTCTTCTCTCCCTTTTAAAGGTGTTACTGTTAGAGGAGAGTACAATGTGGTTTGTTACTAAGTCATGACTAAGCAGTTACTGCCAGCCTCTTCAGCTTCTTGCCTTCGAATATGGTTGAGATAAAGAAACCACTGTTGTTAGCCATCATGGATAGCTACAATTGAAGGTGTGTGGTGGTGAATCTGCTTCTGTACAGGATGAAATCTTAGCTCTTCTCTGTGATTTTTAGGACCAAAGGAGTTGATGGCATTTGGTAACAGTGATAACTGACCACTCTACAGAGTAATTTTATATTTAACCTGTGTTTGACTGTGTTTTATCTTGTCTACTTTCCACAGGATGGGACCATATTCAGACCATAGACTCTTTACTGAGGAAAGGAGGATACAAAGCTCCAATTACCAGTGAATTCAGGAAAACCATAAAACTGACCAGGTACAGAAGGCATTTTCTAGTGTGAGGCAAACCAGTACATTTTGATACATATGCCTATAATCCTTTGATTTCTTTGGTCTCTCTAACTATACCTGCTTCTCTTCTGAAACAGAGTGGAAATGAATAGCAGGGCCGTACTGTGGGTGGACACAATGGATCCCTGCTTGACAGTAAAGCCTGTATGATATATGAGCCCATCCTTCCCATCTTTAGCTGTGTGTGATTACTCTGGTTTTATATGAGCAAACCCTTGGGGCCCTTAGACTGCATTATTGAAGGAAGTTACCTGAATTAACTATCGGCTAATCTTTGACATTGCTTAGCAGTTCTCAAATTTGAATTTAACATTAGGATTTTGACAGTGATAGAAGTCTCCCATGAAAGCTTGCTGGAAAATACAATTGAGCTAGACTCACAAATGCTAAATAAATTTCTGCATGGGATCAGAGGGATCCTTATTTAAAAAGGAAAATATCAAACATTTAGGGAAATGGGTTGTAGTTTCCATTTATTTTAATTCCATAAAACCACAATAAATGCCTATAATCTAAAAATGGACTCCTCCCAGGTTTGAGGAGTTACATATTTGAAAATGCCTCCATCTCCGCTTTCCCTGAGTTCACAGTCTAGGAGAATAGAATGGCATATACAAAAATGATTATTGATGTAAACCAGAATGTGGTAGATGATGTGAGATCATAAAAAAGGGGAAGAGGAGTTCCAGGAAGGGGTGAAAATAATAGAAAATTTCAAAGAGGAGGTAGATTTCAGAGTGGGCTTGAAAAATGGGCAGAATATTTGACAGGTGGAGAATGGGGGAAGAAAAGGATTAACTGAAAGAGAACTTTGCATGTCAGTACGTGCAGGTATCAAAGTACTGAGCAAGTTCTGAAGAATATTCAGTGGTACATTGGATCAGGTATGAGGGTCTCAAGTTCTGGACTAAGAAGTTTAGGTCTGATTCTATAGCCTAATAGCCATTGATAGCCATTGAAGGGTTTTAAAGAGATGGTTTTAGGGAGGTGTAAGATTGGAATTGGAAACAGGAACATTAGAAGACACTGCTGTTATATAAGAATATCTGGCAGCAGTCCAAAGTGGGTAAAATGGGAGCCTTAACAAGAGCTGTGGCAGTGGGATGGGATGAAAGGAGGAAACAGATAAGAAAATATTGCGGAAGAAATGAAAAGATGGTCATCATTCAGAAGAAGGGAAGAACAAGTCCCGGCTTTAATCTAGATAAAAGGGACCAAGGCGATCTCTTTAACCAAGGGAGGGATCACAGAAGGAAACTTATGTTTCTTAAAGTCATCAATTCTGGATTTGAAGTGCTTCCTGGGATGTCTATATAGAAATGTCTAGTAATCACTGAAAATGTACATGTGTGGTGCTCATGGACAGAGATCGTGATTTGGAATCATCTGTAAAAAGGACAGAGTTGAAGCTATGAGGATAGGGTTCACCACGTGGGGACAGAGCATAAGGTCAAAAGAACTGAAAGTAAAAATGTAAGAAAATTCTACAAGGCAGGAGTAGAACGAGTAGTCAGAGAGATAAGGAGTAGTGTGAGAGGCAGGGAGAGATTCAAGGGCGTTGGAGTTGTGTGGCCCATGGCACAAGAGAGCTTCAAAAAGGGCAGTCCCACAATGGAGATGTCAAGCGGAACGAGGGGTAGGCTTCTGAAAGAACAGTGTCTGTGGAAGACTGACAGTAGAAGCCAAGATGCACTGGGCTAAGGAGTAGTGTGAGATGAGAAAATATATTACTCTTGAGAAGCATGGCAATGAAAAAGCTAGAGATGGGGAAAAAGAGGTTTGGAATACCAGGATTAAGAAAAGCTTTTTGTTATAACTGTTTTTACTTAATGATGAGACCTAAGTAGATATGTAGACAGAGGGAAAGGAATAGTAAAAGAGGGAGCGATAGAAGATCACAGAAGAAAAAGTAGTCAAGCAAATGAGATGTTTACATAATGGCAATACGTTGGCTTTGCTCTGTTCCTTCCTGTTAGCAAACTGGGGTTGAGAGGGCAATAAAATTTCTAGAACAATTTAAGCAGGGAGTAGTAGAGTGGAAAGAGTGCTGGACTCAGACTCTGGATTCCTGTATCCTTGCTACTTATTAGTAGTGCGTAATGTTGGGCAAGTCACTGCTCCTCTCTGGACCTTTGTTTCCCGATCTATAAAATTATCTCAAAGATCCTTCCTAGCTCTGATGCTGGCATGTCAGCTATTTCTTGATGTTAATTTTGTCTCTTCCTTGATTTTCTTTCAGGTACCGTAGTGAAAAGATGACCCTGAGCTATGCTGAATACCTTGCTCATCGCCAGCATCATCATTTCCAAAATGGCATTGGGCATCCCCTTCCACCATACAACCATTATTCCTGACACTGAGCCGCACAACCAGTCACTGGGCCTCTCTGCAGACCTCTTCCCAGGAGACCCTACCCCTCCTTATTCTAGCTATCTCTTTTACTGTACCATCTTATGATGATAGTTTCCGTTGCCATGGTGAATCTTCGACATCGTCAAGTAAGATCATTATGGTAACGGGTAGGAAAATGGAATTTGTTAAGAAGATCCTGTTTTATTATTTCAGATCATTGAGAATTTATACACACACACACACACACGTGTGTGTGTGTGTATATATATATATGTATTTTTCAGCATATATAACTTTGGGGATTTTCTTTCTTTACAATATTATATAGAATTTCGCTTTGCTGTCTCAATCAGGTTTCTATTTTTCTGTCCATCTTGTCTTACATTCCTCTTTTTCTTCTGTTCATTTGTTCTTTCTTTCTCTCTTCCTTCCTTCTTTTGACTGTGGATGGAAGAAATTGTGCAGTTTTTAAGTATTTTATTTAGGTTTTTCTTTAGTTTTCCTCAGAAGGATAATTTTTCATAGCTGAGTTTGGGAGTGATTCATATGAAATTCAGGTATTTGTGTATTATTCTTGAATTCGTCTGAAATTCATTTTGCTATGTGAGCTTAGTATGTGGATCTTTTCTCCTTAAGTATGTTTTACCCATGGTCAGAATATACAAACTTTAGTTTTACTATAGATCATTTGAAGGTCCGTGATAGGGCTTGTCACAGAGAGTGAGAAATCATTTGTGCCTATTGTGCTGATTATCACAAGAGAGACTGCCTCATCACTTTATAGAACCAACTTACAAACTAAAACACTGTTTTAAGAAAGTACAAGCTACCTTGCAAATATGCTATAGAAACCATTTTGAAAAGCAGCGAGTATCAGGAAGAGAACAGATACAGAATTTAGTGCCTTTGAGATGAATATAATTAAGTGGAATTAAGAGGGGTTAGAAAAAAGGCAATTTAGAGAAATATTCTTGTAAAATTTTATTGTTCTATATGTGAAGCAACAGATTAGACAAATTCCTTACACTTAAGTATTTTTTTAAGCTGAAAAAAATTATTTTGAGCAAATAACCAAAAAGAGACATTTGTTTATTATGTATTAATTTAAATTTGTTAGCTTTAGGTTTCAATAAGTCATGATTGGCCAGAGGCAATTTTAGCTACCATTTAAAGAAATGATAAAGGTAATCTAGTGAAACAAAAGTTCATATGTGCCATGATTTCAGATGTCTGTCATCGGGACAATACTAGAGTTTTAGAAGTACTATAATATAGCTTGAATCTCTTTCTGCACTACATACTTTTGATAGAAACACATTTACAATGTTGATGTTATGTTATACCTGTAAAAATGGAGTTGGCATTTGGATATGATATAGTTGTTAGAGCTGAGCTCATTTGCAGTGCTAGTCTTCCCAGGGTGCATAAAGAGAACTTCCTCACGTCACCAGGAGGTACGTATGTATATCCCCTGGAAAAATGACAGGATTATGGAGAAAGATTACTCTTCATCTTATGGAAGTAAGTTTGTGTGTGTGTGTGTGTGTGTGTGTGTGTGTGTGTGTGTGTAATTTTTTCAAAAAGGAAACCAATATATCAAGTGATGAATATAAGTATTGTGCAGAATATATAGTCTAAAAGTATGAGATGTTACTGAATATCAAAATGGCATAGCTTATACATATAGTTGCTGTGACAAGTGACAGACAGTTCAGAATCTGAAAACCCTTTTCTAGTTTGTGAGATGATTGGCTGAATTCCTTCTGCTTGCCATTGTGGCAAATCAAACTGCTTTAATTTTTTAATGAGAATTCTCAGAAGTTCATTGATATTCCTTCATCCACAGCATCTGTTGAAATAACCGTTTTCAGTTGTGATGCCTTAACTAAGAAGCCAATTGTTAGCCTGAAATGCAATCTCTGTAGCCAGTTCCATTGAACCTGGAGATTAGTCAGAGAATGCTAGCTGTTGGGTTTTAGAAAGGGATTTTGAGTCCTTTCATTTCTACTTGGGAACATTTTGGAGCAGATAGTCTTTCAGTATAAAAACAAGTGGCTACCTGAAGGAAACTTTTTCTTGCCCTTATAGGGAAACTGAGCACAAGCTGAATGAAATGTCTGCTGCAAAAAAAAAAAAAGTAAATAAATCAAACTGAAGAGAGACAAAGTAGACCAATGTCGATCCATCTTATCCATCATCTCATCAGTTCAACAGGCTCCTCATCCTGGGCGAGCTCATGGTTACAAGTTTTTTAAAGATCTATTACATACATATGTGTGTGTGCATACATATACTTACACATACATACATACATATGTGTGTTTATGTATTTAATGGTGCTAATCAAGCTTGAGCAGGTCACGTGACTGGTCATGCGGACTCTAAAATCATATCAGATTTTTTAAATTTCTTGATATATGCAGATGTTATATAGGTTTTCTTACCAGTATGATAATGTTATACTGAAAAAATAAATAACCATCCTGCAGGCTTCAGAGGACGAGGTCAGCAATATTTCCCACCATGGCTTGGGGGAAAAGGATAGTTTTGTCTCCTTTTATATTCAGATTAATGCACAGTCCATTTTTGTCTCTAAGTAGCTGTTGACTAAAAGACTTTGTAGTGTAAAGGGTGTTATACAAACTGTAATGGTGTGCTTCAAACAAACAAATGCTAGACCCTTTCACCTTTGTCGTGTATTACAAAGTTGTTAAATATGTGGTTTGAATTAACTTTAAACATGTCGAAATATGTAGCATGTGTTTTTAACTCCGACAAAGATTTTAATTGCACAGGTTGTGTTCTAGCCAGTTGTGGTTTATTTGTTCCGAAACACAAATGTGAATTGCACTTATCACCAGAATATTGTATAAGTTCGATGATCTTTAAATAGCTCAGAAGTAATACTTGAACTTCATTTGAGTAGCACAAAGTTTACATAGCCCCCCTTTTAAATGTTAATTAGTTCCATTTGTGTTTTCCTTTTTCAAATGCAACTGGGTAATTTTCCTCTTGGAAAATAGTACATATTTTACTTTGGTATGTAGCAAAAGGCTTCCATTTCTGGAAGAGTTTTCTTGTTCTTAAAGTCAGCCAGGTACTAGATTCTAAAAAAAGCATTTGCCCCCCACCCCCTTCATCAAGTGGCCTTCTGACTGCACGAGAATGTGCTACTACTCTTTCCAGTCTCCCCTACCATGAGAGGTCGGTGTCATTGATGCAGGAAGTGCAAGATTTGCTCTTTTTCCCCACCCCACGTGAAGCCATTATAAGATTTTCAGTCCAGTGCATACAGTCCCAATGCCCAGCACACCGGATGTTTGTATACTGGCCTCTTTTCATGTGTTCAAATGTGCAGGAAATTTGAAACTGTCATCTGGAATAGGTTCCATCTCTTACGTGTGTTAGATCAAAACCAAAGAAGCCCCCAGCCATGTCCAAATGCTGCTCCAAAAGCCTGCTTTCCAGTCCTTACAAAAATCCTGCAGGATTAAATATGTTAACTTTTTTATTTTTGTACAGTTTCTAAGTGATTTTTGCTAGTGACGTTAAATTGAATTAAGTTTATTTGAGGGGTGTGAGCAACTCCTCCATTTAAATAAACTGGTGACTTTCCTTTTATTTTTTAAAAGCAGAAACCCGTTGCGTGCCTCTCGATTTAAGGATTTCTGATTACATTATTCTTAAGACCAGCATTGATCCTTTATATACAAAGATATGTTTTCCTTGTTTTTTATTACTGTTTCCGAAGAAAATAAACCTTTTATTTTGCTCTGGACCCAGTAACTGCGCTGGTACATAGACGCACTGAGAAAACACTTTTGTAACCACCTCTGACTGTTTTTGTACATCAAAGTTGATTACTTTTGAAATATTTGGATCTAGTTTCTAAGTTATTTTAGTGTTTTATATGTTCCCCGAAATCACTTTAAATCGGTCACCAGCATAATGAATTTTTGGTGATGCCATGGTGAGACTTGTAATGAGCAAAAGCTACCTGGAGTAGCTTTTTTCCCCCTTCTTTCTTAGGAACCTGTTTTTTGATTACAGTAAGACATCACAGATTACCTGAAATCCCTTCAGGTATAACTAGATCCTCCTTCCTTCCACATTTAATTGCTTAATAGTTTGAGGAAACTCCTGGAAATGGGCATTTTATATGACATGTATGGCTTTAAAATAAATATTAAAAATGCAAAAAGAAAAATGAGAAGATTTATGTGGGTCTGTAAGGTATGGCTGTGGAAAGATATTGTAGTAGTTTTGACACTATTGTTATTACCTTTAAAATCATTTACCCAATAAAATGTTAAAACTGATTTGCCATTTCTTGTTTCCTTCTTTAACCTGCCTCATCGTGGGATGTTGGTCTTGTGGGTACTTCTTACTAAAACACTCAAAGTTGAAGACTTGAAATAATATAGGAACTGGAGTTGATTTCTTTCCAAAATAGCACTTGGAAAATCTCACTGGCCTGCAGCTGCTCCCTACCGTATGATTTGCCTACATCATCCTTTTGCCTAGCCCTGAACCCTGGCTTGGTGATATAGTGTAGCCTGTATTGGACAGTCTGCCCTGGTCACCAATCTGAGCCAAGCAACAGACTTGAATTCTGGGAGCAGCTTAGCTATGCTTATGCTTAAGCCTGCTCCAAATTATTGGGTGTTTCCCCTTTGCGAGCTGGTTCAGGGTAGTAGCAGTGTCCTGCAGTGAAACCATCTGATGAGGTGGGATGTCTTTCTTTTGCCCTCAAGGACAGAATCTGAAAATGCAAGACATGGCCTCTCGGAGCCTGTACATACTCATACACACACTAGGTATACCACGCACTTAAACTCATTGCCCATTACTTTTTCATTTCAGAGTGGGATGAGACGAAATCTATTCCCAACTTGAGCCTGAGGAAGATGTCGGAGTGTAGGGCAGGGCATCTAGTGCTACTGACTTTCAAGGGCCAGAGAAAAGTCAGCATCAACAAAGGAATCTCTTCCTGTGCCACCTCTATCAGTTGCCTTCGCGCTTTCTCTATGCAAAGGCTGCCAAGGACACTTAAAATACCTCGTTTTTTTTTTTCTAAATCATTGGCTGTCTCAGTTTCATCATGCATATTCCAGAATTAATGGCTAGTGAATATATTCAGGACAATTTTCTGTTACATTGCCTCAAAGCCCCATTACCCATGGGAACTTGATGACACGTGCTTATGGTGATCACAGTGACCAAAACCAGCCATCTCAGATCCTAGAGTAGGGGTTGTGGTTTGAATACTGCTCCACTAAGGCAGCCATCTGCTCAAGGTTTACCCAGTTTCATTATTCATGTTTACTGGTACATTGGATTTTTAAAAAATGACTTAGAGAATATTAATAGGTTCAGGTAGAATGAAGTAATTTAATGAGCCCACAACATTCATTTCTATAGCATTAGTGGTTAACTCAATGATCTGGACAGATTTCAACTTCGGTAATCACACCCTACCTACCTAAATTCTTCCCAGAGTTTTGGCATTTCCTCTTTAGATTTCATGCCCCACTGGGCACCTTCTAAATCGCTCACTGCCTTAGCTGTGTGGGATGAGGCAGTTCCTCTCTGTTGATGGAAAATACTTTCACAGCCAAGGGGTACTATCAGTGTGAGCTGGGGAAAGTCTGCTGTGAGATCACACCTAGATTCAGAGCTTCCAGTCAGGAGACTTAGTGAATGCCCATTCAGAGAATGGCTTCTCTAACTTTGTGCAGCTCTGACTGCATGAGCTGATACAAGGGTGGATTTGGGGTAAGCTCTGATGGCTTCCCGTCTGTTTGCCCAGGCTTTTCACCTGCAGGAGGAATAGTTGAGGGGAGGATACAACTGAGGCAGGCCTTGGGCATACTGCTTTGGCTATTACAGTTAAAAGCCTTCCTTGATCCTGTAGCCCATGGTATAATCTCCTGTTCCAAACCCCAAGCCTATTGAAAGAAATCTTTTAAGAATCGGAGGAAACTGCCTTAGGTCCTAAGCATTGTTCTGAAGCCAGTCGGTCTCCTCATCCCAAGAACTCACTTACAACTGGGTTTAAAAATGACTCAGTATATTACGTTCAGAATATATCGACTATGTATCTCAAATTGTTTATATGGACTGACCCAGAGAGCTAGTGGAAGGCATGCACTTTATATAAACAAACACTGCCCTGCACTTGATGATTTCCATCATGACAGATGATATTAATTCAACAGAGGTTACATGTAGGATGTGCTAAGTGTGGAGCACAAGGCTGGGCAATGGCTGCATTATGTGCCTCTGTGCTCACCGTCTGCCCTAGTGTCCTTGAGCTCACACTCCCATTCTAAAAGGACATAGCCAAGTCACAAGGGACTGGTAATTTGTTCATCCTTTAGTCTCCCTCCATTGGTAGAAGAACCTTTTTACCTTTTAATCAAAACCTTAGCTGGCCTCTCAATATGTCACAAATACGAGATTAAAAGTAGTATCATTGTTATAAACTGCAAGAGTTATACCAGTTACTTATAAAGTTAAGGAGAATGATGAGGGGTTTTTATGACTATGAAAATTGTAATTAGGGTAATAGACGACAACTGCAGCTATAATCTCCATTTATTTCTGTATTCTGTTTGGCTATACAACAGCAAGAAGGGCCCGATTTACACAAAGAAGAGGTGATATCTTACTCGTATAGTTTTATGAATGTGGGTGCTTATAGGCCTAAATCGTAAAATATTGGTAACAGTCACAACTTCCTGAGCCAGGTCTGAGAAGGCCTACATACAAGAAGTTTAGGCAGGAGAAACATCACTCCTGAAGCCTGAACAGAAATGAGTCAACCTGATGGCTCCTGCTAACCCACTGGTGGTCTTCAGTTGCCATTGTGAATGTAATATCTAAGGTGTTTGTTAGGTGTTTTTTTTGGGGGGGAGGGGGTAAATTTTAAACATTTACACACACATTTTTTTTAAATCAATTGTTTATGGAAACTTGGATCAGTTCCAACAGAATGTCAGATCCCACAGGACAATCTGAAAACTACTGCTAGAGCCCCAACATGTCCAGTTATTGTGGCAAGCTGTCATTTCATCTCCTTTTCCATTTTGGCCTTTTCCTCCCAAATGTCAGGCTCGATGTGATCCATCAATATTTACTGAGTGTCTGTCCCCCTAGAGGCATGGCACTGTGCTTGGTTTCAGAATGAATATAATTTCACAAAACAAATTCAGTCTACTCTGAGCTAAGAGATGTGAGAGGCATGCAAGTTTGGTTTAGTTGGGATAAGTCATTCAGACTGGGGCCCAGACAACGTTGGGCTGGCTTTCCAGGGGTCTCCTAAATGGCTTCCACTTCAGAGTGGCATTAGAGCAGAGTTGCGGCTGCCCCCGTTGAGAAATGGCATTTCTTTGTCCTTCCGACATGTCAACAGCAGAAATCACCTCACATTGGGCATGACCATGATTTGTGAAGTGGAGGAGATTACTTCTGTTCCAACAATGTGGCTTAGTCTCTATAGAGTAGGAATGTGCAAGGTGGTTGGGAGAGAAATACTGTGATTGTATAAGAAACAGATTTATGTACATGCAGAACAGCATTTGGTGCTGCAAGTTGTGTTTCTTGCTGTAAAGACTGCCTTCTGAAAGGCATCAGGCCCTTCTCATGGCCAGGAGAGAGAGAACAGCACAAATAGACTATGCCCTTTGCTCTAAGAGGCTGCCTTGAGACCTGAGGAGGAGAGAAAAGTTTATATCATTCCTACTGGTTGAAAAATTACTCCATAGGGGAAAAAACTATTCATGGGGCAGGAGGAGAGAGAGAGTAGTAGAGAAGTAGAGAAGTCAGAGTAACTTTCTGAATCACCTGTTACGTAGAAAGGGCAGGAAGGCAGCATTAAGTCTAGTTATTGTAAAACAGGAAACACAACTGGTACACAATAGAATGTTTAAATCACATTTTAATGGACAGGAAGTTGCTGAGAGTTATAGCCATTGCCTGAACACCAGGCAGTTTTGAAACTAGTTTATACAGTCGCTTTTCATCAAACTAGCATTTCCATCTAAATGGTATTCCGGATTCATCCAAGGTTACTGAGTGTGACAAAATATATAAGTGGATGTGTGTGTATCAGCATAGGAGATAGGGGCAATCTCCCAATCTAGACAGCTGAATGGGCAATCATATTCCCTACTCCCACAAATCCTGAACACAGTAGAAAGGGTGTCTTGGACTGGAAAGAGTGTGAAACCTCCATCTTTTTTGAAGGACAGTACTAGTGTAAGCAATGCAAACATGTCCCTAAAGCTTCTCGACTTCAGATATTCAAATGAAATTCCAGGAACTCTGCATGGAGACGTTGCCACCCCATTGGGATAGGCCTTAGAAATGGGCCCTTTCCCAGAACTGTGCTCAGGGACAGTGGTGAGTGGCCATAGTGACCTCTGTATATGAAGCCATGCCCCTTGGTGACTTGGTTCTTGTTTATCTTGCCTAGCATATTAATGAATGATGGAATTTAAAAGGGGAACACGCTGCTAATCTGGTTGTTCAATCAGGATGGGAATGTTCCTGTGGGGTAGATGGTCCTAACCTGCCCCTTATCTCTCTCATTTGGATTTGTACCACTCCAGAACAATCTGTGGACTTGAAGAAGCTCATATAGAAATTGCTAATAGCCCTAGGCTGGGAAAGGACAAGCAGTGCCCTTAGCATTAGGGAAAGGCTTACACAGTGAGTACTGCAAGCAGGGTGCACAAGGCACTTGAAAATTAAAAAGAAACTCCTTTCTTTTCACCCACTTTTTTCAACTTCTTTTATTGTGGTAAAATTCATACATAACATACAATTAGCCACTTTAAAGTGTACGATTTAGTGGTATTTGGTGTATTCACAATGTCGCACAACCACCGGCTCTCTCTAGTTTTCAAACTTTTTCACCACTCCAAAATAATACCCCATCCTCCTTAAGAAGTCACTCCCCATTCTGCCCTGGCCCCATCCCCTGAGTAACCTCTAATCTTCCTGTTTCTCTGAATTTGCTTAATTTGGGTAGATCATACAAATGGAGTCATATGATGTGTTATATTTTGTTGCTGGCTTTTTAAAAATTTATTCAATGTAATGTTTTCAAGGTTCATCAAGTTGTTACACATTTTAGTACTTTGTTCTTTTTTATGGCTGAATAAGATTTCATTGTATGTGTATACAACAATTTGTTTAATCATTCATCCAACAAAGGACATTTGGCTGTTTCAACCATTTGGCTGTTATGATCAATACTGCTATAAACATTTGTGCCTAAGTTTCTGTGTGGGTATACGTTTTCATTTCTCTTGGGTATATACTTAGGCATGGACTTGCTGGGTTATATGGTTAATTCTATGTTTAACTTTTTAAGGAACAATCAAACTATTTCTACAGTGGCTGTGCCATTTTACAGTCCCACCAGTAATGTATGAAATTTCCAGTTTCTCTACATCCTCACCAATGCTTCTTATTATCTGTATTTTTTATTATAGCCACCCTACTGGGCATGAAATAGAATTTCACTGGGGCTTTGAATTGCATTTCCTTAATGACCAGTGATGTTGAAAACCTTATGTGTTTATTGGTCATTTAGAGAAATGTCTTTTCAAGTCCTTTGCCCAGTTTTATTTGGGTTGTTTTGCATTGGGTTATTGAGTTTTAAGAGCTTTTTAAAAATATATATTTAAGGTATTAAACCCTTACAGGTACATGATTTGAAAATATTTTCTCCCATTCTGTAGTTTGTCTTTTTTCCTATCCTCGATAATGTCCTTTGATAAATAAAAGTTTTTATCTTTTATGAAGTCCAATTTATCTATTTTTCTTTTGTGGCTCATGTTTTTGGTGTCAAATCTAAGAATCCATTGGCAAGTCCTAGATCATGAAACTATTTCTTCTAATAGTTTTAGACCTTCTATTTAGATTGTTGATTTATTTTGAGTTATTTTTTGTATGTGGTATGAGTCCAACTTTTTTTTTAATGTGGTTATTCAGTTGTCCCAATATCATTTGTTGAAACGACTATTCTTTCCCCCAACTAAATGGTCTTGGTATTCTTGTTGAAAACCAATTGACCATAAAAGTTTGGGTTTATTTCTGAACTCTCAATTCTATTTCATTGGTCTATATGTCTATTCTTATGCCAGTACCACACTGTTTTGATTACTCTAGCTCTGTAGTAAGTTTTGAAATTGAGAAGTGTGAGACCTACTGCTTTGCTTTGCTTTTTCACTATCGTTTGGGCTACTGAAGTACACTTGAGATTCCTTTTAAATTTGAAGAATGAATGTTCCATTTCTGCAAAAAAAAACATTAGAATTTTGATAGGGACTGCATTGAATCTGTAGATCACTTTAAGGACTACAGTCATGCACTGCTTAACGGTGGGGATACATTCTGAAAAAGGCATCATTAGGCAATATTGTCATTGTGTAAACATCATAGACTGCACTCACATAAATCTAGATGGTATAGCCTACAATACATTGAAGTTATATGGTATACCACCATCGTATATGTGGTCTGTCATTGACCAAAACATCGTTATGTGGCACATGACTATATTGCCATTTTTAAAATATTAAGTCTTCCAATCCATGACCACAAGATGCCTTTCCACTTAAGTCTTAAGCCTTTTACCTCCTAGGCTAAATTTATTCCTAGGTCTTTTATTTATTTATTTGTTTGTTTGTTTAGGATGCTATTCTAAATGGAATTGTTTTTCTCAACCTCCTTTACAGATTGTTTATTACTGACATACAGAAATACAACTGAGTTTTATGTGTTGATCTTATACCCTGCATCCATCTATCTATCCATCTATCATCTATATCTGTCATCTATCATCTATTATCGATGTGTCTATCTATGTACCTAGTGTCTATCTATCTATCTATCATCTATCATCTCTCTCCCCCCCCCTCTCTATTAGCTCTAGTAATTTTGTGTGTGTGTGCATTCTCTGAGATTATATATATTGAGAATCACATCTGCAGATATAGTTTTACCTCTTCCAATTTGGATGCCTTTTATTTCTTTCTCTTACCTAATTGCTCTGGCTAGGACTTCCAATGTTGAATAACAGAGGTGATAGCAGACATCCTTGTCTTGTTTCTGATCTCAGCGGGGAAACTTCCATTCTTTAACCATTGAGTATGATATTAGCTGTGGGTTTTACATATATGTCCTTTATTATTTTAAGAAATTGCTTTCTATTCTTTGCCTGCTAAGTGTTTTTATTATGAAAGGGTGTTGACTTTTGTCAAATGTTTTTTTTTCCTGTGTCTGTGGAAAGGATCATTTCCCCCTGTGGTATATTGCATTGGTTGATTTTCTTATATTGAACCACCCTTACATTTCTGGGATAAATCCCACTTGGTCATAGTATACAATACTTTTAAGGTGCATTTGAATTCAGTTTCCTGGTATTTCACTGAGGATTTTTCTGTCTATATTCATAAAGGATACTGGTCAGTGTTTTTTTCCTACGGTATCTTTATCTGGCTTTGGTATCAGAGTAATGCTGGCTTTATAGAATGTGTTGGGAAATGTTCCTTCCTCTTCTATTTTTTTGGAAGAGTTTGAATAGGACTAGTGTTAAATCATTACATGTTTGGTAGAATTCACCAATGAAGCCTGGGGTTTTTTTCCTAGTTGAGAGGTTTTTGATTACTCATTCAATCACTTTACTTGTTATAGGCCTGTTCAGATTTTTTTTATTTTCTAGAGTCAGTTTTTGTAATTGTTGTTTCTAGGAACTTGTCCATTTCATCAAGACTAATTTGTTAGTATACATCTGCTTATACCATTCTCTTACAATCTTTTTAATTTGTGTAAGATTGGAAGTTAAATCTGTGCTTTCATTTCCAATTAATTATTTGTCTTTTTTTTCTTAATATGTCTAAAGCTCTTTCAATTTTGCTGATCTTTTTAAAGAGCCAACTATTCATTTCATTGGTCTAATTTTTTCCTCTATTTTCTATTTCATTTATCTCTGCTCTAATTTTTGTTTCCTTCCTTCTATTGGCTTTACATTTAGTTTGCTCTTCGATTTCTAGTTCAAGGTATAAAGGTAAGGTGTTGAGTTCAAAGCTTCCTTTTCAATGTAGGTGTTTACGGCTATAAACTTAACTTTGAACACTTCATGTATCATAAGTTTTGGTACATTATATTTTCATTTTAATTCATCTCAAAGCATTTTCTAAATTCCCTAGTGCCTTCTTCTTTAACCCATTGGTTGTTTAAGAGTATGTTGTTTAGTTTCCACATATTAATAAAAAAAGTTTTTTCTTAGCTATCCTTCTACTTCTCATTTCTAGCTTCATTTTATTTGGTCAGAGAAGATTCTTTATATGATTGAAATCTTTTAAAACTTATTGAGAATTGTTTTATGGCCTAAAGTATGGTCTATCCTGGAGGATGTTCCATGTACACTTGAGAAGAATGTGTGCTCTGCATTTGTTGTGTATTCTTGTATATATCTTGTAGGTCTAGTTTGTAATGTTATTCAAGTCTTCTATTCTTTATTGGTCTATTGTCTAAATGGTCTACCCATTATTTCAAGTAGGATATAGAAGTCTTGACCTGTTCTAGTAGAACTATTTCTCCTTTCAATTCTGTAAATGTTTTTTCATATCTTTTGGAGCTGTGTTGTTTGGTATGTATATGTTTATAATTGTTATATCTTCTTGATAAATTGATCCTTTTATCAATAAACATGCCTTTCTTTGTATCCTGTAATAATTTTTTTCAATTAAAATATATTTTACCTGGTATTATTTAGACATCCAGCTCTCTTTTGGTTACTATTTGTATTGAATATCTCTCCCCATCCTTTCACTTTCAACTTATTTATATCTTTGTATTAAAACTGAATCTCTATAAGCAGCATATAGTTAAATCATGTTTTTTTAAAACCTATTTTGAGAATATCTGTCATTTATTTGGTGAGTTTAACCCTTTTGCATTTCAAGTGATTACTGATAATGAATGATATTTTCTGCCATTGTGCTATTTGTTTTCTATATGTCATATCCTTTTTGTTCCTCGGTTCCCCCAAAACTGCCTTCTTTTGTGTTAGGTGGATTTTTTTTTCTAATGCACCATTTGATTCCCTCTTCATTTTCTTTTCTGTAGCTTTTATTTATTTTCTTAGTGGTTACCACGGGGATTATAATTCACATCCTAAATTTATAACATAGTTTGATCACCTTTTGCTTTTCTTTATTTTCCTTTTAAATGGACTGTAATTTTAGAGCACTTTAAACTTCACAGCAAAGTTGAGCAGAAAGTACAGAGAGTTTACATATACTCCCTGTCCTAACTCCTACCCTGCCTCTCCCCACACAGCCTTCCCTACTATCAACATCCCACACCAGAGTGGTACATTTGTTGCAATTGATTGGCCTACATTGATACATCATTATTACTCAAAGTCCATGGTTTACATTAGAGTTCACTCTTGATATTGTACAGTCTAAGGATTTTGACAAATGTATAATAAAATGTATTCATCATTATAACATAATACAGAGTAGTTTCACTGCCGTAAAAATCATCTGCGCTTCGACTTTTCATCCCTCCCTACCCCCAGCCTTGGAAACCACTGATCTTGATCAACCTTGTTTAATAATTATAATAGACAACATTTATTGAATGCATATGCATATGTGAGCTAAGGACCATATTATACACTTTTCAACAGCTTTATGAATTTCCCATTTTACAGAATAAGAATCAAGTTCAAAGGGGTTGTCAGTTATCGAAGGCCACCTAGGTACAAAGTGGTAGAGCCAGGCAGGATTCAAACCAAGTTTGTCAAGTACCAGAGACTGAGCCTTTTATCATTTACTCTACTGTCTTGATAGGATGAAAATGATGGTGACAACGGTGGTGGCAGTGGTGGTAATAATGGTAGTAGTAGTGGCATCTAACTTTTATGTCAACAGTGCTTAAAATGTGTCAAGCACTGTGCTAAGTGTCTTTTCAATCCTCACACTAGCTCTATGAAGTAGGTACTATTATTGTTGTCATTTTATAGATGAGAAAACTGAGACTCAGAGAGGTTAAATAAGTCTCCCTCAAATGCACAGAATCTACTCAGTGAAGGCTAGTGACTGTCATTGAAGACTTCATTTTGACCATCCACCATCTCTCTGTAGGGCTAGAGATGGGAAAGACATAGGACAAGGTCTTTCTCTGAAAACTCATTGGTTGGTTTAATTTTTAAAGTTCCAAATCCAGAGACTTAAATATGTTATTTGACTCTTTCCTAAGGACACATGAAGTCTGACAGCACTGCTCTCAGGGCAGCAGACTACCCTTAGCTGTCCAGACTGAGTTACTGTATATCTTGTCACAGGAAGACTGCCACTAGGCTTCTGGGTACACGACTTGGGCTCAGAAATAGCCCCCTAATCGGCCTCATCAGCTTTGAAGGAGGCCACTGCAGGAGGAGCCTAAGTAGGCCAACACTTTAACCCAGTTACATGAGGGCAGCTGTAATCCGGGCTGATCATGTCTTGCTAAGCTCTTGGGGGCGGCGCGGGGAGAATGTCCACAAACTGCTTCCTGTGCCCAAGTATCTCTCTGGATCTCACTGCAGACACTCCTTCACCTTCTGGAAGAGCTTGGAGTAAAGGCTACAAGGGCCAAGCTTAATTCGAGTGGCAGCCAGGACTGAGGGAAAGTTGCTGGTAATTTCCAAATGCAGTCACTGTCCACGGCTTAGGCTACCCTTAGGCCAAGATGTTGCTTTCCTTAAAAAGCCTACTACCTGACCCTTATTCCACCTTGTCAGAAGAGGTGGGGAAATTATCGTCTTCCTCTGTGTGGGCCAGACAGCCACTCATGTCAACCCAGGGAGTTCAGGTCAGGCTGGGCTCCTTTCCCCCACTCCTTTCCCATCTCACCTCTGGCAATGACTAGCCCTGGGAGTTCCCTAGGGAAGCAGGCTGAGCTGTCTGGCCAGGCTGTGACTGCGATATAAAGAAACCAGAGCTGTTAGAGATGGCTTGCCGGGCTTCCTCCCCAACTCTCTTACTCGCCTTCCCTCAATTGTAGTTGGCATGGTGGGCTTCCTTATGCAGGTGCACTCTGCCTCCTCCCTCTCATGTCCCACTAACCATCTTCCCCAAGCGAGAACTCAACAAAGTGGGCACCCCTCTGCTCAGGAAGCAGAAAGCTTGCCTGGCCTGGGTAGATGCTGTCAGGAAAGAAAAAGGATGGAGTGTTAAAATGAGGCTATCTGCCACAAGTTTGTTTGTAAGTTTTTTTCAAATAGGGTTTGTCTACCAGGTAGGTGACTCTCGTGGGGAAAAGGAAGAGGAAACAAAAGTAACAATTATGACATTTCCACAACTCTAAGAGGCTTCAGATTATAAAATGTCCACTACTTTATGTACTGTGGAAGAAGAAAAGTTGCTGATTAAACTATGCCATACCACTGCTTGTTCAATGCATCCCGCATTTAGAAACGTTAAAATGTAAAACAAAAAAAGGTTTTATGAAACACAGAATACTTTAAAAGTGAAGTATCACCTAGTCTCCACACCCCAACCACACAGGGCACATTAAGGCACAGTGGGTGAGTGTGTCAAAACTTCAACTAACCTCTAGGCTCTGAGAACAAGCACAATAACCACACTGTCAGGAAATAGGAGCCCCTTGCACTGGACAGGACTTTATAGGTGAAAGCCCACTCACACCCATTTATCTCACTGGATGTCTCACAGCTGCTTTGGAGTTCAGAGCGGTATGACTTGGCCAAGGACACCCAGCATTTAAGAGGAGAATGGAAAACTCAGACTACAGGCCCCATCTGCTGAGTCCTGGCACCATGCTTAATGAGCACTATCTAGGAGAAGGTAGAGAGACAGAACTGGTAAGGGTATATATAAGTGGCTTTTAAACCTTTTTCCAATGAAATTATTCACAGCCTCTCAATGTACGAAACAGAATAAAATTGATTTTGTTCTGGGTGAAGAAAGGGGAAAGGCTAGAACCGCAGCCACATTGTCCCAACCCATTCTTCCTCTCAGGTGGCCCCTTGAAGCTATGAGGAACAATTTCCAAACCTGTGGCGTAAGGGTGCTTCAACTATATTGATAATATCCTTTCTCTTAAGCTGGATTTAGGTGTTTCTCTTTATACCTTTCATTATATCTTAAAATTTTCATTTCAAAAAGGTACTAGTGTAGGTGGTCATTCAGAAAGATGACTCACAACCTAAAAACTTAAACTAAAAACAAAACAAAAGTTGTCTTTGAATTATAAGCTGGGGTGAGGCCTGGACATTGAAACTATTTTTAAAGCTCCCTAGGTGATTCTAATATGCAGGGAAATTTATGACCCTCTGTATTAGTGGTATCTTGTCAGCTCCAACATTCAGAAATCTGAGGGTATATCCTGGAGCCCACAAGAAGGCCCCTCCATTCTCAGGAACCAGAATACTTGAGAGCCCAGAGTTTTTCTAAAAAGATAATAGCAAAGGGATTTGGACTCCTGGGAATCAGGAAAGAGGGAAGGCACAGTTGAAGGGACAGCAAAAGCAGGCATCACTTCTGCAGGTCCCTTGGATGGAGCCGGGAGAGGCAGAAGAGACAAAAACTGGTGGTTGGAGCAGAGATGCAGCTAGGAGTGGATAATTGGAAAGAACATCTATGCGGCTATGCTATGGGCCTTGTCACTTATCAGAGATATGTCAAGGAAGCATCCACCCTCCTTGCTAAGACCTGCTTTGTTATTTTGAGATGCTGATGCTACTGGCTGGCTGAGATGCAGAAGAAGCTGCGCAGAAGTTAGGAATTCCACTGTGGAGGGCAAAGCCCTTTGGGTCGTCCATTAGCAACAGGAGCTGCCTTCTCTACTGCCTCCCTGGGAGATACTTAAAGTCCTTTGCCAAGCAGCTCAGACATCCCAGATTTGAAACCTGCCCTCAGCTGGGGAAATGCTGACTGGAAGAGGGGTGGCTACAGGCAGTAACAGAGTTCTTGACTTTGAACTAGGCCAGCCTTGCCTTCTGCCAATGTTAGCAAACCACGTATCCTTTGAAAAAGCCATTGCATTTGTCAGACTGACATCTGTGTATCTCTGTTCCTCCACTGGACTTGACAAACCAGGACAAGGGAAAAACTCACTGGAGGATCAGGTCATAACCATCCCACGCTGCTCCCTACCCCTCTCCAAGGGGTATGTGACACATTCATGGGCAGGTGGGGCTTTTGCCATGAAAACACCAACTCTGTGTGCTCTGAAGAACGGAGGGGTGACACTGGTGGAGATGAACCTGGTAGAGATTAGCCAAAGATATGGAAAAGCAGTTGTATGCCTTGCTTACCCCCTGCCCAGAGGTCTAGAGAAGAGTCAGGGGGAAAAGGATACCGTCTCAGTTCTCTTCCCTCCCAGCACCACCTCCTCATCTAGGATCCCAGCTGCAGAGAACCCTGCAGAGAAGCAGGATAGGCCCCTCAACAAGGAGGCCCAGTAGCTAAAGCTTGAGATGCCTGGGCAAACAGAGGCACACTGCCCACATGGGAAAACTCAGTAGCTATGTGGCCAACGATTTTCTCTCAGGTAACAATGGTGCAACCCACCATTTTGTAGCACTCCAAGATAAGATATTGTTCACTGAGCACCTTCTATGGAGCAGGTCTTGCACCTGGAGGATAGATCAGACCCCACCCTGCCCTCAAGGAGCTCATTTTTGTCTACAGAGGGAGAAAAAACCTTAAGGAATTACATGATAGGGGGCAAATGGCTGCCTAAGAGTGAGCACCAGGAGCTGTGAGAGCCAAGTGGAAAGGGACCTAATGTCAACTGGGGTTCAGGGAAAACTGCACAGGAACTGACACTTGAGCTGAGGCCTTAGGACTGGAAAGGAGAGTGGGGAGCACAAAGAGAAGGGCAAAGAAGAGGAAAATGGCATGACATGAAAAAATGGAGTGAGATACACCTGGAGTAAAGGGTCTCTCCTGCTGTGTGGTTCTTGGGGGTCTGGGGGTGAGGAGATAAAGCCTAGATGTTTATAGGGATCAGGGAGATGATGTTGTCAGAACTGCATCTGAAAGATCATTGTCTGCCGTATGGGGACCAACTGGAGCAGAGGCAAAGGGAGAAGCACTAGCCCAGGGGAGAGGAGACCATGGCCTAGGTCACTGGTGTTTAGCTCTGTCTGAAAAGTTATGGGCCCAATTTTCCTCCCCTCTTTCCAGCAGCCTCTTTCCATCCTTCCTTCTGGGCCAGTTCTAATGTGGCCCTGTGTCCCTGCCGCCCAATTCCTATGCCTTTCAGTTCTGCTCTGAGGCTTGGTAGTGTCAGGCCTGTAGGCGGCAGAAAAAAACAAAAAAACAAAAAAAATATGACCTTGACTTGTCTGTGTCATGCAGTCATGGGTCCCACTTTCCTCTCTCTTGCCTTCCACCTCACTGCTTAGCTCTCTTCCTGTTTCTCTCCTGGGCAAGGTCTGCCCAGTAACCCCAGAAGCCCAGACAGGCCATGGAGTCTAGAGGTGAGTGTAAACCACAAGGGCTTTGTAGTCCAACCAACTGACTTTGCATCCCAGCTCCTCCATTTATTAGCTCTGAACCTCAATTTTCTCAGTTTCTGCCTATCAGGTGGTGACAGCATTACCAGTCAGCTTTCGTGGGGATCACAGGAGGCAGTGTGTGTGGAGGGATTTAGCACTGTACCTGGTACACAGCTGTAGCTATTGCTTTGCAAATGGAGAACCTGGGATGGCAGGAGAACAAATGACTTGCCATAGCTGGTGGATGTGTGGCCCAGAATCACAGAGCTCTGTGTCATTGAGAGCCTGGGTGCCCAACTACTGGCCAGTGAGAGCCAGCACTAGGGGCCACTTTGGCTAGCTGTGTCCCTCTAGAAGCAGCAGTACCAGCAAAACACCAAGGAGGGCCTCTGTCTGCTATAAACACAGGCTGGGCTAATCACAGTCACCATGGGCTGCTCAGTGGGTAGCCTTGGAAAAACAGGCCTGACTATGCCCAAAGTACATGGTTATCTTGTTCACTCTTCCCCATAGGACAATCTGACCTGTGCTGGACACAGGCGTGTTGAACAGTTCTGGCACAGAGCCACTCTTTAGGGAGCTTGGGATGAGTGGCCCTGAACACATTTGGTTTCAAAGTTGCCTTCTCTAGCTCACTCATCCAGCCTGGCCTCGTGTACCGTGGGCCCAGCAAGCCCAGCACATGTCCCCAGCAAACAATCCCTGCTAAGAGCAAAAGGCCCGCTGGATCCCGGGCATCCCTGGAGGAAGCGGGCAGCACATGGGAATCTAAGACACACTTCTAGCCACATGGCGAAGCTGTGCTGAGAGCGCCAGCTACCCTTTGGTGGGCCCTCCAGGGCATGGGAGACCAATGGTGCCTTTTGTCTATTTTTCAAATAGAGAGTTCTGGGAAGCAAGGGCCAGGACTCCTGGGTTCTCATAAATCTTTTAATAACAGCAAATGAAGAAAACATTGTAATAGTAAGACCCATGGTGAGGGCTCCTTTTCATCCAGGGATCTTCAAAAACAGAAACACCTAAGACTAAAACTCAGAACGCTAAGTATACCAATTGATGACCATTTATTTCCAGAGATGACTGATAAACCATTCTGGTACAAACACAAGGTTTTAGAAAACAGGAAAAACACATTACAAAATGCTCCAAGAGGTGAGCAGACCCGGTGGGGCGCAGAGCACCCAAGAACCAGCTTAGCAAAAATATTCACCCTGTTGCTGTTTAGGGGGATTACAAAGACCGGTCCTAAAGGGAACCACTGAAGGGGAAGGGTGAAAGGGATGGGTCTGCCCAGTGCATAGCAATCCCGCCTTGGGAATGAGGAAAGATGGGGAGGGGTGGTAAGAGGGACGGAGGCATTTGCCCAATTTCCTGGCAGAAATAATTACATATCAGACTATCTGATTCTCTCTACTGCAATAACATCAACATAAATGAAGAATTCTTTAAAATATAATACAAAACTGACACCAAAAGAAAGTTTCCAAACCAACAGCTTTGCCCGAAATGACTATTGTTTCATGCCGCTGAGTAGCAAACCACTATCCAAAAATGTCACAGATAAGAGCAACAACAAGCTACTATGTTTTCCTGAGCACAAATTGGCTCAATCTATATACCAAAGAGGAAGGCTCACTCCCTATCATAAATTCTACCCACCTCCCAGAGGGCAGGGCAGAGCCAGGCATGCAACAGGGAGGCCCCTTCTCAGTCTGGGGCCTTGTCAAAGAGCACTCGAGGGACTGTGGGAACTTCCCCCTCATGCCTGGTGTGGATTTATCAAAACCAACACTGCACCTGCATCTTGTCCTGCAGTGTCATTCCTTCTTTTTTCTTCCCACACCTCCCCTTCAGTCTTCCAAAGAGGACAGATGACTCTGGATCAACATCTATAGATCCAGGGAATCTGTTTGGCTGAGGTAGCGGGAGGAAGGTCCTGCTGCCACCCTCTGAGCCACCCAGCTCACTCCCAAGGTGCTGCCTAGCCCCAACACCAGTGTACGGAGACCTGCTGACAACTTGTTATCTGTGGGGAGCTGTGTCTGCTCCCCAGCACACTAAATTACTAATAAGCACAAATAGTAAAGCCCTGGCTGAGGCTATAGCAAAAGGGATGATCTGATAGCTAGACTTGAGGTACTGGATGGTAAAGTGCACTGACCACCCCCCCACCGCCACACACACACACACACATGCGCGCGCACACACACATCCTGACCACCTTGTAAGCAGCTTCTGTGAACGCTTAGAAGTCTAAGGAGAAAGAGAGAATATTGACTTGAGGATACAGAGTTTGTACCTTCCTCACAAGCTGACAGAGGTACACAACACTGGGTCTCTGGGAAGAAAATGGGCCAGATCATCTTTGGTGTACAAAAGCAAATACTGAGACTGCAAGCAGGCATGACCTTCTTTCTGCTATTCTGAGCTGGTGCCACAAGTTGGGTAGCTGAACAGACTGTTCTTGTTGGCCCAGATTTTTGACCAAGGCTACCTGGAAGCTTAAGGGAGCACTCCTTTCCCTTCCTGAGGCTATTTCCAAATAAACTGTCCACTTCTACACTCTCAGACACACACTAAGCACCCACACTCTGGCGAATGGCATATAGAAAACTGGACAAGGAAAGCCCTCAGGAGGAGCTGGGAAGCCTGGGCCTGCTGGTTTGGGTGTCACCCTCCAAGGAAGACTGCCGTGGTGCTAGCCAGGCTACCTTTCTGCATGGGCTTGTCCCAAGGTAAGAGTGAGGTACAGACCAATTCACATGCACACCGCTCCCTAACAACACCCAAATATAGGCCATGACCCCTATGGAGCCTCTGGATTAAGCTTACTCTCTGTTCTTTGCACTTATATGTTTCTGAGACAACCTGGACCCAAGAACCCCTGTATGTCCCCTTCACTTACCCCTCCCTCTGACAGATATATCTGTCTCTGGCCTGGCCTGGCTACGTACATGGTTTTTCTTTTCTTCTTCCTTCCAAGCAGCAGAAAATGGCAGCCAGAATGGGGCACTGAGCTGTAGCCAGGGCAAACACAAGCTTTCAGAGGCATGCCAATGTACGGAAGGCTCAATCCAACCGGCAACTGGTGCCATGCCACACAGACAGGGAAAGAGAGCACCTGTAGAGTCGCTATGCCATTGTGACATTCTAAAGCTGAGCATCTTCCCCACCCAGGCTGCTGGCCCCCAGCTGAGGCACAGATCATCTGTCTACAAGGACTCTGTGTTGTGGTAGGGGATAGGACAGGCCCCCAGGGACTTCACTGATGACCTCTTTCCAACCCTTCCTTGTGTGAAGAGGCCAATGGGCACCAAGGCCTTACACATGTCCTCATCAGCCCATCCTACGTGCAGCAGTTTGATGGCAAGCAGAGCAAATCCAGCCACTCAGGAGGTGCCTCTTCTGGAGGACAACCTTAGGGTGAGAAGCACCAAGAAAAACTTGGCCAAACCCTCAAAGATGGCAAAAGAAAATGAAAGTTTTATGTCATAAGGAGCTCATGAGGATTCAAAATGCATCCCTATATCCTGGTGATTGATCTCCTCGATGTCAGCAGGCCTCTGCAAAGGGACAATTCCAAGGTTGGTTCCCTGGGCCTCAGCCTACTCAGAGAGACCCTCCTGCATTCTGTTGCTTCCTGTAGGTCCATTTGCTAAAATCATGACTGCTGAGTCACTGAAGGTCAATATACATCTAATATGGTAATACCTGAAGTACTAGAATTGGATCGGGGCAACTGGGTTGCCTAAAGTGGGAGAGGGAAGGGGAGACCCACCAGCGGAAGTCACTGAGTCATCTTTTCTGTTCTTAAGCGAATCTGTTTTTAACCAAATCTGTGCTTACTATGAGCTAACAAGGAATCAGCAAAAGCCCGATCTCCCTTCTTGAGATCCATGTATGACTGAGTTCAACTCTTTCAACAAAAGGTCTTCCTTCAGGAGCACCTGAACCTCCACCCATGGTACCTCTTTTTCAACCTAGACATGGGTTTTGGGGATGGGCAGTACGGGGAGCATGTGATGTCCCCAACACTAAACAATTCAGCACTGAGTCTGGCTATAGTGATGACATCTGGCCCTAGGGAACACCAGCAGGATGTGTATCTTCCCAAACCCAGGATGCTACATATCCTGTTAAAATCACAAAATGCATTGACAAGAGCTCCTCCATAGACAGGTCCTGATGCAAGGATTCTCCTAACTCAACCAGCCAAAAAACAAACAGAAAGCAAAAAGCAAAATGAAACAAAAACTCAACTCTAGCTCATCCTTTCCTAAAGCTGCCTTTAAAAGAGAAAGAACATTTCGGGGCACTCAAGATTAAAATGGAATTTACTATTAACAATAAACTAAAATGGAACATACGATTCAAAACACTTTTTTCCCCTCAGGTTACTACTGCTGATTAACTTCTGCGCTTACTTCCAACTAGGATATAGGTTGAACTGCAGCTCTCACAGGCAGAAATACCTAGGGTCCTGCCTAGTAATAGTTGTGGACATTTTAACCTTGTTCACTTTGGATTTGCTATTGCAGCACCTATCCATCCCCCCTCAATGGAGTCTAGATCTCGGGTTCGTTAGTGCCCCACCTCCCACCACAGGAAGCCTCCTGGAGGGAGTGGCTGTTTGCTCTGAGTCATGGGACACCAGTGTGAAGAATCTGGTCGGTTCTATTTTGGCCATCATCTGGGAAATCCCTTGGCTCTTCACTTGCTGCTGGTATAGAAACAAGGCCTCAGTCCCCTTACGGTGGGGGCTATGTTAGAGACAAAAGGGGACCCCAGCATAAGCCTGGAGGTCCCTGGCAGTGGAGAAATGAAACACAATCAATCTTAGCACTTCGATGCCAAAAGAACTACTGCTTGTTGTTCCTTTTCTCCTCAACCAGCTGTTGTTAAAGTACCAACCAGCAGAGTGAAAACCACTGACTACCATCTTCCCATGTAAGGCCACTGGGAGCAGGGAGAAAGAGTAAAGTGAAGGAGGACATATCCAGCCCTCAGCACTATACCCCAGGTTCCAGGAGACACCCTAAGAGGAAGAGCTGGGGAAGGAAGAGTTGTGGAAGAAAGGGACAGAGAGGAAGAAAAAAGAAACACACCAAACACCCTACTGCCCTCTCCCATGATTTCATTAGGAACTGGGTGTTCTCCAGGTCAAGCCAAGACTTGTTTCCTCAGGGAAAAATAAGGAAAAAAAAAGCACCTTCAGTCTATTTTCTTGGCTGGAAGCCGGAGCAAATCCAGCAGATATTTACACAAGGGCCCAACCATGTATGAGAACAGGATGACCAGCTTCCCGTGGGTCATGGTCATGAGAGTCTGGTGTCCCGAGGCCCAGATGCGATACCAGGGGCCGTAGAATGGGTCTGAGATGGCCGGACACAGCATGTTGTTCAAATTCACTTCGGTGACCTGCAGGGACAAGGGAGGTAGAGTGAGCGTTCACCATCCTTAGGCTTTCTCTGGCTTCTGCCAGTTCAGCCATCTCTACCTAATGGGGGACTAGACAAGTAGGGATTGGCAAATCCCTACCTGTTCATAATGAGATTTCTCTCCCCTAGGTTTTATGAGTGGATCGAGGCTAGAACCCTCTGGAGGTGATGGGGGAGGTTGTCCAGTGGAAAAGCTTTTTGGTTTTGTTCTGTCTTGTCTTCTGGGTTGGGCCCAGAGTCTGATTCTATTCCTAAGCATCTACTATGTACCTAGTCCTCAGAGAGGTGTTATGGGAGAAAAGAGCAGTCAGCATCATGGTCCCTGCCTCCACAGAACTGGCAACCAATCAAGTCGAGATGATCAGTTTTCCCACATCTGACCTCAGACCAGACAGTGCTCACAGGGTCTTCCCCACCAGGAGATTTGTGGAGTATACAGAATGGGGGCTGAGTTTTCAGGAAAGATTTCATGAGGAAAGTGGCACCTGAACTGACTCATGAAGAATGAATGAGGGTCACAGCAAGGAATGGACTAAGCAAAGCCTTCCTTGTAGGAGGTGTGACCTGAGCCAGGCCCGGAGGTGGGACTGAGCATGGTATGTATGGTGACATGAAGACACTGACTCCTCCGGAATCAAAGAGACCCAGTAGAGAGCAGTAAAAATAAGGGTGTGAAGGTCATCTTGTTTCATCTCTGCTGTGAAGGCAGCATGCACACTTTCAGCAAAGAGCTCGAACCACACCACCCACCCAAGGTAAACCAGAGAAGAACAATACACCAGGGTGGGGAAGAGAAGGTGACTGCTTCCACAAAGACACTGATGACATTGGTTACATGCCCTAGGCCTACAAGGTCTCACAGGCTCCACATGGCTAATGCTCCATTAATACTCCTAGCACACAAAACCAGACATGCCACTCCTGCCCTAAAGACGGCTACAGCACCTGTCTTCCAATGCCCTTCAAGCCCATTCATGTTAAAGACAAGTCCTCACCACCTGTTGGGGAGGTTAGGGGTTTTGTACCACGTCACAGAGAGGTGGAGAGCTCTCTGCCCTCGAGCATGTGGTGACTCACTCACAGCAATAGCAGAACCAAAACTTGAACTTGGGTGCCCTGACCCCCCAGTCACAGCCCTGAGCTCTTCCTATTCATTTCACCACCAACAGACACCCATGTATACTCAGCAATCTTGGCCTCTGAATAACTCTACTACTGAGTCCAGCCATTAACCTCACTCCAGGCAGGTCTGAACACCCCAAAATGCCACTGCCTTCAACACGGCACTTCCACTGGCCACACAGCTCAGGGCCTGGGAGTAGGCCCAGAATGGACCTAAGGTCAGAAGCCTTCCTAGACCCAGAGTATGGGTTAGGGTCCTGCCTCCTCATAGGGTCCACAGCAGACCACTTTCCAGTTGTAGCTCACTGTTCCTAATCCATGTGGCCATGAGTGAAAGGCATCCTTGCCTCCTCATGGATGAAAGAAATAGTCATTACTGAAGGATTCAGAAAACTCTTTAGCAAGGCCAAGGCTGTAGATCATAAATCAGCAACCCAGACACAACAATCTGACATCTTGGCCTTCGGCATCTTATATTTTCAAAACAAAATGATACACCAGCACTAACCAGGATTATCAAAGATTAATGGAGAACTCCAAACAGAGGGGAGAGAAGGGGAGAGAACTAGACTTACCAGGCCCAGGATCTGCAAGATGCTGAAGTGATAAAAAAACATGAGGCCAGTTGAGAGAAGGGCCCACTGGAAACTGCTGAGAGGCTCTGGGGTGTAAGCACCTGGAGGAAAAGAGGAGACGGTGAGATGGCAGAGTTGGTGACCCACTTCTCGTCCTTTGCCCCATGAGGATGCAGGTGCTGAGGCCACAGCTGCTGCCTGCTGATTACCCCCTGTTGCTACTCAGCGACAGCTACCTAAGATACAGCCCTACTAATTAGCTGGGTACTCCAATCAACCCCTTCCCAATCCCGGTTCTGCCACGTAATGCTGGGGCCATTACGAATTCTGAAGAGAGGAATTTTCTTTATTATAATAGTAATAAAATAAGATGTGACTAAAATTTAAATATGCTCTAACTGCAAAATAGAAACTGATTTTGCATATGAAAGAAGAATGTAAAATATATCTTAAATTTTTATACAATTACATGTTGAAATATTTAATATAGTTAAATAAGATACATCATTAAAATTTATATTTTTAAAAAAGTAATACATGCTCGTTAGAAGAAATTTATGAAATGTTAACAAGTAGAACCAAAATGGAGGAAAAGAAGAAAAACATCCCTGGTACCCTATCGCCCAAATGTAACCACTGCTAACTCATGGGTGTGTCTCCTTGGTTCCTGTCTCTATGCCTTAGGAGTCCCTTTTCTTCCTTTTTAAATTACTAATTGGGGTTTTACTGTATATACAATTATATATACTTCATTTCCTCATTTTTTTAACCATCCCCTCATGTTTCAGAAGAGAAATGTCATTGAGGAAGTATGGCATGGTGGCTGAGAATGTTAACTTTGATGCCAGATTTGGTTTCAAATCTGCATTCTACCATTTACTGGCTGTGTGACCCTGGAAATGTTGTTTACAGTCCCTGAATCTCAGTTGACTTGTTTTTAGAAAGGAGTTATCTCCATTATAGTAGTCCTACCTACTTCTTAAAGTTGTTGTGAGGGGTAAAGGATATAATATACTGAGAGCTCTTAGAACAGGATCTGGTATAATGTAAGTGTGCAGTGCATGCTAGATATCATTACAAAACTATTATTATTCAAATGACTAAAGAATGTGCCACATCAAATGACTGTGCCATTCCCCAACTGTTAGACAACTCCCTCCCCCCTGGAATAGCAAGAATTATATTTTCCCTCTATCGTCAATAAGAACCACCATCCTAGTAGGCTTAGATGTATTCCAGAGCTTGCAGAACAGGAATATGGCTTATAGGATGTTGTGGGTATCGCTCTGAATGGAGACTTGGAGGGAGGTGCTCCAGAATGAAAGGAACCTGGAATCCTTCACCCAAAGCAAGTACGTGGCAACATTACATCCTGGAGTATTTTCCCAAGTCAGTTTTTCACTGATTCATCCATTCATTCAGCAGTTATTAGGCACCTATTATATTCTCAGCCCTGTGCCAAGATTGGAAGATAAGAATATAATGATGACAGGCACCCTGCAGTCTCGGACTCACAGTCTGGCATGTGAGAAACACGAACCAGTTAACAATTAGAAACCAGTATGATGGGTGTGATGACCAAGGTCTGTGCCACTTACGATGGGAGAACAGAACTCAGCTTTGGGGAGAAGATGTAGAAACAGGACTGCTTCTTCATAGTGGGGACAAGGACTCCTGAAGGACAAATAAGACTTAAGAAAGGGCCTAGGCATGCCAGAGCACCAGCCTGAACTCAGGCAGACGTGAATGGGAGCAAGGCAATTCAGAAAATGATGGTAAGATTTGGGGCCACAAAGGAGGGTATGGTGAGGTAATTAGCAGAAATGAGACTGAAGAGGTTGGCAGAGTTGGTCCACTCGTAGCTAGGGCACGTAGCACCTCAGGAGCCAGGCTGAGGGCTTTGGCTTCCATCCTGTGCTGCAGGGCCATGAATCCAAATGTCTCAAGTTTCAGGCAGGTAACAGAGCAAGAAGTGACCAGGGACAAAGACACATTAGGGATGCTGGAGATTGGCCAACTGGAAAGTCCATGCCCTTTCTAAGGAAGGCAACCACCACTCAGTTTCATCCAATCATTGCCCTGTAAGGATGTGGGCCCAGAGTTGCTAGTTTTTTTCACTTTTGTAAGAGAGGCCAGAAATATGAACTTTTATGTGGAATTTCCTGATTTTTAAATGTTGGCAAATAATTCAAAATGTTTTAAGAATGCTCAACAGACCAAACAAAACATGTCTTCTTGGATGGATTTCAGCCCACGGGTGGCCAGCTTTGAGCTCTGCTGCAGAGCCACAGAAAGCAGTAGAAGCCTTGAAGAAGAAAAGTGATGTGATCAGATGTGTGCTTGAGAAAGATCATACTGGCCCACCAGTGTATGGGGGATGGACTGGAGCAGTGGGAGCTGAGACAAGGAGACTGCTGTGGAAACCCTTTGAAGATAATAGCAGTGGAGCTGGAAAAAGTGGAGGAAAAATCACCAGGACATGGTAGAAGATTGGATATTAGGGGGAAGGGCGAGGAAGACTCTCAGGGTTCTAGCTTGGGCATCATTGGGGTGATAATGCCAATTAACAAATGATGAGGCCAATTTTAGATGTTGAAATTGAAGTGTCTGTGGAATAGCCAAGTGGAAATGTCTCTTATGTGGCTGGATGCATTCTGCAAACTATGGTGTGATGGGGAAGAGTGTGGGCACTAGAGCCCGGCAGACAGATTTTTCAAATACGGGCTCTTGTCACTTATTAACTCCAGGGCCTTGAGTAAGCCTCAGTAACTCTTGAGCTGAGGTTCACTGATCTATAAAGTGAGATGCTGCTGTCTACTTCACAAAGGTTGTTGGATAGATGAGATAATTTAAGTAATTATTATAGTGCCATATCTGGAAGTTAACAAATGCTGATTATTTTTATTATGACAGGCACACCTTAGAGATATTGCAGGTTTGGTTCCAGACCACCGCAGTATGAAAGTTGCATAAGAAAATTACATTTACATTATACTGTGGTCTATTAAGTGTGCATTATATCTAAAAAGACAACATGCATACCTTAATGTAAAAACATTTTACTGCTAAAAAATGCTAACCATCATCTGAGCCTTGAATGAATTATCATTTTGCTGGTGGAGGGTCTTGCCTCAATGTTGTTGAAAACTCAATATCTGAGAAGCAAAATAAAGTGAGGTATGCTTGTATATGAATCACAAACTCAGTGAAGAGGATGGAAATGAACATCCATATATAGGAGTCATCAGCACATAACAGTAACCAAAGTTATAAGAGCCTATGTAGAGCAAAAGAGGAAGAAGGCTGGAGGCAGAACACCAAGAAACACCATGGGGTGGAGGGGAAAAGAAGAGTGAGGTGGGGTGATCGAAGCCAAGTGGGTCTTCTGGGGGAGCACTCAGCCCTGCTCCCCGAACAAGAGGCAGGCTCACAGCATATCTGGGTCAGAAGGCCCTTTGAGGGCATCAGATTCATCCCTCCACTTTATATATGGAGAAACTAAGGCTGGGAGATGAGCTGTGCCACAGCCAAAGATACAACAGCAGAGCACCAGGCTCTCAAACACTGCCAGGGGACTCATTGTTCAACGCACCTTTTGCCACTTGCCTAGATCACCATTACACCAAGTTGTACTGTCTCTTTCCTTGTCTGTCTACCTGTCTAGATCAGAGTACCTATGGGTCGATAACTGTGTGGGACTCATTTCTGTGTTCACTGAGCTATACACTTACACTTTGTGCACATTCCTGTCTGCTGAAGGAGTGAGAATTGGGCACGGTGCTATCACCCTGGCTGCTGGGGATGTAAAGGGGAAGAAGAGCTGACCTTGAGGACCAACAGGCGCTGAAGTTGCATTTCATGCCACTCTTCTGCTTGGCTCCCCCTAGTACAGCTGGAGAGTAGTGACAGGCCCCATGGGCCATGTGGTGGCCGCAGGAAAGGGATAGAGGGGGCAGTATCCTCAGCTAGGAGGCGGCTTAGTCACAGACCTGGGGAAAGCTGGGACAAGGCCTCAACCACTGGGCAGCCCTGCTCTCATTGTGCTCCTCTCTGCCCTGCCCTGTGATATGGAGGAAAAAGAATACTCAGATACTTCCAGGGGTCATGTTTCTCAGTGCTCTCACTACCAACTTGCCCAAACCCCCAGTTTTGTCCCATTCCATCTGTGTTGCATCATACATCCTACTCCAGCCTCTTAGTTCCCTGAGGGAGGCATTGCTCCTGAATTACCTCTTCACTTCTAGTACCCGGTACACAGTAGGGACTCAATAAGTTATTGCTGCATGGGTAAATGAAGGGCACAGACTTTCTGAAGAATCATAAAACCATAACCCTTTGGCTCAACAATCCTACACTGAGGACTACCATCGAATATCTAAAAAACCAACAATCCACCCCTATTTGCACAAAGATATTTATACCTGTACTGCTGAAAATATTGAGAAATGGAAACAAACCAAATGTGGAGATAAGTTAAGTAAACTCTGGAACCTCAATGTTGTGCAACGGTCCACTGCAATTCAAATGATAACCAGACAAACTAAGTCCCTGGCTAGTAAAGGCAAGCAAGTGTAAAAGAATACCAAACAGTATGACGTTGATGGAAAATACAGCTTAGTGGTTCAAAACAAAGGCTTTGGGTCAGACAGCCATGAGTTTAAATACTGCCTCTGCCACTGACTATACGGGTGACCATGTGTTGCCCCTCTAAGCTCGTTTTCCCATATGTAGACTGGAGGTAGCATCTATTTCTCGGGGCTGCTGAATGAAATAAGAGATGGAAAAGTAAATACAGCAGCTAGCTTGGCACACAGATGGCAGCTGCCCTTTTTACCATGTCAACCACAGGCATCTTATAAAAGACTAGAAAACGGAATCTTTTAAGAAGTGATCTTCTCTAGGAAGGGGACGTTGTGGTCTCCACTGTCTTTTTACTTTTGGTTCTTTTCATTGCAAAGATAATCAATTATTCGATTTCTTTGAAAACTAAAGGAAAAAAAAGAAAGGACCCTGAGAATACATGACCCAGTCTATATAGATATATGCAAATTGTATGCAAACACACATCATTCTTTTTTTCTATATACCTGCATGTGGCCCTTGGGATAATACCAGTGAAAAACCAGTTTTCCTCTAAAGGAAAACAGAAACTTAAGCACGTTCAGAAAAATTAAACATGTAAAACTTTTTTCTGCTTAAGGAAAAAAAATGTGACATTTTCTGCTAGCATCTTCTATCTCAGGAGGATAGAAGCATTTCAGCTTTAAAGGTGTGTGGGGAGGTGGGGTAGGGAGAGGCTAGATAATAGCTTTTTCTGAAATCAATTTATGCCAGAAAGAGGCTTTATGAGTGCTGGGAAGGAAGTCAATTGCACCATCAGCAGCAAAGACCTATCCCCAGAGTGGCCTCCCAAGGGCCCTTTCTCTCATAATTCCATCCAGGAAGGCCTTACACCAAGGAAATGAAACCAGGCATGGTGGCATCCCTTTCTCCAATCTTTTTCCTGCTACCTTCAATTCATTTACTTCTACATGTTACCCATCCATTCAATATTGACTGAGTGCACTCTGGGCATCGTACTGCATGCTAGGCAGTGGGGATAAGGAAGCAAAGATAGCTCCTGCCTTTGAGAATGACCCTGCAGCTTACAACTGAACAATGAATGAGACGGTGCAATAAGGTAAGCACAGTAAGTAATGGGGACACCAAGGAAAGGTAGCTGGAGAAGATAACAGTTGAGGTGGGTTTTCAAAAACGAGGACTTTGGGTAAGAGCTTGAAGGAAGGAAAGGACACTCTGGGCAGTGGATACAGCCTGAGAAAAAGTGCAGAGGCATGAAACAGCATGCCATTTGCATGTGATCACAAACAGTTCTGTATTCCTGGAGCATAAAGTAGGAGGGACATGTGTCAGGAGATGAAGCTGAAGATGTAAGAGCGTGGGGTCAGGTCACGAAGTGCTTTGACTGCCATCCCAGGGAACTTGGCCTTTATCCTATACACAATGAGAAGCCATTCAGAGGCTTTAAACAAGGTCAAGTTATGTTTTGACTAGCTAGACTACTGTGGCAGTAATGTGGACGATGGACTGGAGAAGGACAAGATTGAAGATCACTTAGATTCTGCTGCAGAGATATAGATGACTTGGCAATTTGACATGAAGGAGACATTTAAGGTGAGTCCCAGTTCTAGGACTTCAGTAACTGAAAGGAGTCGACTGAGGAGGGAGACAAGTTCAGGCTGGAGCGTGCCAACACTGAATGTCAATCATGATATCCAAGCAGACATCTCCAATAGGTTGTGGATGTCCAGGTCTAGCATTTAGGAGAGGTAGGTGGCCTAGAAACAGAGCTTGGAGTATAGATAAGATCAAGGAGAAAGACTCCACAGAATGAAATTAAGGAACCAAGGACAGAGCCTGGGAAACAGAAATAGTTGCCAAAAGGAAGATAAGATTAAAGGTTGCCACTAGCCACATGTGAAAATTTACATGGAAACTAATCACAATTAAAATGACAAGTTTGACTCCTCAGTCTCACCACATTTCAAGTGCTCAATAAACCACATATGGCTAGTGGGTACCATAAAGGACAGTTCAGAGATAGAACATTCACATCATCACATAAAATTACACTGGGGACGCGCTTCTCTATGAGGTACAGTAAATGAAAGACAAATAATTTCCACTGGTTTTGGCAAAATTCAGGCCACTGGTAATCTTTGCTATAACAATATCAGGAAAGTAGTGATACAGGAGCTGGCTAACAAAAGATGAAGAAAAGTTTTCTAGGCGCACAAAGTAAGGAAGGGAATTCCGGGAAAAGAGAACAGGGTATGCAAACTTATAGAGGAATCTTTGGCCAAATTCCCAATATTTAAATTGCTTCTTTGAATGTCCCCTTCATCCTTTTGTTCTTACCCAACCTACCTCTCCCCAAGAGGAGCCTGCTTCATCTCTAGCCCTCCAAAATAGTCACTGTTTTTTCTCCTTCGGCCCATGCAGGTATGGTAGGTGTCTTCTTTCTTTGCATTGCTGTTTCCAGACCACTGGTGCTCCTTTCTCCCTGAAATCTCATGACCATTATACTTTACCACCCACTAGCCTTCCCTTTTACAGTTGTCTACAAACATATGGATCATGGTCCTCAATATTTCTTGAGGATATTAGTACCTGACTTGGTAGCACTCTCTCCAAAACCGTTCCTGTCACAATTCTTGATAATTTCAACATATGCCTAGATGAACTTTCCAATATCCTGGCCTCTCTGTTCTTTGACCTCTTCTCCTCAGTGATTATGTCCTCTGTCACAACTCAGCCATTCATCCTCATGGTCATTCTCGAGACCTTATAGTTACAAATATCTGCAGCTCCTCCATAAATCAACCATTCCCTTTTTCCAGCTTACTCCCTCTGACCTCATCAGTACACTTCTTTGACTCCAGCATAATCTGTGGTCCATTGGTTCTGCCATGTTTTTGCTGTCCCTCATGGTTCCTTCTTTCCTCCTTAAGTTCCATGGCCCATCATTCTTATTTTCCCTGGCATACACCTTTGACTCCATTGAGCCTCTCACTGTTGCACCCATCTTGAAAAAAATCCAGCCTTGGTTAAGTCCCAATCTTTTCCTCCTTGCTTGCACCTACACAGATGAATGTGGCTGAAGAAAAACAACAATGCTGACTGTTCTCACTTCAAATTCATGATCACAAACTTCAAGGGCATCCTTCATTTTGCCAGGCAATCATACTATACTTTCTCAGCCCATTTATTCTCTCACACTACAATTTAATATTTTCTCCTCTCTTTTAAGATCTTCAATACTTTTACCCCAACTTCAATCTCAGATGATGACCTTGCTTCCTATTTCTTGAGAAAAAAGGAATCAGACAAAATGTTCCACAAGTTCTCATGATCCTATCAGACCACCTATCTGCATCAGGGCCCAATGTGCTCTGCCTTCCCACTGCTGTTATGAATGAACAGCCCTCCCATTTGCATCCACATCTTATCCCCTCTCACCTACTCAATATCACTCCAGCGATTTTCCTCTTTCTCTTACATCAACAATATTTTCTTCTCTACTAGATTATTCCCATTACTATATAAACTAAATATACTGTCAGAGCTCCCACTCTAAGACAAATAAATACTTGATCTCATTCTACCTGCAACCGCCTCATTCCTCTGCTACCCTTTTATAGAAAACCCCTTGAGAGGATTGTCTATACCTGTATTGTCCAATATGGTAGCTACTGGTCACATGTAGCTATTGAGCACTTGAGATGTGGTTAGTTTGAATTGAGAGGTACTGTTACTGTAAAATACACACTGGATTTCAAAGAATGCAAAATATCCTGCTAATGATTTTATATTAGTTATATTGGAATAATAATATTTTGGACATATTAGATTAAATAAGACGTAAGATACATTTTAAAATCATTTTACCCATTTCTTTTACCTTTTTTTTTAGTGTGACTACTAGAACATTTAAAATTACATATATGGCTCACATATTTTTTTGGACTGCACCTGTCTATACTCCTTGTCTGTAATTCCTCTCTTCCCACTTCTCTTAACCTGCTCTAATCAGGTTCCCATCCAGGTCACAGATAACCTTTTCATTGTTAAATCCAATGGCTGATTCTTAGGCCTCATCTAATCCTTTCATTCTTGAAACATTCCTCACTTGGCTTCAGAGATACTACTCTCTCTTAGTTCTTCTGCTTCATAGCCTGCTTCTTCTTAGTCTCCTTTACTTGTTCCTCCCCTTCTCCCAGCCTTCCTTTTCTCAATAAATGGCCATCCATCTAAATTACTCGAAAGTCTCTGAGTCATCCTTGACTCCTCTCTTTCTCTCACATGCCACATCTGACCCATCAGCATATCCTGTTGGCTGTACCTTCAATATGTATCCAGAATCCAATGACTTTTCTCTGCCTCTACTGTTATTCCCTTACCCAATCTTCTATCATCTACTCCCTGGATTATTACAAATATTACTTACAGCTTACCCTAATTTCTATCCTTGCCCCCCTACAAGTCTAAGTTCAGCAAGAAACTGGGTGATCCCTTGAAAAATTAATTCGGATCATGTCAGTCCGCTGCCCAATACCTTCCAATGGCCACCCATCTCCCTAAGGACAAAATACCTAGTCCTTACTATGAGACCCTATATATAATCTGTTCCCTTATCTGTATCACTTTCTGACCTCATCTCCTACTACTTTTCCCTTCCTTCACATGGTTCTAGATACTCTGACCTACTCACTGTTGCTGGAATATTCTAGAAACACTCCCATCACAAGGCCCTTATGTTTGGTATTTCCTCTGCTTGGCATATCCTTCCCCCAGATATCCAATGATTCACTCCTTTGCCTGCAAACCCTTCCTCAATTTTAGATGAAACCGCCTTATTTAAAATTGCAGCCCTCTTCACTCATTCGGCACCTCGATGCCTCTTACTCTGCTTTCGTTCTTCCTCTATTTCATTTAACATCATCTGACCTACTATATATTTATTTTACTTACTTCTTTACTGTCCCCTCCCACAAGAATGTAAGCTCAACGAAAGCAAGGATGCGTCTGTCTTGTTCACTGCTTTGCCTCGGCAACTAGAACAGTGCCTGACACAAAGGGGTTCAATGAATATCTGCTGAAAGAATGAAGCAAGCAGCCCAATATGTTCAAAAACTTTATTTAGTTCAGTATCATTGAACTACCATGTGGGAAAGAGGGGTAAACAGGAGATGAAGGCCAGTTCATAAGGAATTTACACTAGATATTTTGGACTTTACAAATCACCTTGAGATCTTATTAAAAGGTGGGTTCTGATGCAGTAGGTCCGGGGTGGGGCCTGACAATCTGCATTTCTAACTAGCTCCTGGGTGTCTGTGGTCCTCAGACCATACTTTTTATAGCAAGGGACAGAGCTCACAGTCTGGCTGCTGACTGAAATAGGGAGAGACCAGAGGCAAGGAGACGAGTGTTGAGGCTATTGCAATAGACCAGATCAGGGATGATCTGATCTGAACATAAATAAGAATAGTGGAAATAAATGTGAGAAATGATCAGGAGGTCAAATTGATAGGATTTGGTCACTGACTGGATGTGGCAGGGGTGGCAAAGGAGAAGAGTGAAGGGCCAATGATTATCCTTCGATTTCTGGCCTGGGTAATGAATAGGTGGCGCTACCACTCAGTGGGATGGGGAACAATGGAGAAGGTGCAGGTTTGGGGACAGGGAAGAGAATGACAAGTTTTTAGTTTCCAACAACAACAGTGCCATCCCATCTTTGGAACTCTCTAAATGAGACACCTCCATTTCTAGAGTTTACACAAGTCTTAGCTGCCCAGTATATATATATCTCTAGGTGGCACAACCCCAAAATGATTATGAATATATGAATTTCCATTTTGCCCAGTCATTGAGTGAAAGCCCAAGTCAGGTTTCTCGTCATACAGGTCATACACGCATGTGACTAAATGAACCGTCCGTTTAATGTACAAGGAATGGAAGCTATCCAGAGTTGGTGTCCGCATGGAAGGTCCAGCTTGCTGATCTCCTATCTTGAGGGGCTAGAGGACTCACTCAGGCAAGGCTTCACCCTACAACTGCGTAGCAGAGGCTGACAGAACCACCCAGCCTGTGGCTAAGGCAACTTAAAGACCCACCTTCATCCATGAGGATCAGAGAGCCAGCCTTTTGCCAATAGCACACAAAGTGAGGACTCTGAGCCATTGAAGGACTCATCAGGCGGACCTGGCCTAGCAGAATGAGCAGTAGAGTCCAGAAACCAGGGCCCTAACTTCTACTCTAATCAAGTTGCTGTCTTACCATCTGTATGGATCAAAATCTAAGCATCAGTGTTCCTCTCACAGGGGAGTCCCAGGCTACTCCCTACCTACCTTGCAGGAGCACTGTAGGAATAGAAAAGCTAAAGGACCATGGAGATAATCTAGAGAAGAGTGCTATGTGAACATAACATATCATTGTGCCTCACACAGTTCTGCAGTTAGTATTAGCTAGGTCTCTGGTGAGCTTTCAGAGAGGGAGCCTGTCTCTGGATCATTTGAGACAATGAGGCTTAACCTTCAGTCTGTATCAGAATCCTCTAAGGGAATGGCTCCCAAACTTGAGCTGGCATCGGAATCCCCGGGAGGGCTTGTTAAAAGGCAGCTTGCTGGGCCCCACCTCAGAGTTTCTGATTCCTTAGGCCTGGGGCAGGGCCTAGAATCAGAAATCTGAGAATTTATATTTATAATAGGCTCTCTGGTTGAGCTGCTACTGCTGCTGGTCCAGGAATACATTTTGAGAACCCCTGTCCTTGAGATCATGTGAGAAATGTATATTACTGGGCCCTGTCCCCAGAGACTTGAATCCAGGAGATCTGTGTGGGCCCCAGAATTTTCATGTTAGTAACAAGCACCTCAGGTGATTCTGATGCTAGGTTCTCCAATCACACAGAAGAAGCACTGAGTTAGAGGGAAATCCTGGAGTTGGACGAGGTACCAAGAGGTCCGGAGAAAGCTACCAGTAAAGGGTCGACTATAAGGAGCAGCGTGCATTTCCTGGAAACTGATAAAATTAAGGCAAGAAATACTTAATATTCTGCTCCCACAACATGTTCCTGAGCCCCAAGTTACTTCTTCCTCAGCAGGGAGGTTTTCAGAAACTCACCTAACCGCCTTCTTGCACAAGGCTCAGACCTTGGCAAATTCTTCAAATTCCCCAGTTCTCCGCTCACCCACTAACCCCTTGGGAGCCTTCGGACTCTACCTGAGTCCCTTATCCTTTCCCTTGCTGCTCACCTGACCAGCAAAATGAAACTGGGAAGCCAGTGAAAAGGAACATTTCCAGCATCTTGACACTAGCCAGGCAGGAGGGACAATGGCTTAATGGGGGTGGGGAGAGAGCTGGCAGCACAACATGGAACTGGAGTTAGTATGACCTGGAAGCCAGTTTTCAAACCTTCATTGGCCAAAGTGCCCTGGCTTTAACTGTCCTAGAAGCTAGCACAGGAGCTATATCCCAACCCTTACACTCTAGGAGACAAGCTTAAAGCCCACTCGAGAGAGAAGTGGCTTACCAGGATGAAACAATATTGGGGTTCTTACACCTCGGTTTCCAGAAATGTCCCCAAAGATCATCTGATTTGCCTGTACTTCAAAACAACCTTCTTACCCAGTGTCCAGCCTGAAAGGCCACTGCTTCCCAATTCTGAAACCGGAGCTCCCTCTAGTGAAACAGAAAGGAAGGAGTTCCAAGGTATCCCGGAGGTAGGGCTTCTCACCCTTCCTCCCATCAGAGAGGGACCCCTCTGGCAGTGTGGGAACACTGACAAATCCCTTCTCTGAACAATATTTTTAAATGCATGAAATAAAAGGCAAGGGTTATAAAATAAGCCAATGATATTAAAAGTTATCAAAATACGTAAACAGATTTGAAATACGGCCCTTCTGTGGTTCTTTATTAATGCATTTAATAATAAGCTCTAGCAGCAAGTCTAATCACTACCATTATTTCAAAGCAGTGATGAGCTAAACAGCATTCTGAGCTGTCTGCAACTACTGTAACATGATAGGAAGCCATCTGTGATTGCTACTGACAACAAAGACGCAGGTGTGTGCTCATTGCCTACATTCATGTGCTACGTCTCTGCTAGAGGCTGGTAAAAAGAAAGACGTGATTTTACATTTCCTTATCCAAGTTAATGGACCCTTAATTCCTATTTGTAGACTCCAGGTTAAGAACTCTGCCTATTTTTTTTTAAGTTTTAAAAAAAGAAGCCCTGCCTAAATAAAAAAGAACAAAGCAAAAATCAACAAAACCCCCTACAGGCATAAAGGGTTGTGTTACCAGCCCTACAGGTCCTAAAGCTGTGCAGGCACTCTCCTATACCCAGCCCACGGCTGACTTCCCTCCAAACCTGGTTGAACCATCAACAAATCCTTCTATATCTTCCACCTGTGCAGAGCGCGGCCCTTCCACTACCTAACCTTAAGGAGACCTGGCTCTCCCCTGAGAACATTGCTTCTCCCTCTGGCTGCTCTGAGAAGAGGCTGTTCTTTCTCTTCCTTCTATTCTCATGGCAAGCTTTTTTTGGAGGGAAGGAGAGCTGAAGATTCATCCAGCCATTTGTTATTACTTCTAAATGTTTGCTTTCCTCTTCTTCTTTCAAGCTTAGGTTTCTCTTCCTCATCACTGCCACCTGTTGTCTTTCAGCTCACCATCAGTTTCATCCCAGATCAGTATCATTTGGCTTCCAGTCTTCCTTTTCACATTAGGCCTTCTCCTGCCAGCATTCTGGGTGACTTCAACATACATGCGGGCACCACTTCCAATACCCTCAACTCATGGCCTCTTGAACCTCCTCATCTCTACAGATCTGCAACCGCTATTCCACCTCCCTACCCATAGCTGGCTTCAGTCAGCACTCACAACCGCCCTTCACCAGTTAGGATCACCTGACCACAGACGCCCAGAGTTTTAGCTTTAAAATCCTCATTCCTACAGTGCACATGCCCATAGACTTCCCTGTGACCTCTGACCTCTTGATGCTCCTTACCTCCTCCCATGGATTTCCTTCTAGATCTTTAGCTCTCTCCTAGCTTCACTTCCTTCCATACAAGCTTGGACCCCATGACTAACCACTTGAACTCTTGCACTAGCACTCTCAACCTGCTGGTGGGCAGTGGGCACTCTTCATCCCTCCCACCCCACACTTCTACTTCCCCCCTCACTAGTTTATCCCCAAGGGGTGGGCTGCGAAAAGTGAGAACCTAAGAAGCTGCTCAGACCACATTTTATTGCATCAGTAGGTAGAGTCATGGTACATTGGCAAGCAAATTTATATAGTGTGAACTAAGTGACAGACACTATTATAAGCACTTTGCATACATGAATACATTTAATTCTCATTCAACCCTTGGAGGAAGTACTATTATTCTTATCTTACAGATGAGGAAATTGAAGCACAAAGAAGTTAAGGAACTTGGCCAAGATCACACAGCTAGTCAATGACAGAATCAGAATTTGAAACCAGGTAGTTTAATTTCATCATACACATCTCAGAAGAATCTGTCTCTGGGCGGCCAGGCCTGTTCACCTTCCTCTCTACTCTAACTTCTCAGTTCCTTTGACTGGGTGGGAAATAAGTTCAGGCCCACTCTACAGATCTGGCCAACTTAGATTCTCAGGGTACAGAGCAGGAAGTTCACTTAGGTGTCAGACCAAAGTGGCAGACTCTAGTCCAGCCTACCAGAAGAGCCCTGCCTGCATTTGGAAGCACTGGGTGCCTGCTCAGCTCGGAATAAAGTAGCATTCTGTTTCCCATTCTGCTATTGTTCCTGGGTGACCTGCCCTTGGGCAGAAATCTAAAAGGAGGAAAGTGAATGGCAGGATTACCAAAACTCTGTCCCGAATCCTTAACATCCCTCGCTTTCTGGATCTTCCACACCCTATTTACGAAGCCCCAACCTCAAATGAATCCCTCAAACCAGATATTCTGCTCATTTACTCCGGCCGCTGACCCTTCCTTGAGAAAATGGGTGACTGTACAGACCAGTACCGGCAAAATGCACAGATATTTATTTCAGGTAAACCCTTTCAGTGCTATTCACCAAATTTCTAGAGCTACACCATCCAGTATACAGCCGATCGTTGGGCAACACAGGGTTTAGGAACACCAACCCCCTGCACAGTAGAAAATTCGAGTGTAACTTTAGACTCCCAGTCATCCCTTGGTATCTGTAAGGAATTTATTCCAGGACCAATGTAGAAAACAGAATATGTAGATGCTCAAGTTCCTTATGTAAAATGGTGTAGAACAATGCATACGGTCAGCCCTCCGCATCTATGAATTCCCAAATATGGATTGAAAATACTTTGTTCATCCATGGTTGGTTGAATCTATGGATGTGAAACCCATGTATATGGAGGACCAACTGTTTATTTATTGAAAAAAAATCCCCATAAATGGACCCGCACATACCCATGTTGTTCAAGAGTCAATTGTAGTAGCTACTAAAGATATACAGCTATTTCAATTTCAGTTCAGTTTCATTGAACTTAAATGAGAAATTCCTCAGTCCCAGTTCCTCAGTTGTACTTAGCCACAGTTTGTCTGCTCAGAAGCCACATGTAGCTAGTGGCTCCCATATGAACAAAGCAGATGAATAAACCTCTGTCATCAGAGAATTCTATTGAACAGTACCCGAAATAGTCTAGAATTATCTCCTTCTCTCATTCCTGCAGCATTTACTCCTCATTATTACTCTTCTCGATCTACCACAAACCACTTCCGTTCTCAGCAGCTGTCATCATCTTGTAATTCATCCACTCCCCTTTCTCCCTAGTACCTTCAAATGTTCCCTCTCACTACTGACCTTCATTTTAGCACTTGAACATGCCCAGCTTTGAGCAGAGAGGAAAAGGGAGTATTGGAAAGGGGATGATGGGTCACGGGAGGAGGGGAAAGGGAGAGAGAAAGCTCACCATTGGCTCTGCATCACCCTTAACCCCTCCTTCTTTAACACCCTTAACTTCTTATTCCTTCCCATCCCCACTTCTCCAATGGCCTAACTTTCCTGGAACTCTCTAAAACAACATGGTATTCTTCACTACTACTTTGGTGAATATTTCTACTGCCTTAGCTTCTAAGACAACCAGCCACGCTTTTTATTCCCCTGGCCATTTCTGCGATCTCCTTACACTCTTTACAGGTTGATAATCCTCAAGGCCTTTTCCGAAGTTCTGTTTATTCCTCACCTACATAATTCGTCTGGACCATCTTATCCACTCCCATGTTTATATCCACCACCTTTATAGCAAGGATACCAAAGTTCGCCTCAAACTTAGGCTCCCCTGAACAGCTCCAGAATATTTTGAGTTGTTTCTTGGACATCTCAATGTGGATAGCCTAGAAGTGCCTCAGAATCAACTAAAATCATTTTGTTCCCCCAAACATTTTCCTTCCTTCTGTGTGACACCTTACACTAGCACCAGCACCCCAAGCCACCCAGGCCAAAATCCTGGGAACTTACAGACATTGCCTTCGCCTTTACTCCCATAGCATATTAATGATAATGAACACTATATATTTCATTAATTATTATTATTAGTTTACATTACAATTTTAAAATGATCTTAATTGGATAGCTGCATCTCTGTAAAAGATGAAAATGAGAATACTGCCATCTAGTGGCGAAACACAAATAAACACCTATGTAAGGCAGCTGTGATGCTCAAGATTCAAATTAAAACTGAACTGATATACCATTATTTCTTCCCATCAGATGGGCAAAAATTGGAAAGGTTGGAAATATACTATCTGGTGAGGCTGCATGGAAACATGCACTCTTACACATTGGTACTGAGCATTTAAATTGTTATAACTTTATGGATTGGAAAATATCCATCAAAATTACAACCTCTTTGATTCAGCAATTCCACTTATGGAGATTTATCCTATAGATACAACTTGCACACATGCAAAATGGTATTGGTGCAAGGTCACTCACTGCAGTGTTATTTATATTAGCAAAATATTTGAAACAACCTAAACGTTTATCAATAGGAGATGAAATGAATAAATTATGGTATAGTGTTGTACCCTTGTGTTATGTATAACAGCAAAAACCACAGAGTCATATCAGTGGGTTCAAATCTTGGGTCTTCAAATTAGTATCTGAGTGTCAGTTTCCTCATCTGTAAAAGAGAGATAATAGTAACGCCTACCTAAGAGGATTGTGGTGGTATTAAATGAGTCAATGTGTATGAAAAGCTTGAAACAATGTGTGCTACATCATAGTGCTACCATTTTCATCATACTATATTTCATCACCCACACAATGGAACACATGCTGCTGTGAAAAAGAATGCAGAAGCTTCCTATGGGCTTACGTAGAAAGCTCTCTCAAAAATACTGCTAAGCAAAACAGTAGCAATGGCAATAATACAGTTGTGTAGTAGTATGCTATTTGGGGATATATATCTTAAGAAGGAAGAAAATAAAATAATTTGAAATTTTACTTATATATTCAAAAAGAAACTCTGAGAGGATATGAAAACAACAACAGCAACAACAAAAAATAGTGGTTACCTGTGGAGTTCTAGAGGGTGTATGTAAATGTGGGGAAGAGAGGGAAAGGTGATTTTTTCACAAAATGGCCTTTTGCATCTTAGATTTTGAACTATAGATGGTCCCCTATTTACAATGGTGGTTGATATGATTTTTCGACTTTACAATAGTGTAAAAGCAATACATATTCAGTAAAAGCCATACTTTACTTTTGAATTTGGATATCCTCCTGAGCTAGCAATATGCTAGCAGCAGCAGCGAGCCACAGCTCCCAGTCAGCCATATGATCACGAGGGTGAACAACTGATACTCTATAGTGTATTCATTGTGTTAGACGATTTTGCCCAACTGTAGACTAATGTAAGTGTTCTGAGCATGTTTAAGGTAGGCTAGATTGAACCATAATGTTCAGTAGGTTAGGTGTAGTAAATGCATTTTCAACTTATGGTATTTTCAACTTGCAAATTGGTTTATCTGAACATAACCCCATTGTAAATCAAGGAGCATCGGTATTTCAATGAATTACATTAGAAAAGAATCCATACACCAAACAAGCTGATGTTATGCCCCTTCTTAAAACTTTCACTGGCTTTCCACAGCTCTTAGAATAAACCCCTGACATGGCCTATGAAACCCTCCATATCTGACCCCTGCCTGTCCCTCAGGGCCAGTGTCACCTGCCCTCCCTCTGGCTACCCTTCCTGCCTCAGCGTTGTCACACATGTCATTTTGTTCAGATATAAGGGTTCACCTCCCCTAATCCTATACTTCTCTAGTAAACTCCTACTCATCCTTCATCTCTCAGTTGAAATGTCACTCCTCAGGGAACTCTTCCCCAAATCTCCAAAGGTCAACTTGTGATTTCCTAAGCTCTCTTTTAACTGTATACATTAATTTGTGTGATTATTTGATTCATACCTGTTTCCCTCCAACTACAATATAAATTCTATAAGGGAGGAGGTGGTATCTGATTTTTGCTCATCAGGCACCCCAGTGGCCAGTGTAGAGCATGGCAGAAAGAAAACATGTGTAAAAACATGTTGCTATGGTCTGAATGTTTGTGTATCACATAATTTGTATGGTACAATGCTAACCTCCAAAGATGATGGTATTAGGAGGTGGGGCCTTTGGGAGGTGCTTAGGTCATGAGGGTGGAGCCCTCATGAATGGAATTAGTGCCTTATAAAAGAGCCTCCAGAGGACTCCCTCTCCTTTTCAGCCATGTGAGAAAACAGTGAGAAGGGGCTGATTATGAACCAGGTAGAGGGCCCCCACCAGAAGGTGACTATTCTGACACCCTCATCTGTACTTCCCAGCCTCCAGAACTGTGAGTAATAAATTTCTGTTGTTATAAACCACCAGTTTGCGATATTTTGTTATAGTAGCACAAATGGACAAAACATTTGTGTTAGATGAATTGATGAGATAGATATGGAGGTAGGGATGATTCTAAGGTTCTAGCTGGGAATGCCATCTGCCAAAAACCACAGGAAGTGAAGCAGGACTACTAGAAAATATGGGTGCAGCATGGACAGGCTGATTGTGAGGTATGCATGGGATGTTCAGGTGGCGATATTGAGTGAACAATACGAAACTGAATCTCTTAAGTCTGGCCTACAGATAGGGATGTGGTAGCTATCACTCTACAGACTGATGGGTTAAACTGTGTAAGCTCATGAAACCATGCTGGCAGTGGTAAGCGAGAGGTGAGCCTAGAACAGAACTTTGAGGAAATCAACATTTCAGAAGATAGAGAAAAATGAACTCCTGAAGAAGACTTAGGAAGGCATGGTGAGTGAGGGAGACAAGCCAAGAGAGGGGAAGATTTTGGAAGCTCTATGCATAGAACATTTCAAAAAAAGGGGGGGAGGGGCTCAACAATGCTCAGCATAGCAGAGAGTTCTGGCAAGATAAAGCCTGAAAGAAAGTCATTAGATTTGGTCATGTAGACATTCTGGGCAATCTTTAGAAGAGCTGTTTCTGTGAAGAGGTGGGCGGGTGGTGGTGGTAGTAGGTGTCAGATGGCAATATTCTGAGGAATAAAAGGTGATTGAGAAATTAGGTTCATCAATGTAGATAACTGTCCTTTTCGTGAGTTGATTTCAGATGGCAAACAGATAAACATTGTTTTTAATTATTATATATTTAAAGTATATTAAAATAGATAAGAAGTGCAGTGAATGTAAGATTTCATGGGTAACATAAAGTTCTTCTTATAAACAAATATATTTTAGAGAAAAATCAATAGACTTAAAGACCTATATTATATACATAATAATCAAGTAGTTACCTGGATAAGGCAAAAATTGTCATGCCCAAAGAAGTGAAGTTTAGAAACTACTGTTTGGACTATTTTTTAAAGATGCTGAGCTGTGAAGGGAAGATGAAAGACAGAGGTGTGTGGATTTAAAGACAGTTTTTTGAGAATTGGAAAGGCTTCAGAATCCTTATTGGCTAAAATGCCCGTAATGAAGAAAGTGTTGAAATTCTAGGTAAACAAGTGACTAGTTGATGGAATGAAATTCCAGAGGTGGTGTCATGGATGGGAAGTAAACACACTGGAGTGTGACTGGCCTCATTCAGGAGGAACACCACTTCTCCCAGTATGGAAGGGGGGAAAGTAAGGATGGGTATGAGTAAAGAAGCTTGTAGAGTAGAGAGAAGTGTTTGAGAAAATTCCCACCCCAATCCCTATTTTTTCAGTCATTTGTTAGAGGATACCTATTAGGTGTGGCAAGGACAGGAAGTTTGAATAAAGTGGACAGGAAGTTTCAAGAGGGTGGTATGGATTTAACCCATGACTTCCAAGGGCAATGCAGGGAGGAGATGATGAAAGGCAGAAAATAACTGAACAATAGTGTTGACAGAACGACTGTAAAAGAGGCCATCAAATTTTAGTGGCCCAAATCTGAATGACTTGAGAGATTTTCTCCAGTATCCCAAAACTGAGCACTGGGATTGGACATTGATCCCAGGGAAAGGGACAAGGGAGTTTGACACTTCTAGGAGTTGGTGAAAGAAAAATTCCAGTAATTGTTCATAGTGGTATAAGGTGATTGGGAAAAGAAGGAAGCTGAAAGGAGAGGAGATCTGGGTCAAAGAAAGGGACACAGAGCCTTATGATTTCAAATAAAGGAGTTTTAGGGGAAGGGAGAAGTCAAGGTGCAGGCGGCTAAAGGGAAGGGGATGTAAAAGGCACTGAACTAAGAAACCCAAACCTCAAGAAGCTGGGTGTGGAATGAGGCTTGATATCTCTCAGGATGCTAGCTAGAGTTATATTGGAAAATTTGGGAGCTCATGGACCAAAGTCATCTAGAAATGTGACCAAAATGTTAGGCGGTGGTGCTGAAAAAGAGGTCAAGAGAATGGTAAAGTAAAAGCATTTCACATAAGGCAGAGATTGAATGATGGTCAAGAAGAAACAGTAGGTAGCCAGGCAGCATGAGAGGCCAAGCAGCCTCCATTAGAGAGACATTCAGGCAAGAGACAGGACTATGTATTCTATGAAGATCCAGTGGTGGGGCTAGAAAGTTTATGTAAAATATTGTTCCAGAGAGTCAAAAGGAGAGTTGAGAGGGAAACCAACAGAAATAAAAAGCCACAAGGAGTGATGGCAGAAACATGGCAGAGTGAGAGATTTCCTCAGATCTCTCCCCTTGAAATAACAATAAGCAAAAAATCTAAAATTCAACAAAAAACACCCAAACTGCATACCAGCACGTCTAAGTGTGGGATCTGCATATAAGAGCTACCACAGGTCAGAATCTGGGTGTGGGGCGGTGGACTTGGAGAAACAAAGAAGCTGCCTCTCTCAGCCAGAGCACTCTGCAGGAGGAGAAGGGAGTAGGTGTGGCAGGTGCATTGAACAACCATGCCTGAGAGAGCTGTAAGCTCCACGCAGCCAGGACAGGGCCCAATCATCAAGTCAGAAAGCAGAGAAGTAGGGAAGGCAGAGAAGAAACAGCTAATTATTACCAGCTGCGCTTGCAAAACACAAGGCTGAACCACAGCCCGCATCCCTCAACAGAGGGGGCCCTTCCCCAAATATCTTCCAGACCGAACACCACGGAGCTCAAGGGGAATTTAAGCAAAAGCTACCCAAACTGGTGCTAACATTGACAGGGACAGAGACTAAGCAAGGGTAGCGAGCGTTATTTAATATTTATAAGAAAGAAAAGGCATTATTAAGAATTTATGTAAAGCAGGGATCCAAAGGCTTAGACACTACATATTGGAAACCAAAAGAAAAATGCTATCTTAGTAACAGGTCAAAGAGAGACCTTTATATAGTAAATCTTTCTGGGAAAAAAAAAGCAGAATACCATTTCATTAATGCCCAGGTGGAGAAATACTCCATTAACACCATAAAAAAATCAAGGTGACAAGACAGCTCAGAAAGAGAAGAATGTCAAGCAAATAAGCTTGAAGATACAGAAATATGCAACCTAAATGACAGAGAATTCATGATGCTACTCAGAAAAAAATCAATGAGACCCAAAACAATTCATATCAACAATTTCAGGAATCAAAAAAACAACTAGATGAGCAGAATGAGTTCTCCAGCAAGGAGACTGAAACCCTGAAAAAGTAGAATTTCGGGAGATGAAAGAGATGAAAGATGAAACGGCAAAATTGGGAAATACAGTCGACCAAGTGGAGGAAAGTGTCGGTGATACCGAAGACAGAAACCTAGAAATAAATCAGAAGGAAGAAGAGAGAAATCAAAGATTGAAGAAGAATGAAAGAGAAATACAAGAACTAGCTGATACCATCAGGAGAGGAAACATAAGAATAATGGGCATTCTCGAAGGGGAGGAAAAGGAGCAGGAAGTAGAAAGCATTTCAGACAGTTGACGAGAATTTTCTGAATCTAAGGAATGAGCTATAGCTTTGAATTCATCACGTCAAAAGAACACCTAATTATCTCAACCCGAAAGGTCTTCACCAACACACATAGTATTAAAAGTATCAAAAATCAATGACAAAGAAAGAATTCACAAGGCAGCCAGGGAGAAAAAAGCTGTAACTGATAAAGGTAAATGCATAAGATTATCCTCGGACTTCTAAGCACAAACCTTACAAGCCAGAAAGGAATGGAATCAAATATTTAAACTATTAAGTGAAAGGAACTACTAGCCTAGAATAATGTATCCGGCTAAACTCTACTTTAGATATGAAGGAGAAATTAAGACTTTTCCAGACATTCAAAAATTGAGGAAATTCTCCACTACGAGGCCTGCACTATAGGAAATAGCAAAAAAGGTCAGCTCACCTAAAAAAATGACAAAAAAATACATAACTAGGAGTAAGGCAACTAGCAGGCAGATAGAAGCAGAGTACAACCCTTACTAAGATCAGTGCATTATAAGCTTAAACAATAAGAAGAGATTTGCTACAGCAAGATAGTAATGAAAGTTCAGCATACACAGGGACAATTTGAGATAACAATGACTTAAAAGGGGAAGGATTCAAAGATTCAAATTTGCAAAGGGGAATGGAGAAAAGGCACAAGAAGAAGAGAATGGATGACTCTGTGTGTGTATAAATATACATACATACACACACACACACACACACACACACACACACACACACACACACATATATATATATATAAAACACTATCCTTTACATATTCATAATGGTAACCACACACCAAAGATTCAGGACCATTGTATATAACATAAAACAAGGACCAGAGGGAAATCCCACAAAAGCCAACCAAAATAAAGAACATAAAACACAAGGAAAAGAAAGCAATGGAAACACTGAGCTACCAGAAAGCAAAATATAAAATGGCTATAAGAAGACCTCATATTTCAATATTCACCCTAAATGTAAATGGATTGAATTCACCAATAAAAAGGCACAGAGCTTCAAAATGGATTGAAAAACAAAAGCCAAACATATGCTGCCTTCAAAAGACACATCTCAGCTCCAAAGACAAATATAGACTCAAAGTGAAAGGGTGGAAAATGATATTTCAAGCTGATGGCATTCACAGAATAGTGGGAGTAGTAGTACTAATATCGGACAAAACAGACTTCAAAATAGAAAAGGTAAAGAAAGTTACTGAGGGACACTTCAAAATGATAAACGGAATCATATTAATTAGACATAACACTTACTAATACCTATGCTCCCAATCATGGAGCCTGAAATATATAAAGTCATTACTAACAGAAATAAAGGAAGAAACAGACCAAAAAACTATCATAGTAGGGACCTAAATACTCCACTGTTGGATATGGACAGATCATCCAAACAGAAAATCCATAAGGAAATAATATCCTTGAATGACACATTAGATCAACTGAACATAACTGACCTTTACAAAGCTTTTCATCCCCAAACAGCTGCTTATACGTTCTCTCAGTGCACAAGGAACATTCTCAAGGATGAACCACATACTAGGACACAGAGAAAGCCTCAACAAATATGAGGCCTGAAATCATATCAACCATATTCTCTGATCATAATGCTTTGAAGCTGGAAATCAACTGTAAAAAGATAGCAGGAAGAACCACAAATACATGGAGATTAAACAACATGCTATGGAAGAATAACTGGGTCAGAGAAGAAATAAAAAGGGAGAACAAGAGATACATTGAAACAAATGATAATGATCATCCGACACATCAAAACTTGTGGGACACATCGAAAGCAGTCATAAGAGGAAAGTTCATGTCATCACAGGCTTATCTCCACAAACAAGAACAAGCCCAAATTAACACCTAACACTTCATCTTAAAAAAATACTAGAAAAGAACAAATGAAGTCCAAGGTTAGAAGAAAAGAAATAATTAAATTAGAGCAGAGGTAAATGAAATTGGAAACAAACCAAAAAAAAAAAAAACACAATAGAAAAAACAAACACAACAAAGAGCTGGTCCTTGGAGAAAGTTAATAAAATTGACAACACCCTGACTAGACTCACTAAAGAAAAAAGAGAAAGGACAAAAAAAAAACAAAATCAGGGATGAAAGAAGAGAAATTATGACAGACACTGCAGAAAGACAAAGGATCATACTAGAATACTATGAAAAAGTATGCAACACCAAATTTAATAACTTAAAAGGAATGAACAAATACTTAGAAAGATACAACCTTCCTAAACTGAATCGAGAAGAACTGGAAAATCTAAATAGACCAATCAGCAGTATGGAAATTGAAGCAATCATCAAAAACCTACCAAAAAGGAAAAGTCCAGGACCAGATGGCTTCACCAGTGAATTCTACCAAACATTCAAAGTAGATTTAATACTTGTTCTCCTCAAACTCTTCCAAAAATAAAAGCAAAGAGGAGGCAATCCTTCCCAACTCATTGTATGAGCCCAATATTACTTGATACCAAAACTTGGTAAAGATAACACTAAAAAAGAAAACTACAGAGCAATATCTGTCATGAACACAGATGCAAAAATCCTAAATAAGATACTAGTGAAGGGAATACAAGAACGTATTAAAAAGATTATACGCCACAATCAAGTGGGCTTCATCCTAGCAGCACAGAGATAGTTTAATGTATACAAATTGATTAATGTGATACACCAGATAAACGAGTTAAAAAATAAGAATCATACAATTATCTCAATAAATGCAGAAAAGGTCTTCGACAAGATACAGCATCCATTTATGATCGAAATGCTTAACAAAATCGGTTTAGAATGAAAATATCTTAACATAATAAAGGTCATTTATGACAAACCCTCAGCCAATATACTTAATAGTGAAAAACTAAAAAACGTTTCCTCTAAGATCAGGAACAAGGCAAGGCTGTCCCATATACCCACTGTTATTCAATATAACATTGGATGTCCTAGCGAGTGCAGTCAAACAAGAGAAAGACATAAACGGCATATTAATTGGAAACAAAGAAGTCAAACTGTCACTATATGCAGATGACATGATTCTCTATACAGAAAACCCTGAGGACTCCACAAGAACACTACCAGAAACAATAAGCAAATAAGCAAATACAATAAGCAAATAATGAATTGTCAGAGAAGGAAATGGAAAAAAATATTCCTTTTGTAATTGCAGCAAAAAAATAAAACACCTAGGAATAAATCTAATGAAACCTGTGAAGGACCTAGATAATGAAAACTATAAAATCGTATTAAAAGAACTTGAAGAAGATATAATGAAATGAAAAGTTATTCCATGTTCTTGGATTGGAAGAATCAACATAGTTAAAATGACCTTATTACCTAAAGCATTATACAGATTTAATGCAATCCCCATCAAAATCCCATTGGCATTTTTTAAAGAAGTAGAATAAAAAATCATCAGATTTGTATGTAAGCAAAAAAGATCCCAAATTGCCAAAGCCATCCTAAGAAAAAAGAACGAGGCTAGAGGCATCATTCTGCCCAGTTCAAATTATACTACAACACAACAATAATCAAAACGGCATGGTATTAGCAGAAAAACAGACACATAGACCAGTAGAATGGAATCAAGAGTCCAGAAATAAACTCATATTTATATGAGCAAATAGTTTTCGACAAAAAAGCCAAAAACATATAGTGGAGAAAGAAAAGCCTTTTCAATAAATGGTGCTGGGAAAACTGCAAAACCACCTTCAAAAGAATGAGACTAGACTGTTGTCTCTCACCACACACCAAAATTAACTCAAAATGGATTAAGGACCTGAATATAAGACCTGAAACAATAAAATGCATAGAAGAAAACATGGGAACTAAATTCATGGACCTTGGAGTTAAAGAGGATTTTATGAATTTGACCTCAAAGGCAAGGGAAGTAAAAGCAAAAATAAATGAATGAGACTACATCAGACTAAAAAGCTTCTGCTCAGCAAAAGAAACTGTCAACAAGGTAAAGAGACAACCATCCGAATGGGAAAATATATTTGCAAGGAATGCCTCCAGTAAGGGCCTAATATCCCAAATATGCAAAGAATTCACACGACTCAATAATGACAAAAGAACAAAACAATCAAAAAATGGGCAGAGGACCTGAACAGACACTTCTCCCAAGAAGACATACAAATGGCCAACAAACATACGAAGAGATGTTCAACATTGCTAGCTATTAGGGAAATGCAAATCAAAAACAAAATGAGATACCATCTCACACCTGATAGAATAGCTATAATCAACAGCATGAGTAATAACACATGTTGGAGAGGATGCGGAGAAAATGAACCCTCGTATGCTGCTGGTGGGACTGCAAATTGGTACAGCCACTATAGAAAACAGTACGGAACTTCCTCAAAAACCTGAGGATTGATCGACCATATGATTCATCAATCCCTCTACTCAGTATTTACCCCAAAGACTTGAAAACCCATATCCCAAAAGACATGTGCACACCCATGCCCATAGCAGCATTATTCATGGCGGCCAGAACATGGAAGCAGCCAAAGTTTCCTACAATAGATGATTGGAAAAAGAAGCTGTGGTACATATATACAATGGAATATTACTCAGCCATAAGAGATGAAATACTCCCATTTGCGAAAACATGGACGGACCTTGAGATAATCATGCTAAGCGAAATAAGCCAGACAGAAAATGTTGAAAACCACATGATATCATTTATATGTGGGATATAAACCTGAAAGCAACTAAGGAACAGGATAAATGAACAGAGACTCATGGACATGGACAATAGGCTAGTGAATACCAGAGGGGGAGAGGGGAGGTAGGTGAGGTAAAAGAGATCAAATATGTGGTGACAGAAATAAATCTAAGTATGGGCAGTGAACGCACAATACAATGTATATATATGACTTACTTTTGAATTGTATGTCTTGAAATTACTGGATTTCGTTAACCAATGTCACAATAAAAAGAAAAAGAAAAAGAAAAAGAAAGCCAGGCTGTAGAAAGAAAGAGAAGTGTGGACAAAGATGGTAGTGACAAAGGACTGCAGAAACAAGCGAGGAATGCGGTTCTCACTAAATACCACCCAGCCACCTCCAAACACAGGAAGAATGAGGGGTGTGCTTTTTAGGAAAATTGAGTTCCTGAGCACAGGAGATTATCTATGGGAGTGCTGTCTTGTCTTTGGTAAAAATCCCTGAGCTAGTTATTTCTGTAAAACTACCAGAGACTTCTTGGGAAGAGAAGTCCCAAACCCTCAATTTTTTTGATTTATAGGGAATAAACTTCCCACTGCTTACTCCAGATCCATTCTGCCTCTGCAAGGCCTAGGTCCAAGGCTTAGACTGAAAATGAAACCAGCCAGAAGAAATCCAAATTATTCTCTAAATGTTTATAATTCCCACAAGTGAACAACGGAGGGCAGCAAAGAGCCAGAAAGGAAAGAGAGTCCACACAAAAGTCCAGAAATGGTGGAAAAGAGATGATCTAGGTCCGGGCAATCATATTACAACTCCACAGTACCCTCTGTTGTACTTACTATGCTGTATTGGAATCGAGAATCTTCTTTCATAGATGGGGATTCCCTGTGAAAAGATTGTACCTGTCTGGTTTATTTCTGATTCCTTAGTGTCAATGTGGAGCACATAGTAGGTGCTCGATAAATACTTGTTAAGCGAATGGGTGGATGGGGCAGGTGCAGATGAGACTTTCAGCCTGATGTGGTTAGAAGACAAATGTGTTTTAGGACAACATGGTATGTGGAAAAAAGCACTGGTTTGGGGAGCGAATCTAGGCCAGTCTTTGAATCTGGGCTGTGGGTGAGGTACCTAACATTTCTAAGCCCGGATTTTCTCCTCCATAGAAGAATTTTTCATCAGGTCAGTTGTGATGAGAAAATACATAAAACATGTCTAGCACAGTATCTCATACATAGGAAACACTCAATAAAAAAGTAGAGATTGATATTTACTGTGGTATTACTGTTGCTACTACTGCAGCCTCTTCTCAGGGTCAGGCACCAGAAGAGAGGGGAAAGAATCATTAACAGTAGGAAATAAATTAGAATTAAGACTTGGAATCACTACTTCCTCAGTTCAGTTCCCCACCTAACAGTGCAGCAATAGATCCAATAGAAAGCCACAGTGGAATCAACCACTTCTAGATTGTAGTTTGTTTGCTGTGTGGAGGAGTAGGGCAGCGGATAGCTACTTGCTATTTTCCATGTCAGCCTAGTCTAGCTCAGCTACCTGACAGATTGTTTTGGAAACCTCAGAGTACAAACAGGTTTAACTAATAACCATGCACATTTGGCCAGAACTTGCATTGCACACCTCAGCAACCAACAACAATGAGTAGTGGCAGTCTGAAGACCTGGGACAGCTGCCTATCTGGTTCCCTTCGGAATGAGTCTATCTCTGAGATGTAAATATTATTAGGAAGATATTTGCTGTGCCACGGGAGACAGATAAGAGAAATGGCACAGATATCCTGGCTACTGGAACTTCAGCCTTCCCTTAAAGCTCACGGAGGAAAATAGTGCATTTAAAGCAAATTAAAATAAATTCTCTGACTGTGTGCGACCCCAAATGTCGGCACATGGTAAAAACAGTCTCAGAGAATATTTAGACAAGTCCTAAGAGTCCTAATTGATAGAAATCAGGGAAAGGGGTCAAATCTCTGCACTGGTAGTAGACGTCATAGGCAGCAATAGTGCCCATCCTCCAACATGTCTCTAAGTTGACTGATCTTTGAGAATATCTCATACCAGAAGTTCTTAAGGTTTGCCAGAATTCCTGAGTTAGAGGAAGCACCCTTCCAAACTATCTTCCAGTGGGCTCAAGAGTCCATGTGGTCTCATGTTATTTTTAATGTGATAGAAATGAAACACTTTCTGCCTGGGGTGAGGAAAGGAGGGTTGGTCTCCCAGAAGTCTCAGCTACCAAAATAAAGAGGCTGATGGCTAAGATTAGAATAGGACATATTCCAGGTATAGGCCCTTCAGGAAGGTAAAAACACTGAGAAGGAGCTGCTCGCACACTTTGTCTAGCAGAGATAGGAAATTTCCTTCCCTTTTGTCTACTACACCAGCAGTCCCCAACTTTTTTGGCACCAGGGACCGGTGCTCCTATGAGAATCTAATGCCTGATGATCTGAGGTGGAGCTGAGGCGGTGATGCTAGTGCTGGGGAGCAGCTGCAAATACAGGTGAAGCTTCGCTTGCTCGCCCACTGCTCAGCTCCTGCTGTGTGGCCTGGTTTCTTACAGGCCACAAGCTGGTACCAGTCTGTGGCCCAGAGATTGCATACCCCTATACTACACAATAGAGGAGGGGATAATTTAAAGGACGTTATGAAGTCACAAATCAACCTCCTCTATAGGCCGCTTCTGTCAGGTTACTGGTCTCTCCCTCATGACCAAATGAAGTTTTCCAGTGGTTTATTTTATACAGAGGTTAATGCTCTTTCACCTGCTTCTTCCCTCAATCCCATAATCCCACAGTCCCTGGACTTCTTACCCCTTTCAGTATCTTCTTTGTTTCTCAGAGGATGGTTATAATGAGCAAGAGCTAAGATCCCTCTCTTGAGAGGGCTTAGTGCTTCCTTCTCACCTTCTACCCTATACTGTGCACTGAGGCAAGGTGAAGGCACAAGCAGAAGTGAGAGACAGAGTGTAGGCAGTTCCATCCAAAACCAATCTACTAGAGAAAGAATGGTAAAGACCTACGCCCTGGGATAAACAGTCAGCGGCACCAACCTCGCCCACAAAGGATGGTTCTGAAAAAAGCCACCAGATTCTTAGCAGGCCCTGTCTATGCTCATTTCCTACTGCCTGGTGTCTGGCATAAAGCATGCTGCAGAAACACATTCAGACAGCAGCTCAAGATCCTGGTAGGCACCCAAGAGGTTGTGACTCCCCCAAACAGAAGGGAATACCTAGGTGTAGTGGTGGCACAGGGGTGTTGTTCGCTGGCCTTACCTCCTTTCCAAAGCAGGTAGATGGGCACCACGTACAGCATAACATGTTGAATGTAGTAAATCTCCAATTCAAATGGGAGCTGTAAGAACAGGAGGGAGAGGTGTTTCAGAACAAGAAGCGCTCATTTCAACAGATTCTGAACTTGAATGCCTTGCTCTTTAGGACCGACATCTTAGCAAATGATCCCCATGCATTTCACCAGTTCATCTCCTTTCGCAATCACACAAAAAAGACCAAAATGTACTTGTCACAAAGACTAGCATCTTCCAAAGTGTATTTTGCAGAGATGGTACTTGAAAAATGTTCCACTAAGAAAGTTGGTTAAGAATGTAAGAAATGTTGCATATAATATATTCCCTTGGAGATTTACCTTGTATATTAGTGGTATATGAAGGACCTGGGTGGTCTCTACAACTACAAACCTTGCTTAACATTGCTTATACAGTATTTCCCAGACTTTGTCACCCAGTGCCATTGTAAAAATAACACTCAGGGTTTATGTACAGGTGACTTCAGAAACATGGCAGAATGAGAGACGTCCCCAGATCTCTCCCATTGAAACAACAATAAGATGAACATGTAAAACTCAACAAAAAACACAAACTGCACACCAGCATGTCTGAGCATGAGATCTATGCATAAGAGCTACCACAGGTCAGAAACCCGGGTGTCGGGCGCTGAACCGGGCACTGAACCGGAGAAACAAAGAAGCTGCCTCTCGCAGCTGGAGCTTCCTGTAAGAGGAGGGGGAGGGGAAAAGGTGTGGAGAACTCCCAGAAAAGCCCTGCCTGGGAGAGTTGTGAGCTTCACCCAGCCGGTGGCAGGGCCCAGTCATCAGGGCAGAAAGCAGAGAAGTCAGGATGGCAGAGAAACAACAGTTGATTATTACGAGCTGCAGTAGCAAAACGTGAGGTTAGCTGCAGCCCCCATCCCCCAACACAGAGGGGCCCTCCCCCCATATCTTCCGAGACTGAACACCACGGAGCCCCAGGGGAATCTAAGCAAAAGTTACCAAAACTTTCACTAACACTGACAAAGACTGAGACTGATGATAGCAAGAGTGATTTAATATCTACTATAAAAAAGAGCCATTATTAAGACTGTATATAAAGAAGGAATTCAAGAGGCTTAGACACCACCTACTGGAAACCAAAAGTAAAATGCTATCTTAGTAACAGGTCAAAGAGAGACCTTTATATAATAAATCTTTCTGGAAAAAAAAAGCAGAATACCATTTCATTAATGCCCAGGTGGAGAAATGCTCCATTAACACTATAAAAATCAAGGTGACAAGACAGCTCAGAAAGAAAGAGAAAAATGTCAAGCAAATAAGCTTGAAGATACAGAAATATGCGACCTTAATGACAGAGAATTCAGGATGCTACTCAGAAAAAAATCAATGAGACCCAAAACAATTCATATCAACAATTTCAGGAATCGAAAAAACAACTAGATGAGCAGAATGAGTTCTCCAGCAAGGAGACTGAAACCCTGAAAAAGAACCAAGTAGAACTTCGGGAGATGAAGAACACACTGAAAGAGATGAAAGATGAAACAGCAAGACTGGGAAATACAGTCGACCAAGTGGAGGAAAGTGTCGGTGATACCGAAGATAGAAACCTAGAAATAAATCAGAAGGAAGAAGAGAGAAATCAAAGATAGAAGAAGAATGAAAGAGAAATACAAGAACTAGCTGATACCATCAGGAGAGGAAACATAAGAATAATGGGCATTCTCGAAGGGGAGGAAAAGGAGCAGGGGGTAGAAAGAATTTCAGACAGTTGATGAGAATTTTCTGAATCTAAGGAATGAGCTATAGCTTTGAATTCATCACGTCAAAAGAACACCCAATTATCTCAACCCGAAAGGACTTCACCAACATACATAGTCTTAAAAGTATCACAAATCAATGACAAAGAAAGAATTCTCAGGGCAGCCAAGGAAAAGATGGTAACCAATAAAAGAAAACCCATTAGATTATCCTCGGACTTCTAAGCACAAACCTTACACGCCAGAAAAGAGTGGAATCAAATATTCAAACGATTAAATGAAAGGAACTACTAGCCAAGAATAATGAATCCAGCAAAGGCCTCCTTTAGATATGAAGGAGAAATAAAGACCTGTCCAGACATACAAAAATTAAGGGAATTCACTACGAAGCCTGCACTATAGGATATAGCGAAAGGGGTCAGCTCACCTAAAATAAAATGAAAAAAAAAATACATAACTAGGAGTAAGGCAACTAACTAGCAGGCAGATAGAAGCAGAGGAGTGCAACCCTTACTAAGAACAAGGCATTATACGTTTAAGCAATAAGAATAGATTTGCTAGAGCAAGATAGTAATGAATGTTCAGCATACACAGGGACAAATTGAGACAACAATGACGGAAAAGGGAAGGATTCAAAGATCCAAATTCACAAAGGCGAATGGAGATAAGGCAAGCGAAGAATAAAATGGATGTGTGTGTATACATATAACTATCATCTACATATTCATAATGGTAATCACATGCCCAAGATTCAGAACTGAAGTATATAACATAAAATAAGAAGGACCAGAGGGAAAATCCACAAAACTCAACCAAAATATAAAAAAAAAGCTACCAGAACACAAAAGATAAAATGGTTATAGGAAAATCACATATTTCAATAATCACCCTAAATGGACTGAACTCACCAATTAAAAGGCACAGAGTTGCAAATTGGATCAAAACACAAAACCCAACCATATGCTTTCTTCAGGAGACACATCTCAGCTCCAAAGGCAAATATAGACTCAAAGTAAAAGAATGGAAAATGGTATTTCAAGGAAATAGCATTCAGGGTAAAGTGGGAGTAGTAGTACCAATATAGGATGAAACAGACTTCAAAATAAAAAAGGTAAAGAAAGGCACTTCATAATGATAAAAGAAATCATGCACCAAGAAGATATAACACTTATTAATATCTATGCTTCTAATTTCCTATGCTTTAGGGAGCCCTAAAATGTATAAAGCAATCCTAAGAGAAATGAAGGGAGAAACAGACCAAAACACTATCATAGTAGGGGACCTAAATACTCCACTGTCAGATATGGACAGATCATCCAAACAGAAAATCAATTAGGAAATAACATCCTTAAATGACACATTAGACCAACTGGATATAATCAACATTTACAGAGGCCTTAATTCCAAAAGAGCTGCTTATACATTTTTCTCTAGTGCACATGGAACATTCTCAAGGATAACCACATACTGAGACACACAGATAGCCTCAACAAACATAAGAGGGTTGAAATAATACCAACCATATTTTCTGATCATAATGCTTTGAAGCTGGAAATCAACTGTAAAATGCAAGTGGGAAGAACCATAAGTACAAGGAGATTAAACAACATACTACTAAAGTATAACTGGGTCATAGAAGAAATAAAAAGAGATAACAAGAGATACATTGAAACAAATGATAATTATAGTAGAACATATCAAAATTTTTGACATGAATAAAGCAGTCATAAGAGGAAAGTTCATATCATTACAAGCCTATCTCCAAAAACAAGAACAAGCCCAAATTAACAACCTAATACTTCATATTAAAAAAAACTAGAAAAGGAAGAACAAATGAAGCCTAAAGTCTGAAGAAGGAAATAAATAATCAAAATTAGAGCAGAGGTAAATGAAATTGGAAACAAACAAAAAAAAAACACAATAGAAAAAAACAAACACAACAAAGAGCTGGTCCTTTGAGAAAGTTAATAAAATTGACAACACCCTGACTAGACTCACTAAAGAAAAAAGAGAAAGGACAAAAATAAACAAAATCAGGGATGAAAGAAGAGAAATTATGACAGACACTGCAGAAAGACAAAGGATCATACTAGAAAAAGTATGAAAAAGTATGCAACACCAAATTAATAACTTAAAAGGAATGGACAAATACTTAGAAAGATACAACCTTCCTAAACTGAATCGAGAAGAACTGGAAATCTAAATAGACCAATCAGCAGTATGGAAATTGAAACAATCATCAAAAACCTACCAAAAAGGAAAAGTCCAGGACCAGATGGCTTCACCAGTGAATTCTACCAAACATTCAAAGTAGATTTAATACTTGTTCTCCTCAAACTCTTCCAAAAAAAAAAAAGCAAAGAGGAGGCAATCCTTCCCAACTCATTGTATGAGCCCAATATTACTTGATACCAAAACTTGGTAAAGATAACACTAAAAAAGAAAACTACAGAGCAATATCTGTCATGAACACAGATGCAAAAATCCTAAATAAGATACTAGCGAACTGAATACAGCAACATATTAAAAAGATTATACACCATGATAAGTGGGCTTCATCCCAGAGGCATAGGGATAGGTCGACATATGCAAATCTATTAATGTAATATATCACATAAACAGATTAAAAAATAAGAATCATGATCATATCAAAGATGCAGAAAAAGCATTCGACAAGATACAGCATCCATTTATGATCGAAACACTTAATAAAATTGGTTTAGAACGAAAATATCTTAACATAATAAAGGTCATCTATGACAAACCCTCAGCCAACATTATACTTAGTAGTGAAAAACTAAAAACCTTTTCTTCTAATATCAGGAGGAAGGCTAGGCTGTCCCATATAGCCACTGTTATTCAATATAACATTGGACGTCCTGGCGAGTGCAGTCAGACAAGAGAAAGATATAAAAGGCATCCAAATAGGAAACGAAGAAGCCAAATTGTCACTATTTGCAGATGATATGATTCTCTATATAGAAAACCCTGAAGACTCTACAAGAACATTGCTAGGAACAATAAGCAAATACAATAAAGTTTCTGGATACAAAAACCAATGTTCAAAAATCCATAGTGTTCCTATACTCTAATAATGAATTGCCAGAAAAATGGAAAAAAAAATAATTCCTTTTGTAATTGCAGCAAAAATAATAAAATACCTAGGAATAAATCTAATGAAACCTGTGAAGGACCTATATAATGAAAACTATAAGAACCGATGAAAAGAAATCGAAGAAGATATAGTGAAATGAAAAGTTATTCTGTGTTCTTGGATTGGAAGAATCAACATAGGTAAAATGACCTTATTACCTAAAGCATTATACAGATTTAATGCAATCCCCATCAAAATCCCATTGGCATTTTTTAAAGAAATAGAACAAAAATTCATCAGATTTGTATGGAAGTATAAAAGTCCCCAAATGGCCTAAGTCATCCTGAATAAAAAGAACAAGGCTGAAGGCATCACTCTGACTGACTTCAAATTATACTACAATGCAACAATAATCAAAACAGCATGGTATTAGCAGAAAAACAGACACACAGACCAGTGAAACAGAATCAAGACTCTAGAAATAAACCCATGTTTATATGGGCAAATAGTTTTCGACCAAAAAGCCAAAAACATATAGTGGAGAAAGAAAAGCCTTTTCAATAAATGGTGCTGGGAAAACTGCAAAGGCACCTGCAAAAGAATAAAACTGGACTGTTGTCTATTACCATACACCAAAATTAACTCAAAATGGACTAAGGATCTGAATATATGACCTGAAACAATAAATTACATAGAAGAAAACATGGGAACTAAACAGAAGGACCATGGACTTAAAGAGGATTTTATGAATTGGACCTCAAAAGCAAGGGAATTAAAAGTAAAAATAAATGAATAGGGCTGCATCAAACTAAAAAGCTTCTGCACAGCAAAAGATAATGTCAACAAGGTAAAGAGACAACCATCTGAATCAGAAAATATATTTGCAAGGAAGGTCTCATATAAGGGCCTAATATCACAAATATGTAAAGAACTCACAAAACTCAACAACAACAACAACAACAAATGATCCAATAAAAAAAATGGGCTGAGGATCTGAAGAGGCACCTCTCCCAAGAAGACATACAAATGGCGAACAAACATATGAAAGGATGCTCAACATCGCTAGCTATTAGGGAAATTTCATTCAAAACTACAATGAGATACCTTCTCACTGTTAGACTAGCTGTTATCAACAGGATAAGTAATAACAAAGGTTGGAGAGGATGCAGAGAAAAATGAACCCTCACACACAGCTGGTGGGAATGCAAATTAGTACAGCCACTATGGAAAACAGTATGGAGGTTTCTCAAAAAACGAAGGATTGATCTACCATATGATCCAGCAATCCCTCTACTCGGTATTTACCCCAAAGATTTGAAAACCCATATCCCAAAAGACATTTGCACACCCATGTCCAAAGCAGCATTATTTATGGTAGTTATCACATAGAAGCAAATGAAGTGTCTTAAAATGATTGGATAAAGAAGCTGTGGTACATATATATACAATGGAATATTACTCAGCCATAAAAAGAAATGAAATACTTTCATTTGTGACAACATGGATGGACCTCGAGATAATCATGCTAAGAGAAATAAGACAGAAAAAGTTGAAAACCACATGATATCACTAATATGTGGGCTATAGACCTAAAAGCAACAAATGAACAGGACAACCTAACAGAGACTCATGGACAATAGACCAGTGGTTACCTGAGTGAAGGTGGGCAGGGAAGAGAGGGAGGTAGATTGGGTATAAAGGGTCAAATATGTGGTGACATTAAAGAATTAAAAAATAAATTTTTAAATAAATAAATAAAAATAATACTCAGTATTCTGCAGAATATGCTGGAAGAAGCACAATCTTCATCACTTCATGTTCTTGGTGAGTAGGTAGTGAACTATTTAAAAGTTTACCATTTGACAAGTGCATATGTGGTAGGATTTACTATTCCCATTTTCCAGATGAAAAATAAAAAGCGATTGGTACATCTAATGTAGTCTAGACCCAAGAATAAAGTTTCCCCATTGGATATTGGGGGTCAGCCCAGAGTTAGCTCTGCTTTTGGGTGAAGACCAAATAACTGAGCCAATATATTTTGGCATAGCTTGCCAATAAAAGTACCCCCCCCCCCCCTCCTTCCATCCAACATGCCCACTAATTCACTCCTGTTTCCCATCTCTCCCTCAAAATAGAAGCTCTGGATTACTAAAGCAGAATGCAGTTTCAAACTGGCATGGAGACCGTGCTATAGAGCTTGAAAGTGGAGGAAGAATGAAAATGGCTAAGTTGGCAACTCAATTCCAGGGAAGAAGGTGGCAAGATGCCTGGCCTCCAGGCTTACATAGCTTTCAACATAGAAACATATGCATGCATGCATGCACACACACACATCCAAGGGGAAGCCCAGAGAGACAAGGACACCCAGAGGAAGAGTCAGCTGCCTCCATTTTCCCTACAGAACATGCACAGAAGCAAGGCTACATTAATGAGAGGAAGCAGTTATGGGCTCCTGAGGCCCAGGAGCACATTCTTGCCTTGTGTCAAGAGCTGAAACCAAAGATGGCAGAGCTCCCAAAATGGGAGCTGAGATGACTGTGGGCCCTGAACAGACACTGGCTCTGGTTCTTGAAAATAAAAGCCCATACAGAAGGAATATTTCCCATGGATCCAGATGATGCTCAAATGTAATTTTATGCTTAGAGAGAGAAATGTAAAATTCCAGAAAAAGTGATGAGGTTCCAAGCGTTTCTGTAGACCATCCTTGAATAGCTCAAAAAGGTCATGGGGTTTACCAATGGGCATCACCAGCAATGAGTGATGGAGCTATGGAAGCCTGAGAGGCCCACACTGAACCCTCACAGTAATGTGGTCTGGGATCGCCTTACTATCTTAAATTTGGGTACTATTTCCTGCTTTTTCTAATGTTTTCTTATCATCCATGACTGACTCAATCCTCTCAAAAACCCCATGACAGATGAGGAAAATGAGGTATGAAACAGTTAACTGACTTGACTGCAGTTACCCAGAAAACAGGCAGGGAGGAAAAGGACCCAGGAAGGTTCGGCATTCTGGCTGTAATTTGAATCTTCAGGTACCTAAGGGACTTAAGCTCTCCCTGAGACGGACCTGGGAACCCCAGACTGCTCTTGCCTCAGAAGGGAACAGAGAACCAGTTCAAGGGACCTCAGCCCCTGGTCCTAGACAGGTGTTCAAGCAGTACCTCTGCTAACTTCTTAGATTCTGTTAACTCCCTTGGACTCACATTGTCCACCTGCTTCTCCATTCCAGACACTCCTCCTAGAAAGCAAAGTCCCCACCCACATATCCAGGGAGGCAAATTTGCACCACAGCTGCAAGCAAGACCTTTGGAATCTGTCAAATATGTGTTCTAGATTTAATTCTGCCACTTACTAGCCCTGTGACCTTGGAAAAGTCACTTAACCTTCCCACCCAGTAAAATGAAAATAACTGCTGTCACAAGATTGTTGTAAGATTTCTCATTTTTTAAACATAACAAACATTTATATAGTACTTATTATGTGCCAGGAATTACTATAAGCACTTCATTAACTACTAATTCACCTAATCCTGTAACAATTGTACAGCAAGTCCTCAAATAACATAAAGTTGATGAGATGCTTTAGGAACTTAACTCTTGTTTATATCAATTAGCCTATGGTAAGATTGGTTTCATTATACATGGTTTTGTTTAAAGTCACAGAACCTATCAATGATATTAATGAGGACTTACTGTACTGTTCCAATTACATCCACTTTAAAGGTGAGAAACTGAGACTCAGAGAGATTAAATAATTTAGTTGAGGGCGCAACATTCATTTGGTGACAATCAGGATTCAAACTCAGGCAGTCTGGCTCTAGAGTTTGTAGATTTAGCCAGTGTACTCCGCTATTCCCTGCTACTATCTCCACCCACCCACCAACCCCCCCCCCCAAGAAAAAAGAAAAGAAAAAGCCTGACACTGAGGAGATAGGCAGTAGAGAGTTGTTATCATTAACAGAGATAGTAATGGTAGTACATTAGCAGCAGCAAAGTTAGTACTTGTTCTCACTGTCTCTCCACATAGACGAGACCCAGCTCCTCCCTATTGACATGACCCTCACCTTCACAGCCTGCTCCAACCCAATGTGGCCCCAGACCCCATATCACACAGTGGTCTAGCTTAGCCTCTAATATAGGACTCCTCGCTTCCGAGGTTCCTGTCATGAGCCCAATGCAGCTGTATAGACATCTCAGACACAGATCTCATTTGGGGTGGCCAGGAGACTGCCCAATCAGCAGTGTCCTTACTCTGAGGGCTGCTCACTCCCTATGCCACAAGTTCCTCCCTTGGAAAGACATAGAGAGTGTTAAAGTGAGTGTGAATACCACTGGCAGCCAGGGCCAAGGAAAAGCAAGAGGATATAGGCAAAGGAAGAAGTGTAGGAAAATAGGGAGAAGAAAGGAAGAAGATGAAAGACGAAGAGAGCTAGATGGGAGCAAGAACCTACCACTGGTAATTTAATAAAACATTTATTAGGTACTTATGCACCATGTGCTGTGTTCAATAATTTCATCTGTGTTATCTATCTCATTTAATTACTACAGATTTCCTGTGAAGTAGGAAGTATGTTCATCCCCATTTAACAGATAAGGAAACTGAGGCATAGAGATGTTAAATAGCATCCGAAGAAGCAGCAGCGGAACAGGGATATGAGTAAAGGACATTCAACAATGGAGAAGAAAAACGGCAGTTTTCTTTACTCAGCACTGAACCTGCACCACATGCCAAGAACTCTCTCATGGAACCTTCTGATTCCCTTTTCCCTATTTTGCAAACACTACCTGTAAAATGTCATACTCCCCCCAGAAGAAGTTTCATTTGGCTAATTCATTTCTACCCTACAGAACTCATCTGAAACTCCACTCCAATGTATATATTCTGGTTCCTTTTCAGCTGGAAGATTCCCAAAGCTTTAAACAAAAAGTCCTACAACACTGTGATTGAAAGTCGAAAGTAATAATGAAGTTTTAAGCTGCACAAGTCATTATCTTCCTTCTTACTCCCAAGTCAACTTTTATTTTAGACTCTAAAGAGCAGAGTGGTAAAGTTCTCCGGGCCTCTGGAGTCAGACTGCCTGAAATACTGGGTGCATGGACTCTGTTCATGGCAAGATCCTCTAGCCCACAGACTTGACAGCCGTACCACCACACTGTGCAATGGACCACCAATCCCAGCCTGTCCTACATCCCCAGTTACCTCAGTCACCCTAAGAAGCCTAAGACTCCCTGGAAGCTGCCCAACGCTTGAACTCTAATTCTCACATGGCTCTGTACATCCCCTAATCTCACCCTATCTCCCACTGCTCCCCAATTCTCAAAACCCTTCCACTCTATCATCTGGAACCCAATGATATCATTAGCAAAATCCCCTATATCCTCACACTCTTCTCTGAGCTAGCTGTTCCTTCACCTTCATGCTATAATGGAAACCTGGCTCCCCCCTGAGGACACTGCTATTCCTACAGCCCTCTCAAGTGTTGGGTGATTTTCCTCCTATGTTGCCTTTTACCTCCAGGCCAGTAGGGGTCCTGTCTGTTCCTCAAGGCAACTTCTAAATTGCTGTCTCTTCCAGACCATTCTCTCTGCCTCCTTCCTAACCACTCCCCTGATGTGAATCTCATGTCATTGTACTCTACCATCTACTACTCTTATTACAGTCATCTATGAAAGCTCTCCATGTATATTCCCCTTCAGTCCTTGAAGATTTTACTTCTGGCCTCCCTGTCCTTTCTGACATGCCTTTGTCAAAATTCCTGTGTTTCCAATATTTAGCAATACTCTGGTCTCTCAATGCCTTGACCTCTATTTCCCTCAAGATCTCGTCTCCATCTTACCTCAGCCTGTTATTCCCATGGTCAAACCTGACATTAAAAATACCATACCCCACTCTCCAACCACTACCTCCTATCTATCCAACTCGCACCTCCTCATATCCAACTCTAACAATCTTTCGAATTTATTGGATCCTATCACCTTTTAACTGTCACTTACTGACCTCATGTCCTCACTTCTATGCTTACCCATCACTCCCTTCCAAACGCCCTCAATTCCCCAAACACTCTATCTTTTTTTCCTACTTACCTCACAAAACCACAATTCTGGTTAAATCCAACTCTTGCCTTCACATTCCTATATTACGTAAGTAAGCATGGTGGGAATAAAATACAAAGGTGTGCTATTAACCCTCTAAATTTATGACTGCAAAATTTGAGTGGGCCCTTAATTTAACCTATGATCCAACTGCATTTCCAAGTCCATTTACTCTCTCTCTCCTAAACAACTATTTCACAATGTCCACCTTCCTCAAACTCTTCCCCATCCTCCCCACCAGATGGTGATACAGCTTCCTATTTAACTGGGTAAAAAAGGAGCAATTGGAAAAGAACATGCACAAACTTCCACCTCCGCATGGCCCTCCTCCCTGAACCACTCCCACCACTGCCTTTTCTTCTGCTGCTATGTAGGAACCACCCATGCTGCTAACTAAAGCTAGACCTCCTTTTGTGCACTAGATCCTATCTTTTCTTGCCAATTCAACATCACACCTGCAATTGTCCACTTTTTCCACTGGATCGTTCCCATCAGAAAACAAACAAGTTATAACATCTTTCATCTAAAGAAACAAACGTTCTTGATCCCACATTCCCCTCTGGCCACCACCCTCATATTTCCGCTTCCCTTTATAGCAAAACTCTTCAAAACATTTGTTTCTCATTGCCATCACTGCCTTTTCTCTGAATTATGCTTCCATTCACTGTAATTAAATTTTCACACCCACCATGCCCCCTAAATTGCCTTTATTGAGTTTACCAATGACTTCCACATTTTTAATTCCAATGGGCAATGAGGATGGAGGCTAGCCTCTGTGGCATCTTTGCATGAATCTCAAATAGCTGTCCGTTCTTCATCCTCATGCCAGGGTGTAAGGGTGATTTGTGGCACAATCACCCCCTTGTGTAGTTAACTATATATGGTGGCCCTGGTCAATTTCAGGCTTCATCTCACTTGACCTATCAGCAGCATTTGATGCAGTTGATCATTGCCTCATCCTTAGAACACTTTCTACACTGGACATGTTTAAGGTGTTATTGTCTTTTCTTCCCTTCTTTAAAGACTTCCATCCTCAACCTCCTTTGCTAGATCTTCCTCATGTCCATCACCTTTAAATATTGGATGGACCCAAGCCAATTTTGGCTCTGTTTTCTAACTACTCTCACTCACTAGATAATCTTATCCAGGTTCCTGGCTATAAATACCATCTATATACTGATGACTCCCAAATGAATATCTCTAGTTAGAGTCAACTGCTAAGAATGAATTTCTAGCTCTATCATTTAGTTGCTATGCACCTTTGGGCAAAGCAATCTTGCTGAGCTTCAGTTGGCTCATTTGTAAAATGTGAATGATAATAGTACCTAACTCATCAAACTGTGGTAAAATTAGGTAAAATATTGCATGTAGAATTCTTGGCCCAGTGCTGGCACATGATATGTACTCAAGAAACATTAGCTGTTACTATCATCCACCTCTTTAACCATAAATCCAGCCACTAAGTCATGAAGCAGGATTTCAATTGCTGCCAGCAAGACTTATGCCAAATCTCAATGGCTATAAAGCTCTTTTCACCTCATCACTCTGCCTTAGCAAGAACCTCCAGCAAGAGATCGTGGCACCTGAGCCTGCCCTATAGCCCTAAGTCACATATCTGTATATTAATTAGATGACTACCAGGATAATATTAGCTTCCTAACTCAATCCATTCTATTGGCCCACCTGTGAAGACCTCTTTATTTTCAAAGGAATGGCAAGACTGATCTCTTCTCACCAATGACAATCCTATTCTTATTCTCATCCAATCAATAAAAAAACACTTATTAAGGAAGAAAAAAAATGATGTAGATGATAGAGGCTTTGCTCATCCCTCTTTCAACCAAATCAAAGTTGGGAGAAAAACATGGAAAGTTGGGAGAAAAACAGCAGGAAAGTTGCCTGGGATCTAGATGAACAAGCCCTATAAATAGGAAGAGAAATAAGAAATCGTTTGCAATGGGAGGAGATAGGACAGGGCAAGAATGCAAGGCTGTTGGGTCCCAAACAGGTGAGAGATATAGAGGCTGCAGTAGTGGCAGCTGCAGACACCTCTTAAAGGGGCCATGTCCGCGAGCGGAGTTTTGCAATGATGGACCTGCTCTCTCTGAGCACCAGTGCCAGGCTGGCTCCTCAGGGGGCACCAGGGAGTTACAAGGGGACAATTAGTTGTCGAAGTGAGAGCAGGAGGCGAGGATCTCTCCCCGACAGAAGTGCTGGCAGTATCCACTGTTCCTCTGTTGAGCCCTCCTACTCCTAGTGTGCAGACTCAGTGTTGCCATACCTGAGATGTCATCAAACTAGATGACAGAGGTCGCTCTGCTCAGAAGATTTCCTGAAACTCCACCTCCTCCAACTCACGGCCCTACTCAAGCCACATTCAAGTGTGTCTTCTGCAAGTTGGTGCTGTTTGCTGAGCCATGCCTAGACTCACACTGGTGGAAGCTGACCTCGGTTTCTGGTGTGGTTTTTTGAGGCAACTATGAGCAAGAATATCTGTGGACTGTTACTGAATCTTTTTTTTATTAGGTGAGGCGACCCTTGGCTGACCTCACAGATTGCGAGAACCTTGTCAGCTTACAATCCCTTATATTTTTTATTTTTTATGCCTACAGCACCTGGTCTTCCTAGGTGGTGTCCCATCCAAGTACTAACCAGGCCCGACCCTGCTTAGCTTCCAAGATCAGATGGGATCAGGCTTGTTTGGGGTGGCATGGCTGTAGATTGCTTGCTGAATCTTAACGGGTGGCCCCCAGAGGGGCACAGGCTGGGACTAAACTTAGCCTGCAGCTGAATCCCTCTCAGGACTGTGCCACTGGACACCTAATACACAAAGCCACACTAATAAGACCAGGAGACTTAGGAGCTTTGTTTAGTACATAGAAACAGACACAGAAAGGCAGCTAAAATGGGAAGTCAAAGATGCAGAAACTATATGAGAAACAGAACAGAGATCCAGGAATAATGGAGTCAAGTAATCTAACAGATGCAGAGTTCAAAACACTGGTTATAAAGATGTTTAATGAACTTAGGGGAAGTGCAGATGAATTCAGTGAGAACTTTAACAGAGAGAAAAACATAAGAATGGAAATGGAACCAGTCAGAAATGAAGAACACATTATCTGAGATGAAAAGTATATTAAATGGAATAAACAGAGTGAATGAAAAGAATCGAATGGCCAATATGGAGGACAAGGAAGCCAAAGACATTCAATTAGAATGGCAAGAAAAAAGAAGCCAAGAATATAATAATAATTTAAGGAGCTTATAGGACACTATTAAATGTAAAACTATACATGTCATAGGGGTACCTGAAGGAAAATAAAATGTTGAAGAGCTATTTGAAGAAAAAATGTTGAAAAAATTCTCTCACTTGGTGAAGGAAATAGACATAAAACTCCAGGAAGTTCGGAGAGTCCAAAAAACCAGGGACCCAAAGAGGCCCACACCAAGATACATCATAATTAAAATGCGAAAGGTTAAATACAAAGAGAGGATCTTAAAAGCAGGAAGAGAAAGCTAGTTAATTACCTCCAAGGGAGCTCCCATAAGACTGGCAGCTGATTTCTCAAAAGAAACTATGCAGGACAGAAGGGTTTGGTAGAAAATATTTGATATAATGAAAACCCAGGACCTACAACCAAGAACACTTTACCCAACAAAACCATCATTTAGAGTTGAAGGACAGATTAAGAGCTTACCAGGCAATAATAAGTTAAAGGAATTTATCAACACCAAGCCAGTATTACAGGAAATGTTGGTGGAACTTCTTTAAGAAGAAAAAAACATGTATCAAAAACAGGAATAAAGAACAGTAATAACTATATTCCTATCAACAAGTACCTCAAATGGAAAAGAAGTGTTCCAACCAAGAGATAAAGTGGCTGAATGGATAAGAAAACAAGATCCCTTCATATGCTGCCTACAAGAGATTCACTTCAGATCAAAAGACACACACAGTCTAAAAGGAAGTGGATGGAAAAAGATATCGCCTTGATGGACCAAAAGGGTATTGCATTGAATGAAATGGGTGGTTAAAGACAAATATCACATGATTTCAAGTACATGTGGAATCTAAAGAACAAAATAAATAACAATAAAAAAGCAGAAATAAATTCATACAGAGAATATTTTGAGGGCTACTAGATGGGAGGGAGGTTGAGGGGGACAGCAAAAAAAGGCAAAGGGATTAAGAGGTACAAATGGATAGTTGCAGAATAGACATGGACATGTAGAGCGTAGCATAGGGAAGAGGGTTAATATTGTTGTAATAAATATGTAAGGGGGAAGAGGGGTGTTAGATTTAGTGGGGTGATCACTTTGCAAGTTATGTGGATCTCTGATCACTGTGCTGTATAACTAAAAGTAATATACTATTGTATGTCGACTATAATTGAAAAAATACTCATTGAATTGTACAATGTAAATATGAACAACTGTCTATTATGTTTCAATAAAGTTGGAGGGTGGGGTGGGGAAACACTTATTGAGACACTACTTGGTGTCCAGTAATGTTCCTGGCTCTGGTCATACTGCAATAATGAAGACACAATCCCTGCCCTATAAGAATTCATAGTCTAGTTGAGGAGGCTAACAGATAAAGGGGTAATGTCAGTGCAACAAAAGATCGTGGGAGGACCTGTAGATCAAACATTAGATTAGGTTTGATTTTTCTTTAACAGTCAGGGAGAGTCCTGTAATGATGTACTGTTGTGGAGAGCTACTGCTGGTGGTTGGGTTCAGGGGATGCTAATAAAGTCAGTGAGACTAGTTAGGGACTGGCAATAAAAATCTCTAAATCAAGCTTAAAGCAGAGGCATCAAGACATGAGAGGATGGGCAGATGTGAGAGAAGGTAAAGAAGGTGAATCATCAGGAAAAAGTAATTGATTGGATTGAGGGTACACAGGAGTAAGCATTGTAAAGAAGTCAAATATAACCCCCAGACTGATGGCCTAGGTGGCTGGAAGGATGCTGGTGCTTCTCCCTAAATTGGGGCATACATTCAAGTTAGCACATTAAAGGAGGTGGGATAAAAAAAAAAGCTGAAGAAAAGAAAAGAAGAGAAAAAAGAAAGAGAAGAGATGAGATGAGAAGAGAAAAAGAAAAGAAAGAGAAAAGAAAATTAAAATGAAAAAGAAAAAGAAAAGAAGCTGGAATAATGCTGAGTTTGTGAGGCCAGCATGATAGCCCAGCAGGACGCTCTTAAGTCAGTAGGTATCTGAGTCTGGAGAGGATGAGAAGAGTTAAAAGGCAAGTGATACACATGTAACATATGTGTATGTGTGATAAAACACAAACATGGAAAAGTAAAAGGGTAAAATTCTAAAATGCATTAAAATGCTAATATTGTCTTTAATCACCCCAATAAGAACATCTTATGCACCCCACTTTGCAGACCACTGTTCCACAATACTCTTTTTTGTTTTTTTTAAACTTCCTCAATTTTTTATTAAGAATATTTAATTTTTAAATTTATTTTTCAGGACTTTTTTTTTAAATTAATTAAATTTTTAATGGTGACACTGGTTAACGAAATCCGGTTTCAGCTGTACATTTTAACAGTAAGGCATATATATGACATATATATATATATATATATATATATATATATATATATATATATATATATATATATATATATTTACATTGTGTTCACATCCCATAGTTAGATTTCTTCCTGTCACCACATATTTGACCCCTCTTACCCCATACACCTCCCCACTCTTCCCTCTCCCCTCTCCTCTGGTAACCACTAGTCTATAGTCCATGACCATGAGTCTCTCTTCGTTTGTCCTGTTCAGTTTTTGCTTTCAGGTTTGTATCCCACATATAAATGATATCATGTGGTTTTCAACTTTTTCTGTCTAGCTTATTTCGCTTAGTATGATTATCTCAAGGTCCGTCCATGTTTTCGCAAATGGGAGTATTTCATCTCTTATGGCTGAGTAATATTCCATTGTATATATGTACCACAGCTTCTTTTTCCAATCATCTATTGTAGGAAACTTTGGCTGCTTCCGTGTTCTGGCCGCCATGAATAATGCTGCTATGGGCATGGGTGTGCACATGTCTTTTGGGATATGGGTTTTCAAGTCTTTGGGGTAAATACTGAGTAGAGGGATTGATGAATCATATGGTCGATCAATCCTCAGGTTTTTGAAGAATTTCGTACTGTTTTCCATAGTGGCTGTACCAATTTGCAGTCCCACCAGCAGCATACGAGGGTTCATTTTCTCCGCATCCTCTCCAACATGTGTTATTACTCATGCTGTTGATTATAGCTATTCTATCAGGTGTGAGATGGTATCTCATTTTGTTTTTGATTTGCATTTCCCTAATAGCTAGCAATGTTGAACATCTCTTCGTATGTTTGTTGGCCATTTGTATGTCTTCTTGGGAGAAGTGTCTGCTCAGGTCTTCTGCCTATTTTTTCATCGGATGATGATGATGATGATGATGATGATGATGATGATGATGATGATGATTATAGTTGGATGATTTCTTTGTATATTTTGGATATTAGGCCCTTATCAGAGGTGTTCCTTGTAAATACATTTTCCCATTTGGATATTTGTCTCTGCCTTTTTGATGTGCTCTGCTGTGCAGAAGCTTTTTAGTTTGATGGAGTCCCATTCATTTATTTTTGCTTTTACTTTCCTTGCCTTTGAGGTCAAATTTATAAAATCCTCTTTAAGTCCAAAGTCTGTGAGTGTAATTCCTATGTTTTCTTCTATGCAAGTTATTGTTTTCGGTTGTATCTTCTTCGATTTCTTTTAACATGGTCTTATAGTTTCTGTTATATAGTTCCTTCAGATATTTATTAGGCTTATTCCTAGGTATTTTATTATTTTTGTTCCAATTGAAACATGAATTTTTGTCCTTTTCTTTTTCTGACAACTCATTATTAGAGGATTTTTGAACATTGATTTTGTATCCAGAAACTTTACTGTATTTACATATTGTTTCTAGTACTCTTATTGTGGAGTCTGTAGGGTTTTCTGTATGAAGAATCATGTCATCCACAAATAGTGACAGCTTGACTTCTTCATTTCCTATTTGAATGCCTTTTATTTCTTTCTCTTTTCGGATTACACTCGTTAGGACTGCAATGTTATACTGAGTAACAGTGGTGACAGCGGACAACCTTATCTTGTTCCTGATCTTAGAGGAAAGGTTTTTAGTTTTTCACCATTAAGTATAATGTCCACTGAGGGTTTGTCATATATGGCCTTTATTATGTTGAGGTACTTTCCTTCTACACCTATTTTATTAAGTGTTTTGATCATAAATGGGTGCTGTCTGTTGTCAGACTTTATCTGCATCTATATTGATATGATCATATGATTCTTATTCTTTATTTTATGTGGTACATCACATTAATTGATATGCATATGTTAAACAATCCCTGTGCCCCCGGAATGAAGCCCACTAGATCATAGTGTATAATCTTTTCAATATGTTTTTATTAGTGAGTTCAGTCCATTTACTTTAGGGTGATCAATTGAAATATGAGGTTTTCCTATAGCTATTTTATCTTTTGTTTTCTGGTAGCTCAGTGTTTCTATTGTTTCCTGTCATTGCATTTATTTATATATATATATATATATATATATATATATATATATATATATATATATATATATATATATACACACACATACATACATATACATACACATATATATTTAATTTTGGTTGGTTTTTGTGGATTTTCCCTCTGGTACTTCTTGTTTTATGTTATGTACTTCAGTTCTCAATCTTTGGTGTGTAGTCACCATTACAAATATGTAGAGGATAGTTATACATATACGGTTGTCCATTTTCTTCTGCATGTGCCTTATCTCCATTCCTCTTTGCAAATTTGGATCTTTGAATCCTTTTTTCAGTCATTGCTATCTCGGTTTGTCCCTATGTATGCTGAACATTCATTACTATCTTGACACAGCAATTCTCTTCTTAATGTTTAAGCTTATAATGTTCTTCATAAGGGTTGTAATGCTCTGCTTCTGTCTGCCTGCTAGTCACCTTACTCATATTTTTGTACTTTTTTTGTTATTTTATTTCAGGCAGCCTGACCCATTTCACTATCTCCTGTAATGCAAGCCTCGGAGTGGAGAATTCCCTCAATTTTTGTATGTCTGGAAAGGTCTTTATTTCTTCTTCATATCTGAAGGAGCGATTTACTGGATACATTATTCTTGGCTGGTAGTTCCTTTCATTTGATAGTTTGAATATTTGATTCCACTTCTTTCTGGCTTGTAAGGTTTGTGCTGAGAAGTTCGACAATAATCTAATGGGTTTTCCTTTATAGGTTACCATCTTCTTTTCCTTGGCTACCGAGCATTGTCTTTGTCATTGATTTTTGATAATTTTAATACAATGTGTCTTGGAGAAGGCCTTTTTGGGATGAGATAATTGGGATTTTGTTGACTTCTTGAATTACAAGCTCCAGCTCATTCCTTAGTTTTGGAAAATTCTTGTCAACTATTTGTTTGAAAATGCTCTCTGATACCTGATCCTTTTTCTCTCCTTTTGAAATACCCATTAGTCTCATGTTTCTTTACTGATGGTATCAGGTAGCTCTTGTATTTCTCTCTCTCTCTTTTTTCATTCTTCAGTTTCTCTCTTCTTCCTTCTGATTTATTTCTAAATTACTGTCTTTGATATCACTGATCCTTTCCTTCATTTGGTCGACTCTATTTCACTAGCTTGTTATTTCATTTTTCATCTCTTTCAGTGTCTTCTTCATCTCCAAAAGTTCTATTTGGTTCTTTTCGAGGGTTTTAATCCCTTTGCTAAAGAACTCATTCTACTCGTCTAGTTGTTTTTTTCAATTCCTGAAATCATTGATGTGAATTATTTTGGATCTCATTATACTTTTTCAGAAGTACCGACCCAAATTTCTGTCATTTAAGTCACATATTTCTATACCTTTAATCTTTTTTTCTGGAGATGTTTCTCTTTCTTTCTGAGCTGCCTTGTCACCCTGGTTTTTCATGTTGTTTGATAGACTATTTCTCTGCCTGGACATTAGTGGAAGTATATTCTCCTTTTTTCTTTTTTTTTTCTCCAGAAAGATTTATTACAGGTCTCTCTCTGGCCTATTGCTTAAAAGGTGTTTTTCTTTTAATTTCTAGTAGGTAGTGTCCAAGCCTCTTGGATCCCTGCTTTGAGTCTTGATAATGTCTTTTTTTTTTTTATAAATATTAAATCACAATTGCTACCTCCGGTCTTAGTCCCTCTCAATATTAGCAACAGTTTCGTTAATATTGCAGTGTTTGGTCTTGGATGATATGGGATGGAGGGAGGGCGTGCTCTGGGTTGGTGGGTGGGGGTTGCTGCTAGTCTCTGTTTCTCCGCTTCCTGCTCTGCAATGGCAACTCAACTGCTGTTGCCCCCTGCACGTAGTTCTCACTCTGCTTTCTACCCCGATCCTGGTGTTCTGCTGCCTGGAATACACAGATACCTCAGGCAGGGCTGTTCAGGGAACCAACCACAATTTCTCTCCTCCACCTCCTCTTGCAAGAACTCTGGCTGTGACAGACAGGTTCTTTGTTCCTACCAATCTACCCCAACCCCAATTCCTGCTGTTCTGATCTCTGGAAGCTCTTATGCACAGATAACTCATTCAATTGTGCTTGTATGCAAGTTGGGTATTATTTGTTGAGATTTAGATATTCAGCTTATTGTCATTCCAAGGTAAGAGATCCGGGGACATCCTCCCTGATTTTTTTAAGTAAAACTACATTTTTTGAACAATTGGGAAAATTTGAATATAAATTGATTATTAAAGTGACAGTATTATAGAATTTTTAATAATTTTCTTTCTTTCTTTTTATTTATTTATTTATTTATTTATTTATTTATTTATTTATGTTTTAGACAAGGCCATCCTTGGTTGACCTCATTTATTTATTTATTTATTTATTTATTTATTTATTTATTTATTTATTTATTTATGTTTTAGACAAGGCCATCCTTGGTTGACCTCACAGATTGCAAGGGACTTGTCAGCTTTCAATCCCTTATTTTTTTTTTTTATTTTTTATGCCTACAGCATCTGGTCTTCCTAGGTGGTGTCCCATCCAAGTACTAAGCAGGCTCAACCCTGCTTAGCTTCCAAGATCAGATGAGATTGGGCTTGTTCAGGGTAGCATGGCCATAGACCTGATAATTTTCTTGAGTGTGATAATGGTATTTTGGTTGTACAAAACAATGTTCTTATTCTTAGGAGCTTCCAGCTGAAGCACTTAGAACTGAAGTGTAAAGATGTCTGTAACTTTTTTGATATTATTTAGCAAACTTACATAGAAATAGAAATGTACTTAGAAAGTGAAGATGGAAAAAGATTATTGTTGACTCTAGCTGGAGGGTATATAGTCATCATCGTTCACTATACTATTATTCGACTCTTCAATATGTTTGAAAACTTTTATAATAAAAGGTATTTTTTAATTTAAATGAAATAAATCTGAACTAATAAACTGAAATAAAAAAACAAGGTGCACTCATTTTGAACAACAATTTGTCAATATTCTTCAAAAATTTTAAATACCCATTTACTTTGATTCACTAATGTCACTTATGGGAGTTTATACTAACAGAGATACTTGTATATATGTTCAAACCTGTATGTATAAAGATGTTCACTGTAATATTATTTGTAATAACAAAACATATGTAATAATATAAAAGCAAACTAAATGTCCATTAGCAGGAGAGTCATCAAAAAATACTCTGGAAGTCTAACTATGCAACCATTTATAAGAAAGGAGATACAACCATTTGGTAGGTAAAACTGAGCAAATTTATAGTCTACAAAGCATGATCCTTTTTGTAGGAAAAAGGGTAAATTAGTATTTGTATTTTTAGATGTTTATAAATGCATAACAAAGGACTGGGATCATATTTACCAAACTGGCGAGGGGAGCAGGACTGGGAAGGAGAAGTTGGAATAGGGAAGGAGAAATCTTGACTTTGAATTCTATATACTTATATAGTTGGATTTTTACAACAAATAAATATATTTATTTATTAACCATGTAGCTAAAAGTTTTTAAAAGTTGAAGAAAATGGTCAAAAGAAAAATGTACCAAACTGTTAGCAACAGTTACCTCTGAGGAGTGAGAGGGGAGAATTTTCATGTTATATTCTTCATATCTCTATATTGCAGGAATCCTTAAACAAGAGACTGTATTTAGTTACTAAGGATTAGTGTGAATTTTCTACTTTTTAAGAACCCCCTCTCTCTCAGAGTATTGGAGCATATAAAGAAAATAACATATAAAAGGGAGAGTCTATAAACTCCCTCAAATCCTTTCTTCTCATTGTACCTTCCGCTTGTGATCCCACCTCCATCCCCAGTTAGGACAGATTCTCATGGTCTGATGTGGAGAGAGGGAGTGGTGAGTAACAGGTTGGGGGAGACAGGTCCTTATTTTTGGAGTCCAAACCCTATCAGGGTAGTTCCTGACTTCCTTCTTGGTACTTAGAGCCCTTGACCGAGCCAGAGGAAAGAGTTGTGGTTCTCAGGTGGCCGTACCTGATGGTACATCTACTTGTGCAAGTGTATTTCCTAGTGTAAAAGATATAGCAGCCCAGACCTGCCTGCCTTGGCCAGGCAAGCCCATAGAACTTTACTGAGTAGTAATTTTGCGTCGGCCAGCCTGTGGATATGCTGCTTCATTTAGCTGTTTTCTTTAACCAAGATGAAAATAAAACTTCCTAGCTCCTCTTCTCCTGCCTCTAACAGACTTAGGAGTTGCCTGTCATTCTGTGAAACCACAAAGTGCCATTCTTTAGCATTGTTGCTGGTATCAAAAGTCATTTCTCGGACATAGTTCCATAGTGTAGCTGTTAGCATGTCTTCTCTACACGCAAAAGGTCCTGGGTTTGAGCCCCAGTGAAGCCATGGTCTATGGTCTACTGCAATGCCACCTTGAACAAGCCCGATGTCTGATCTCAGAAGCTAAGCAGGATCGGGACTAGTTAGTACTTGGATGGGAGACTACCTAGGAATACCAGCTGCTATAGGCATAAATAACAACGACAACAACAACAACAAAAGTCATTTCTGAGAAGGCAAGAAAGCAAGCACTGGTGTTCTGACCACCTAATAATAATAGTAAGAAATAACATTTGAGTGTTCTCACCAGATATGTCATAACTAAGTCTGATGCATTTTCCTGAGCTGTAAGGAGGTAAAGAAGATAATGATGATCATAACGGTTTTATAATTACTGATTCTTATGGGCTGAATTACAGTCCCCCAAAATTCAGATTTTGAAGCCAGAACTTCAGAATGTGACTGTATTTAGAGATAAGGCCTTTAAAAGAGAAATTAAGATAAAATGAGGTCCTATGGGTAAGCCCTAATTTAATATGACTGCTGTCCTTCAAGAAGAGAAGATGAGCATACAGAGAGACAGAGAGGAAAGACCACATGAAGATGCCAGAAAAGACGGCCACTTACATGTCAAAGAGAGAGGCCCTTGGAAGAAACCAACACTAGTGACATTTTGATCTTAGACTTCTAGCCTCCAAAACTGTGAAGAAATGTTCCTATTGTTTAAGCCACCCAGTCTATGGTATTTGTTATGACAACCCAAACAAATTAATACACGGCCCAACCATATACTATTGAGCCAGGCCCTGTATGAAACTTTACAACAATTAACTCCTTTCATCCTTATAACACATTTATGAGGTAGCCTCTATTGTTATTCTTTAATTTTAAGATGCAAAAACTAAAGCACAGAGGTTTGTGTAATAGTGAAATACTGGAAAAGATTAAATGCTCACTTCAAGGAGAATGGACATTGCAATATATTTATATGATAGAATATTATACCTCAGTGAAAATGTAACTACAGTTATACTCAATAATAGCAATGAATATTAATAATATAACACTGAATAAAACAAGCAAATCCAAGAAGACTACATATAGCATAATACTCTTTTTATAAAGACCAAAAAACAACTAAAATTAAATAATATCTTATTTAGGATTACACATACATATGAGAGAGATAAAGTCTATTTTCAAAAAGTACAAAAGGATAATAATGAAAATTCAGGCCAGTAGGTCCATCGAGGAGGGTAGAGAGATAGGAAGCAGGATGGGAAGCACTTATGCAGACATAAATCATTATTGATGTGGCTAGTTCTTGGGTTAGGTTCATCATAGTTTATTATGTTATCCATAAAGAAATAAATGACAAGTGAAGAAAATTAATTCAGGCCATGAACAGACCAATGGAAGAGTTTGATATGAATCAAGTATTTTAAATATGGTTACCCCAATTTTGTGCTCCCAAGGTCTGTTCAAAAAGAGTGAGGGTTCATTTAAATAACATGTCTGAGCTCTCCAGGTGTATTAAATGGCTGAGTCAAGATGTGAACCCAGGAAACCTAATTCCAGAATACGTGATCTTAACTACTGTTGTATGTTTGATACTCCAGGCTGTTTCCTTAATGGAAAAGAAATAGGGTCTACTAGGAAACCTGAAGGCCTAACCTACCTAGCTACCATCAAAGTGGACCCAAGGGTATCCAAAGTCACTAAATCTAGATTTACCCCTTCTTTAGACTGGGACAAAAGGTCAAATTTTATGTGGAAAAAGGAAAGGAGACTTGAGGACATAAGAAGGTACTTTAGGTCTTAAAAGGGAAAACTAAATATTCGTGTGGCTCTCTCCACAGAACTCAGGGGAAAGGCTAATGACAGATATTGCTCATAAGGCCTACAGAGGAACCAGGGCAGTGCAAGTCAAAATACAATCAGCTTGTGTGCAGAGGCCAAACTATGCCCTCAGAATGACTTACTCAGGGTTGATTTTCCTGGTTAGGTGATGGAACATGGGCTCCATGAGGGCTTTTTGTACCATAGACATGACCATGACATCATTCTCCCCTCCTTTGGGTTACAGATTCCACATAGAAAATGTAAACCATGTAGAGTAGAAGATATGAGATGAAAGGTACTAAATTCCTAGTCCCTCATCAGCCCAGCCTATGGTACCATATTTGTCTATATTTCAGTGCCTTCAAAGGACATGAGCATCAGATGGCTTGAAATAAGTCCAACCCCACACTAGCACAAGAGTAAAGAAAGGGACAAAAGCTTCAGAAATTTGGCTCTCAGCTCAGTCAAAATAGCTCAAGGGCACTCATCACCCATCCCACTATACCCACCAACTAAACAGGGAGTCTAGTTAATCTTCTACTCCTTGGGGGCCCTTGCTTGGAGGCAACCAGTGGGCCAGGCAGCCATTTGTAAGGCATGTCTTACTACCCTGCTGCCTCTAAAATGTCCCCTGAACAAGGACCATTCCCTTTGCTATACACTGGAGCCAGGTTTATGAATCCTTAAATCAAGGGAAGGTAAGTATCACGTGTCTGCCTGAGGCCACCAGAAATGGTGATGGTACTGGACAACCTGCCGGCATGAGTAGACTCTGCTCACTTTTTTTCTGCTTCTTTTATTTTCTTCTCTGCTTAACTCTCCCATTCTAAATCTCTTCCAATGTTCCAAGTCTGCCTGTAAGTTTTCTATCAGTGCGAAAGGTGAACTCAGACTTGCAGCTGCTCCTGGATAATCTGACACAGAAAGAATATGAAAAATCTTTATTTTCATCACAGATTTGTTTTAAAAATCTTATTTGGGCACATTAGGATGGAGCCCAACATTCTGTGTTTTAATAAAGCTCCCTAATGAAGTCTAGATGCAAAAATGCTTAACATATACTTGGAGGAACACTACAGTAGGCCAAGCTCCAAAAATCTAAATGATAAGTGTGGAATCAGAATATTTTTTCATAGAAATGACAGGCGGTTCCCAGGAAAATGTCCTATAGCTCTCAAGTACATGGAATTCAGGATTCAAAAAATTCCCACAAATAAAATCTCAAGAAAAATAAATAATATACAGTAAAAGAACAACAACAGCAACAACAGTAATATTTAAAATAAAACCTAAACACATTAATAAGTCAAGAACCAATGAAAACATATCTTTAAGGCCCTCAAATATAATAATTATAGACTATGTTTAATATGTTTGTAAAAATTTTTAAAAATTGAAATTTCAAACTCTATTTATAGTTTTAATTGATAGGTTTAGTTACTGAAAAGGCACAACTAAAGAGTAATTAACTGAAATAGAGAGCTGAAGAAATTATACAAAATGCAGCATAGTAAGACAAAGAAGTGAAAAATATAAAATAAAGACTAAAAGATGTGGCAGACAGAGTAAAATGGATTAACAGGACTCTAAATGTAGGCCCAGAAGAAAAGGAAATGGGACGGAGGTAATAGTTGAAAGTATAATAGCTGAGAATGTTTATAAACCTGATGAGACATATACCCACAGACTCAAAAAGCTCAAAGACTCAAATAGATGAGCAAAAACAAATCAACACTGAAACATATCCTACTAAAACTCCAGAATACCAAAGACAAAGAGAAGACTTTTGTTGTTGTTGTTGTTGTTGTTGTTTCATTTATTTTTCATAATTTTATTCTTTAGTTACAGTTGGCATACAATGTTATATTTGTTTCAAGTATATAACATAGTGGTTAGACATTTATATAACTTTCAAAGTGATCACCCTAATAAATCTAGTATCCATTGACACCATACATAGTTATTACAATATTACTGAAGATATTCCTTATGCTATACTTTAGACCCCCATGACTATGTTGTAACTAACAATTTGTATATCTTAATCCCTTTCCCTTTTTTGCCCATCCCCAACTTCCTTCCCATCTGGCAACCATCAAAATGTTATCATTTGTATGAGTTTGTGTCTTATTTGTTTGTTTTGATTTTTAGATTCTACATGTAAGTGAAATAATATGGCATTTGTCAAACAAAAGATCTTAAAAGCAATGAGAAAAGAATAGAGAGATTACTTTTCAGGGAGCAAAAGTTAAGACTGCTGACTTTTCAAAGCAACAATAGAAGACAGAATATAGTAAAATTACATCTTAATTGTGTTGGGAGAAAAATAATTACAAATCCAGTAAAAATCTCTCTCAAGAATGAAACATTTTATACAAAAAAGAGAGAGAGTTTGCCATAATCAGATTATCTCTAAAGGGAAATCTAAAAGATAGACTTCCAGCAAAGACAAAGTGATGTCAAATGGAAGGTGTGAGATGCAATGAAAAATAGCAAGCAAAGAAAGTGGCAATTATGTAGGTAAATCTGAAAAAGAAAAACATTGATTGTATGAGGCAATAATATCTTGTATAATTTTTAAAAGAAAGGCTAAAACAATAGAGAACTAAAATACATGATAATACACAAGCATATAAGTTGAGGGTGCTGAATAATTAAAATGTTATAAGGTCCACATATGGAAGAATGAAATTGTAACCCTATCTCACAGTATATACATTCATATATACCAAGAGATTTTTTCAATTGTCAACCCAAAGAGCTGTACATGAAAGTTCATAGCAGCATTATTCATTAATAGCCAAAAAGTGGAAACAATCCAAATGTCCATCAACTGATGAATGGATAAATAAATATGGTATATCCATATAATTAAGTATTATTAGCCAATAAAAAGGAATGAAGTACGAATAGATCCCACAACATGGATGAAACTTCAAAACATTACGATAAGTGAAAGAAGCCAGACATGAAAGGACACGTTATACATTCCAATGATACAAAATGATCAAAACAGGCAAATTTATAGAGATAAACATTAGATAAGTTGTTGCTTAGGGTTGTTGAGGGGCTGTAAAGGTTACTTTTGAGCTTGATGAAAATGTTGTAAAATTGTAGTGATGGTTGCATAACTCTGTGAATATATTAAAAATATTAAATTATATACTTTAAATGAGTGAATTTTGTTATGTAAATTATATCTCAATAAAGCTATTACCAAAAAATAATATAAGGTTTTTATATCATTTGAGAAAGTAAAAATATTAACTCTAGACTTTGACAAGTATGCATGTTAACACTGGTCAGATAACCATTGAAAAATAGTCACTGAAATAGTGAGTGTGTATAACTTCTAAACCAGTAAAGGGAAAAAAGAATGAGAAAAAAAATATCTAATAAATCCCAAAAAAAAGGCTAGAAGGAAGAGAAAGAAGGATAAAATGCTCCAGCCTGGAGTTTCCAACCTATATCAAAGGTGGCAGTCCATGTTACACCCAGCAGTCACATGTGTGCTGAGAAGCAGGCTCTTCCATGTGCACTGGAGTTTGAGATGAGTGGAGGCTCAAGCCCTACCCAACCCCCTCTATTAACAGGATCCCTGGAAAAACAAAACCCTGATGGTTAGGCCTGGGCTCATCAACCAAATATCACCTTGGGATGAGACATGCTATCTTTGGTCACCAGGGACCAAAATTATTCTTCCAATTAGTTGAGGCCTATAGGCCTTAGGTTATGAAGGAAAATTATTAATTCTGTTGCTGAGAGGTCACTGGAACTTTGGCACACGAGCTAGTCTGAATTATTATTAAGAGTGTAATGGGTTTTGAGCAACATACTTTTAGTAGGTTGGTGGGGACTCAGCCCAGGTATGCCTGGCTTCTTTAATAACAGCCATGAGTGCATCTAGTACACTCCATCATAGACACGGTCCCTGGGTCTCTTTCTAGGCAACTTGTTATCACTATTTGTGCTATGGTTATTCCACCTATTGGTACTGACTGATAGGAATGCTGTCTATACTCTGAAGGTGGAACTCCCCCAATTCTAGCTGAAAACTGGAGATCCTCTACTATTCCTTCTTCCGCTCTGAGCTAGAATCATCTCTTAGTTCCACCTTTGGAACTTGGAGTTTAGTCTTTACCCACACTGAAACATCTTGCCAGAATAAAATTCTAGGCAGTATTTTCTCAGGACAGCTGTCCATGCATCTGCCAACAGCACCTCCTGGCCCCTGCCCCACAGGGTAAGCCACCATCCCTTTACTCAAGACTGGAAACAGAACAGGGCCTATTCCTTTGGCACAAGCTGCTGCTGACCTCTGGCCTAGTTTGGAGACTAAGCAACAACAGTTACGTACAGTGAATGTGGTATGAGGCACAAACAGAAGTGGCCCAATTCTTTCAACACCATTTAGATCACCTACAGATTGGCTTTCTTATTAATCAGTCATAACTGGAATACCCATTTCATACAGAACCTTGCACCCTCCAACACACACTCTCTCTCTCTCTCTCTCTCTCTCTCTCTCTCTCTCTCCCTCTCTCTCTCTCCTTCCCTCCCTCCCTCCCTAAACCCCTCTTTATGAATTCCTGTTTCTATTGTTTGTGTTTCAGTGTGCTTTAGGAAAATGGGGGTGGAGAGCAGTAGTTAATGTCTACTTGGAAAAGAATTCTGGAAAGGTAAAAGCTATAGATAAGCATAAGCCTCCTTCCCAGGCAAAACAAAGAACAAGCTCAGCAGAAGATGTTGAGATGACTCCTTGAGGCAACAGTCTGTAACTGTTACAGCTGCCTTGAGCACAGAGTTGAGGGTACTTCCTGCTTTGACACTCACTGCGCTTGGTGGAGGAGACGTATGCTCTCTTGGATAAGCAGGGGGAGTATAGGAAGCAGGATTCGCCCTACCATCCTGTCAGCCCTACTTCTACCCCATGTGATGGCCCTCAGCAGGCAGCCTGTGAGTCAAGCCAGAAGCAGGGAATAAGAAGGCAGCTTCTGGAAGATTAATTATCTTCTCTTTCTTACTATTCACCTACCAAACAGCCATTTCTAAGCTGCTGTCATCTTAGAAAAAAACATACTGCTGATCTATATGGACATGTTCAGCTTCTTTAGAGTCCCCCACCCCTTCTGCAGCCCACAGCCATCCACCCACCCACCCACAGCCTATTTTGGGCCAACATAATTTACAATTCCCAGAAATGCCTGAGAACAGCATATGCACTTTCGGTGCCAAGCCTGGCGAGTTTTACAGATTTTCATTTAGCAGGTGTCTGTTGCTAAATCAGTAGCAGCTGCTAATTACTTTTCCTCCCTCGAACCTTCAGACAGAATGAAACATCTGGTGTTCTCTCATGTCAGGTTAAAATCAGACACCTTATCATTCTTTCTTTCAGTTCCATTTTTATTAAAAAGCTTTCAGCTGATGCCTGGAACAGGAAGCAGAGAGCAAGGACACCCCAGGGGAAAGAGAATGATACTTGGGGCAACAAAAGAAGATGAGCCTGCCTCATGCTACGAGACCATGCACAGTGTAGGGTTGTGCAGGCCAGTCCCCACAAGGTGAACTTTAAGCCCATGACTACCCAGCGAACTTGACGCTTCATTTCTTGAACAAGGATTCTGAAGCCCCTGCCCCCCTTTAACTTGCAATGCTCCTCCCTGCCCCGAGTCTCTTCCAGCGCTAGCACCTCACATCCCACCCCCTCTCTCTTCCAGTGAAGGAAGGGAACTATTCAACATGCACAAGCTTCTCCACAAGTAACAGTAATCTCAGGGGGGAATAAACTATATACAGTGGAGGAAAAGTATAGAACCCTATCATTTCTAGTTGCAATTCATATCGGTGTTCTCTTGGGACTTTTTAGGCCACTTTGAAAGTTGTTTTGTTTCTTCCCCCCCCCCCAAAATGTTTTTCCTGGGCTCCGAATCTGCCTCTTGATTCTAAGTCAAAAACATTCTTAAAGGTACCTTAATAGCAACTCAAATGTTTTATAGTATTAATAATCATCTTAGCTAATTTTTATTGAGCACTTACAGAAGTACTAGGCATTGTGGTAAGCACTTTTCATGTATTATTTTATTGAAGATTTAGAAATTATTATGGTCATCCTCATTTTACAATCTGGAGCAGGCTCAGAGAAGGGCTATGATAGTGTAGAAGCAGGACTGGAACAGCAATCTGGCTGGATTAGAAACCTGTACTCTGCTGACTGGGTATTTAATAATGTTAAAGAAGGACTGATAATTAGTGTAGATACTATAATGATATTGCAAATGTGTGTGTGTATATGTGTGTGTGTGTGTGTGTGTGTGTGGAGTCCTCATATTTTAGAGATGTATAAGAAAATATTTACAGTTAAAATTAAATGAGACTTCCTACAAAATCATCCAGGGGTTAAGTGTTTGTGACTGAGTGACAGGGCAGTTTGAAGTGGAGGTGCACTGATTAAAAAACTAAAAAATAAAAAACATTGGCTATGAGTTCATAATTGCTGAACTGGGTAATGGATGCATTCGGGTAATTTTTTTCTACTTTAATGTATTTTTCAACTTTTCATAAATAAAATTAAAGATACATAAAATTATACACATACTATCTACTACCTTAGAGAACTTCCTGACGTAAGCAAGATTTTCTCTGCCCAAAACTTCTTTCCTGGGTCAGCTCCTACCGCTAAAGTTTCCTCAAATTGGAACCCATGTAGTACAGGAACTTAGAAATGATCACCCTCTTCTTTGACTTTCTAACCTCTCAGTTTCTCTTAAAGTCCAAATTACTTTACATAAGGTCCTAGGTGTGTGGGACATAGGGGAGACTGGGAGGACAGCTGTTGAGGTAAGAGGAGAGCATCCTGAGGTCTTTGCCTATTTCTCCTTTCTGCTTCATATAGTGTTCCTTAATTTGGCTAGAGGCTGTTCTGAATGGAAGTATCAAGAATCTAGAACTCTCGGAATTTTATCTTTGCTTCTGTTCAAAACTCAAAATAGCTCTTCAACCTTGGTTTGGAGTACTTTACCTATTATTCTCTATGAATTTAAAAATTCACTTGCAGTTGATTTCATGTCCTAACTTTTTTTAATTCTTTTTTATTAAGGTATAACTCATGTATAGTAAAGTAAAAAATGATCTTAACTTTTGTCAAGCCCTATAGTTTAAGCCTCATTTACAATAGTTGAATGTTTCACTAGGAAGAGCTCCATCTCTGTCAGGTATGTGCCACCCACACCTGTTCAATGATAAGTCTCCTTAAAGAAAGAACAGAAGCAGAATAAGAGCTGAGCAGTATTGAGTTGCCTTTGCTCCTTTGTACACTATATATTGGTCAATTTGCTTTCTCTTGATTTTCTTCCCAGGCCTTCTCAGAGTTTCATGTGCACACCAATCCCTAGAAGATTTTGTTAAAATGCAGATTCTCTCATTCTATAGGTCTGAGATGGGGCCTAAGATTCTGAATTTCTAACAAGTACCCAGGGGAAGCCAATTTGGCTTGCCTGTGGACCACTTTTTGAGTTACAAGGACTCAAGGTGCAGTGAGGAAGATGGCATGGTGTAGTGGAAAGAGAACAGGCTTTGAAAACAGAATCCTGGGTCCTATTTTGCAACATTGTCATTCACTAGTTGAGTGCCTTTGGGTGGACTGCTTAATGACTTTATTATGTCTCAGTTCACTTCTCTATATAAATGAGATCACATACATTTCAAGGCTGCTGTGAGAATTAACCGAGAAGAGGGAAGTAATGAATCTAGCACATTTCTGGGCACATATGTAAGTCCTCAATACATGGTAGCTGTTATTATGAGTGTCTGACTGTGTCCCACCATTCCCTGTTATGAATACTAATATTTCACATTTGCCTATGCCACACCTGGTGTGTATAGTATTCTAACCTACTGTTATGGACTGCATGTTTGTGTCCCTGACAAATTCATATGTTGAAGCCCTAACCCCTATTATGAAGGTATTTGGAGGTGGAGGCTTTGGGAGATAATTAGGTTTAGATGAGGTCATAAGGGTGGAGCTTATACAATGAAATTAAAACTCTTATAAGAAGAAACACCAGAAAGTTGGAGGGCATTCTCCCTGCCATATGAGGACACAATAAGAAGGCAGCCATTTATAAGCTGGGAAGAAGGCCCTCATCAGAACACAACCACGCTGACACCTTGATCTTGGATTTCGAGCCTCAGAATTGTAAGAAATAAACTTATGTTGTTTAAGCATTCAGTCTATGGTTTTGTTGTGGCAGTCCAAACTGACTAATTAATACACCTGAACTAAGCATACCAGCTATCCAATAAATATTAATTGAGTTCCTACTGTATGCCAGCCCTGAAGTATTATATTTCCCTCTAGTTCTCTCATGGCAAAGCAGTATCACTGTATTTGAACAGAAACTCTATTAGCTTTTACTGCTCTTCTTAATATACTTATGATTCCATATTTTAATTTGAATGCAGATGACTTAGCATCTCTGAAACATCACATGCCTCCCTTGGAAAGAAGTGAAATTTCCTCATCCTAAGTAATTCCAAACTCAGAATGACTAAGTACTTCCACATCAAACAACCTCCTGCTATCCTAAGTTCCCTAACAACATTTATTAAAGGTTACTAAAGAACCCTCCTTCCTCAACCTGATAAGGGCATCTGTGAAAATGGCACAGCTGAAATCATACTTGAAGATGAAAGACTGCATGATTCCCCTTAATATGAGGAATAAGACAAAGTTGTCCACTTTTATCACTTCTATTCAACACTCTACTAGAGGTTCTAGCCATGGCAATTGGGCAAGAAAAAAGTATGACACATACAGATTGAAAAGAAGTAAAACTATCTTTATTTGTAGAAGACATGATCTTATCTCTAGGAAATCTGAAAAAAAGTCCACATCAAAAAAAAAGGAAAGAAAGACAACTAGCAGTAATACATGAGTTTTGAAAGGTTGCAGGGTATAAAATCAATACAGAAAAATTAACTGCATTTCTACAGTGTAGCATGAGCAATATGAAAATGAAATTAAGAAAACGGTTCCATTTGCAATACCATCAAAAAGAATAAAATACACAGGAATAAATTTAACAAAAGTGCAATATCTATACTCCAAAACAATAAAACATCGTTGAAAAAATTAAAGATCTAAATAAATAGAGATACTGTGTTTATGGATAGGAAGACTTAATATTGCAAAGGTGACAATATTGCTTAAATTGATTTATAGTCAATGCAGCTGTATCAAAATCCCAGCTGGCTGCTTTGCAGAAATTGACAAAAGTATCCTGGAATTCATATGGAAAGACAAGAGTCCCAGAATTGTCAAAACAATCTTGAAAAAGAAGAACCAATTTAGAGGACTCAACTTCTCAGTTTCAAAACTTTCCATAGAGCTATAATAATCAAGACGACGTGGCCCTGGCATAAGGATAAACATATACATCAATGGAATAGAATTAGTAATCTAGAAATAAACCCTTACATTTATTTTGACTGATTTTGACAAAGGTGCCAAGACATTTCAACAGGAAAGAGTCTTTTCAACAAATGGTACTGGGACAACTATCCATGTGCAAAAGAATGAATTTGGACCCCTTCCTCACACTTTGTATAAAAATTTACTTGAAATAAATCATAAAGTTAAATGCAAGTGCCAACATTATGAAACTTTTAGGAGAAAACATAATCATAAAATGTCATGATCTTGGATTAGGCAATAGTTTCTTACATATGACACCAAAAGCACAAGCAGCCAGCAAAAATTAGAGATTAGAATTTATCAATATTTAAAGACTTTGTGCTTCAAATGCAAAGAAAACCCCCAGAATTGGAGAAAATATTTAAAATCATATATCTGGTAAGTGTCTAGTGTCAAAAACAAATAAGAATTCTCACAACTGAACAATTAAAATCAACCCAATAAAAATAGGAAAAGATTTAAAAAGATGTTTCCTCAAAGAAGACATGCGAATGGCTAATAAATACATAGAACAATATCCAACGTCATTTGTCATCACGAAATACAATCAAAACCACAATGAGTTAGTACTATACACACCTACTATGATGGTTATAATAAATAGTCAGGTAATAAAAAATGTTGGTAAGGATGCAGAAAAACTGGAATTCTTATACACTGCTGGTGGAAATATAAAATGGTAGAGTCACTTTGTAAAGCAGTCTAGCAGTTCCTCAAAAGGTTAAACATGGAGTCATCATATGACCCAGCAATGCCACTTCTAGATATCTACCCAAAAGCAGACAGTCAAACAGATTTATAGGAATATTCATAGCAACAATATCCGCAATCGCCAAAAGGTGGAAACAACTCAAATGTCTATCAGTGGATAAGTGGATACACAAAATGTGGTATACCTCTGAAAAATAATATAAACGGAACCATTTCAGAGTCAGAGCTTCCATCCCAGAGGAACTGCATAGCACATCTTATTCCTCAAACCTTTGAAACGTTAAACCAGTACAAAATAGCCTTTGGACTGTGCCTAAAGCATCACTGTATTCCAAACAGCTGTTTGCAAAGATAACAGACATCTGTGACTATAGGAATGAAAATTAAAGACATTCTTTAGAATTAGATAAACTATGTTAGTTTATCTGCACCTATAGAAATTCCTTTCTTCTATTCCTGTAATACTTCTCCTTCCCTTTCTCACAAACACCCATTGCCTTCACCTCCTAATCTGAATACTATTCAGGCTCTGTCTGAATCATTGCTTCCTAAATAAATATTCTTTAAATTTCAAATAAATGCTTGCTGCTCCTCATTTTGGCTTTTTATTTTTAGGTTAACAAATACAAAAAATATATATCATTCGGCCATTAAAAGGAGTGAAGTACTGACAAGTGCAACAACATGGATGAACTTAAACACTTCATGCTAAGAGAAAAAGTCTGTTAGAAAAGACCACATATTATATGATTCCATTTATCTGAAATGTCCAGAATAGTCAACTACATAGTGACAGAAAGTAGATTAGTGGTTGCCAGGGCTGGAGACGAAAATAGGGAGACATTGCTAATGGAAACAACACTTCTTTGGGGGATAATGAAAATACTCTAAAATTAAATAGTGGTGATGGTTGTACAGCTCTGAATGTACTAAAAAAAACATGGAATTGTACACTTTAAAAGGATAAAGTTATGATACATAAGTAATATCTGAATTACCTCCCCCCCCTTAAAATAATGACTGAAAGCAGAACAAGGGAAGTACTCTTTCGTGTAGTGCTTTTTAAATATTTTTCAAAGCTCTTTGCTATCTCTTATTATCTTTTGTTATCTGTTATATTTTGTTTATGACCTGTGAGCTAGAGAGAGCAGATATAACTTATCCCAGTGGATGAATGGGGAAACTACTGTTTGATGAGGTAAGGTTAACTGTTCAAAGCTCCAAGTCAGTGGCAGGGAGGTACTGGAAAAGAGTGCACAGCAGAGCCACCCTGGCTGCGCACAGGAATTCCATGAATTGCTTTCTTAAAATGAGTATGTTTTGAAATCGATTCTGGTGATTCTAGTCATGCAGCCAGGGTTGAGAAGGACCTGTCCACAGACCGAAGAGAGTAAAATCACCCACTAGATAAGGCTTTTTTTATTGCATAAAGAAGTACTGTTTGGAGTAGTGGCTCAAGTTTGGGGCAAAAGTGTAGGTTACAACGGCCAGTTCCTTCTTATCACTTTAGGAAAACAGAACTAAGACAAAAACCAAGCAAGCTCTGGAGGCAAAAAGGCTGCTGCCCTGACACTTTCATTCACTACTTCCATTCCCCCATGGATTCAGGGGTTTTTGCCTCAAGACAAACCCAAAGGCCAGGACATTTTATTCAAATAGGAAGAAAAACCAGAAGTGGGCCTAATTCACCTGTCAGGAGGGAGAAAAGAAGGTTGGCCAGTTCCCTAATCAAGCAGGCTGTCTTGGAAACATACAAAAAACAAAGGTTCTATTAGTCAATGTGGAAAAGAAAGCCTGCCAGGGAATTTTAATCTCCCTCAGCAAGGCTTATTCAGAAACAAAGCCCCCTTCACTTCATTATCACCTAGCAGCTCAGGGAGCCAGGTGGGGCCAAAGTTCCAAAGACTAACATCAAAAGCACACGCCAATAGGAACCCCCTCAATTTCTAAGATAATATTAGGAACAGTAATAACATCGATGGCATCTGACACTTATTAAGTACTTACTATATGTGCCAGACACTGGGCTCAGTGCCTTTCACACATTATTTCCATTCATCTGAGCGCTGTTTTACAGATAAGAAAATGAGGTCACAGAAGTTAAGTAATTTACTCAAGGTCACAGGGCTAAAGGTAGAGGAGCCACAGACAGGTTGGATCCAGAGTTCCTACTTTTGATCACTACACTATACTAACTCTTAACATCTATGCAGAAACAAAAAGACTGAGAATGCACAGCAAACAATGCTAACAGCTATTACTGCTCAGTGACTTCTATTTTATTCTTGTGTTTTTCTGTTTTCTATTCTTTCCATTTTAAATATGTTACTTTTGTAAAGAAAACATTTACACATTTTTAATGACAGGCACAAAAGCCTCGTGCTTTTTGTTGTTGTTGTTGTTTTTTAATGTATTGAGAAATAACCACTCTCATATTGGTGGCTTACTTTTTTATGTATACTTTTCTGTATTTCACAAATTTTCAACAGTGAGTATGTCTTTTGCTGTGATAAGGGAAACATTATTTTAAGTGATTTAAAAAATAATTTGTCTGGGAAAAATATCATCTATCATCCCTCTGTCTTCACACCCAAGATCTCAGGTATGTGAGAGGGCTACTTGGAATTTATCTGAGCGATACAGAGGTTCAAGTTGGTTGACGCATTCATTTATTCTACCTGTATATGCTACCATGTCCTAGGTGTGAGGCCCTGCAGGGGACAGATACCACAAAAGACACATCCTTGCCCACAGACAATAGTTATGATGCAGTGCTGGGAATCTGGGGACAAGATGAATATATAGTCTGATCAAACTATGGAGTGCTAAGCAGCTATTAGAAAAGAATGAGTTATGTCAATATCTGAAAAGATTACTGATTATCTCCTGTTATGTTAAAGGAAAATATACTGGAGTACTGTTTATAGTGTAATGCCAATTGTTTAGGAAACCTCAACTAAAACAAACCAACAACCGTAGAAATGAAACTCTTTATCTACACTTATGAGCAAAATAAAAATATAGAAAGACATACAAATCTTTAACATAACTTACTCGTAGGAGGGATAAGATTAAAAGTTGATGGGGCAAAATAAATAGCTTCTCTTTATACTCCTCTGCCTCTGATTGAATGGTTTTCCAATGAGCATGCATGATTTTTGTTTTAAAAAATCCTAAAAGTATGATCGCTCCCCTTAATCTCTAATGAATATTATATAAAATTTATCACAAAAGGTTGATTTGGCTTACTACTTGAAAATCAATCTAAACAAGAAAGAGGAAGAAGGAAAACCATGAGCTTTGGTATCAGGATGACCAAAGTTCTCAGACCAGCTCTGGTGATTCCTGTGTGTCCCTGGGCAAGTTACTTAAACTTTCTAAGCCTCATTCTGTAAAATGGAAATGCTAATACCTACTTTACAGGGCTTTGTGGGGATCAAAGACTAATAATGAATATCTAACATTGACAGAGAGCTTCCTATTTGCCAGGTGCTGTGCTATGTGCTTTACAAATATTAACTAAGTTAATCCTCAGAACTGCCTTAAGGAGATAGGCACAATTTCACCTCAATTTTATAGATGAGAGAACTGAGACCCATAGAAGTTAACTAACCCAAGTTCCCTCCTCTGCATCTCTTTCTCTCCCTCCCTCCTTCCCTCCCTCCCTCTGGAATTCATGATTCTCCATCTTACTCTTCAGAATTTCAATGATGAGTTAGTTTACTATGTCCTACTTCCATGCCTCTGGACATGGTCTTCCCTTAACTTGAAGCGTCTCCTTCCTCTGCAGTTTGCATGCACATTCTAATCATCTTTCAAGGCTCAGTTCAGGCTTATTTCTCTGTGAAGCCTTTCTGGACCTCTTAATAATCACTCTAGGAGGTAGCACATTAGAGTGCAAAGGGCACAACACAGGTTTAGCCTGAGCACCTACAAACCATGTAACTCTAACAAGTCCTTTAACCTCTTTGAACTTGTTTCCTCATATGTAAAATAGGGTCCTGGTGAGAAATAAATGATAACATATGTACATTACCTGACACATAGTGAGTACTCTATAAATGCTAATAGTAATTATCTTCCTATTTCTTAGAACTCTGGAACAACTGCAATTTAGCAATTAGCCTGAATTGCCTTGTGATTTTCCTTTTTCATGATTCTGGCTCTAGTATTGCCATACCTTTTTAGGCACTCATGCCTTCTATTTCTAACTGCAAGTTCCCTGAAGGTGAGGAATGTACCCTGGCTATTTCTGCACCCCCTGCAGCATATAGTATAATACTTGACAGAGAAAAGGGCTCAATAAAAATCTGTATAGTGACTAGTGTGATCAGGCTGGATTCAAGGAGAACAGAAGAACCTCAAAGATCAATCTTAAAATATAGGTAGTAACTAGACATATTCTAAGGTAGTTCTTAGAATTTGGTTTTGACCAGGAACCCCAGATACTTCTCAACCCTCCATATCCTCACACACTGCATTCAACTGATTAGAAATGCACTGGCCTTTATAGGTTAAAGCACAATTTTCCCCAAATCAATTATTCAGAAAGCTAAGGACTGTTTTTTTGTTTGTTTGTTTGTTTTTGCTAAGGATTACTTTGAAACCAAGCTCTTTATGTTTTAAGTACTCTCAGGAAAGCAAAAGGGCAGTGTGTCCCTAGTTCAGGGCCCAAATCCAAACTATAACTTCTTTAAACAGCTCAATATGCCAGTCACAGAAATAACTTTTCGAGACCAATTAGCACATTTCAATGTGCTTATTAGAAAAGAATGAGATTCTCAAGCATATTTGCATTGGTGACAGCAAAGTTTCCCAAGCAGTACTCATGGGTACCAGGTGTGCCAGCAGCTAAGCTGTAGCCAAAAACATTGAGGTGATTGCAAGTGGTAGATAGCTACCCCAATAATGAAGAAAATCATTACTAATTTCTTCCACTCAATCCGAGAGAGTTCAAAACATTCAAAAGAGCCACCTAACAGAGAAAAAGTACTGGGCAAAAGAGGAGGGGTGGTAAAGGAAGGAAAAAAGAACTTACATAAGAGATCAACATGGATACACAAACATAGGACATTTTGATGAGATAACAACATACTTGAGGCTTTGGGCCTTTTAGAAGAAAGGAGCTTGATGAAATAAAAATCATTATCATTCTTCTTATTATTATTCTAGAAGACAAATGGCTACGAACACAACTACAGGCGAGGCTAGTCTTCGGTCTGGAAAGTGAGCTGATATAGTGTCTTTAAGTTTCTTTTCTGTTTTCAATCTCCCTTGCTCAGAACACTACATTCAGAAGAAACTCTCATGGGCCTTAGAAGGCAAAAGGCACAAGACTAGGGGATGCAGCTTGGGCATAGTGCCTCATTCTGAGGGCCAAATAAGATAGTAATTGAAAAGCTAACATGTAATCAGGTTCCACAGGCATCGTACTTAGCTTCTACCTCTTGGCTTTCACTTTCCAGAAGGTAGTTTAGCCCGGAATAGATGATATTCTTTACAAAGTCACAGGCATAGATAAGGAACCTGGCATCACCATCAATCCAAAAAGCAACAGACATGACAAGGAGCTTAGAAACTAGGCAGCACATATATTTCCAAGCCCTGGACTACTGTCAGCTTGGGAGGGGGTAATCTTAACATGAGATCCATGGATGGGCTTGTAGGGTGAGGGGCGGGAGGTGGTAGTCTGTGTGTCCCTAGTAAAATTGTATGCAAAATTATGTTTCTGTATTTACTTAGGAATAGTCGCTATGATTCTCTTCAGCTTCTCAAAAAAGCCTATGACCTAACTCTTAGATGGAGGGAGGCTAAGAAGCATCTCCAGCGCCTTGACTCATTAGCATTCAAACTCACCCCGAATTTCAGTCAGACAACACAGAAAGAGCTCTGAAGTCTGAGTCAGAAGGTCTGAGTTCTAGAGGCACCCACATTGGCATCTTAAGCAAGTCATTATATCTTCCTAAATTCCCCCTCTGGAAGTTAAAATTAGACCAGACAAGCTTTCAGCGCTCTACTAATCTAATAATCAATAGTTCCATAAAAGATCTCTCCTCTTTCCCTTTAAGAAGCAAAAGAAAAATTGCCCTGCGATACTTCATCTGAAGCCAGAAAGAGACCTTCTCCAGAATTCTTGCTGCAAAGAGCACTTACTTGTGACATAGGCCACTGGAATACACGTTCCTTCTTCTAAGGTGTCAGCTTCAAAGATGGTGAATCAGGAGGAACTGAGACCTGGGCATTCTCTAGCTGGTTTGCAAACCCTGGTGCCAATGAGTCACAGGACAGAGTACAGCACATGGAAATTCACTGATGACCCCCAATCCTTTAGCTGACTATGGCAACTTCCTACAACCCTCTCTCTTTCTTTATATATGTGAGTGTATGTTCGTCTGGGTTACTGGCGCACACACTAATTAGTTCATTTTATTTTCCTTGCTTCCTCATTATTGCTAATGAGCAAAAAAAAAAGGTTTTAAAATATAAAGGGCCAAGAAGGAAGGGCAAAAGAAAAATCAAAAGCTGGCTTCCTGCCTAATTGGATCGTCAGGTTTAAGAAAGAGTTGCCTAGCCTCCTATGTCTTATTTTAAGTCAATCTGAGCTCAACTAAGGACTTGCAAAATAAAAGTCCTTAAGGCCAGATGTAGCCCAGGAGGGGTCCCACCCATTCAAAATAACTAGACCAAAGCCAACTGGCATGACACATGCCCACCACTGTAAGGTTTCTCAGCTTCATTTTAGAAAAAGAGCACCAAGGTTATTCATCAGAGTGACTGGAATCACTAGTTAAGAGAAAGCTCATCAGAGAAATTTCAAAGTTAAGGAACGTTACTCAAATATTCTTGATAAGCTGGTTGGCTATAGCTTGACATTTATTTGGAAAGTATTAGGTGTTATAATAAATATAACAGCAAATCTGCCATGACATAGAAGAAAAGGAGAGGGAAAAGGGGATGGAAGGGAGTGGAGCGAGGGAGGGAGGGAAGAAAAAGAAAGAAGGAGGAGAGAGAAACATTGTCCTCTGTATATAGTAGTAAAGCTGCTAAGGGCTGACTTGTGTCTTCCCACTCCCCAGCCCCCAATTTAATATGTTGAAGCCATAATCCCTGATACCTAGAATGTGACTATTTAGAGATAGGGTCTTTAAAGAGGTAATTAAGTTCAAATGAGGCCATAGGGGTGGGCCCTAATCCAATCTGACAGATGTACTTATAAGAAGAGTAAATTTGAACACACATAGACACCAGAGATATGTGTACACAGAGAAAAGACCATATGAAGAGGCAGTAAGAGGGTGGCAATCTGCAAACTAAGGACAGAGGCTACAGAGGATCCAATCCTGCTGGCACCTTGATCTTGGGGATAATAACACTACCTTGCATCATAAGCATATTGCGAGGATTAAATAAATTGGTCCACGGAAAACACCCAGCACAGTACCAAGCACATAGTAAGCACTAGCTGCTATTGCCACCGGTGCTGATGTTAAAAGGGCTAAGAAACATCAGCAGGCCCAGTCAAGTTATGCTTTGATTTAATGAAAACTTCACCACCAGCTTTCTAACTTCAGGTATGTGAAATGGGCTTTTGGGGACCTTTGATTTCACACTTACACAATGGGAATCATCATATCTTTTTGTGCTCAGCGGTTCTGCAAGGACTATTTGGCTTTTTCGGGGGAAAGGTACCATGAAGAAGAGAGATGAAGGTGACTTGTTTGGAGGAACCACAGCCACCTCAATGATGGCAGAGACTGTTTGGCCAAAGTTGTGAGCTGGAAGCATTCAAAATCAAAATAGGCTAACCCTATGAGCCCAGGGGGAAATTTTATGGTATGCCACTCCTTCCTGGAAACTAAAAGGGTTGCTAAAAAATGGAGAAGGAAAAGATCTCTCTCTGCCCGACCTCTCAATCTCCCGAAAAAAAACTAACAAAGTGACTAGAGAGATTGAATAAGATAGCACTGGATCCACTTCTGTGTCTTAGCACAGTGGTCCCCAACCTTTTTGGCACCAAAGACCTGTGCTCCTATGAGAATCTAATGCCTGATGGTCTGAGGTGGAGCTGAGGCGGTGATGCTAGTGCTGGGGAGCAGCTGCAAATACAGGTGAAGCTTTATTCACTAGCCCACTGCTCACTTCTTGCGGTGCGGTCTGGTTCCTAACAGGCCACAGATCGGTACCGGTCCATGGACCAGGGGTTGGGGACCTCTGCCTTAGCAGGTTACCTCCACAGGCAGGGAGTAACTTTGGCTTCAGCACTGTTCTAGATCCCTGAGACAGTAAGAAATTTATTTCCTTAGTTTGTTTGGTTTGGTTTACATCATTATTTGGTATTATCTCCTATAGTTCTAGACTAAGGGATGACTTCTGATGCTACAGTTCACCATGTGAAGTCAAGCAAATCATATAGTATGGAGAAATGTAGAAGGGAGGCCAAAGATACCTACATCAGCAGCCTGTGCCTGCTAACAGAAGGACACAGAACTTAATGTGCCAGGGCCTATTATGACTGAGTTGATACAGGTAAGTCCTCACTTAACATCATCGATAGGTTCTGTAACTGTAAGTGGAATGATATATAAAGAAACCAATTTTACCATAAGCTAATTGATATAAACAAGAGTTAAATTCCAACAGCATCTCATTATTTAAAAAAAACAGTATTCAAGGACCTGCTCTACTGCCTGCCTACCTTCACCCTGGTGTTCCTCTCTTTAGGAGGTTGAATGGTCTATCTATAAAGTGCTTTGTGCTCTTAGGAAGAAAGGAGCTGGCCATATAAGACACATGAGGATCCTATTAAAATTCAGATTCTGATGCAGTAGGTCTGAGGTGAGGCCTGAAATTCTACATTTCTAACAAGCACCACCTGCTTAATGCTGATTCTCTGACCATACTTTGAGCTGCATACTTGGAGTAACTTTGAATTTTGAGCAACTAAGACACTAAATCTCTAAGACTTGTCTGAGGACCCTGGTATCACTCCAGATTCTCTTAATCAAACCTTCTGGGGATGGGGTCTGGCAAGCCTCATTTTGAGCCATTCCCTCAGGTGCTGCTGTGAACATTAAATTTCAGGACCATTGCATATAATCAGTGTTTCTCAACTGCAGCTCCATGTTAGAAGAAACTTTTAAAAATACTATGCCCTAGGTGCATCACAGGTCAAGAACTCAGACTGTCCAAGGGTGGTACCAGGGCATCAGTGTTTTGTTTTGTTTTGTTTTGTTCATCAACTTATTTTTTAAAGTACCCCTAGGTGAGCCTAGAGCATACAGATGGGTCAAAATCACTGCTTTAGATGAATTTTTTTTTTAATTCTATTATGTATAATGTGCTCCTAGAAAAGTATGATAATTGTAAGGATATACACGACTATTTATGGGAAGTGACTAAATCCTCAGGAAGAGTAAAATGTAGCTGTAGGTGTAGTATCTGAAGGCATGGGCTCTGCTCCTAGCTCTGCCACTTAGAATTTGTGTGACTCCCTGAACATGTTTCTTCTTCTGTTAACAAGAAGCCATAATACATATCCTATTTACCTCACATAACTATTATTTGAAAAAACCTTATAAACTATAAAATGTTATCCAAAGAAGGATTATTATCATTTTGAGATTTAAAGTACGATCTTAATGCATGAGGCGAATTTAAATTATGAAAATAGAAAGCAGAAGAAAGGATTTCACCGGTAACTTCTTTCCTCAAGCTTTTCTTTCTAACATGCCCTGCTAATCCTTCTGTAGTCCCACATGTAGGAATCTGAGGACAGGGCCCTGCCATCCAACCCTGTAGCTCCTGCTTCTCTCTATGTTGGTTTATCAGTCAGTCTCCTGTCACAGTAGGATTCTACCTGCTAGCCACAGGGGGGCGGTGTGTGGTCCAGACTGCCCTGTGGATTTAGATGAATGACAACTGATTCGAATTCTTGTCCAAGGGGGTCCATGGCAAAGCAGACAAGCTTTGAGGTTCCCGAGAAGATTATGGTGGTCCAATGTGACGCCCTTCTCTCCACCAAACCTATCCTAGGGCTTCTGTAGGCTTTTTTGGTCTGTCCTGGTTCTGGCCTAAACTGTTATTGCACCCTCAGAGTTCCACAAAATACTCCCAGCCCCTTCACACTCCATTACTGCCAAACAGGGCTGCAACAAACCTCAACAATAAATATACTTGACCCTTGAAAAACGTGGGGATTAGCGATGCCGATCTCCATGCAGTCAAAAATCCACATGTAACTTTTCACTCACCCAAAACTTAACTACTAACAGCCTTACTGATAACATAAACCATTAATTGATACATCTTTTATATGTTACATGTATTTTATGTTGTATCCTTAGAGAAAAGATATTATTAGGAAAATCATAAGAGAAAATACATTTACAGTACAATATATATTTATTGAAAAAAATGCATATAACTGGACCTTCACAGTTCAAGCCTGTGTTGCTCAAGACTAAACTATATAGATATTTTAACACTCACACAGGCACATAAGCTAAGGATGAGGACAAGCACAAGATAATAAACTAGTAAGCAAATATGTTCTATATGTTGCTGGTACGTTTCTAGAAGAGGCTACTTACCAACCGGGTATTTACCACAGGAAACAGCAAGGCCAGAAGAGCTCCATTCAACATGTGCATCTGTAGCCTGGAAAGGAAAAAAGATAAAGTCTAAGTGACACTCAGACTCTGATGGAAAGGCAGACAAAAATGCGTCACGTTATTCCATGCCATATGGGAGAGCACGTAAACAAGTAGCTCTCTGTGTAAAACAGCACTGTAGTTGGCACACACACATAATAAAAAGCTGCATATTTTGTATCAACTGAAACATTCTGAAAAGCACCACCTCTGCCTAAAGTCCCCCAAACACATCTAGAACACACTTTGGTTACAACACTTCATTACATAATGAGCTCTGAGCTCCCTAATCATCCACTCAGTCCCAAACAATGGCTTCAACTCTTCAGCTCAAGGGGCATTAAAAAAGGTGAACTGCAGTGCCTAAGTGCTCTGTTATTATAGTAGAGACCTATCTCTTATAACATGGCTGCTTATTTACACAGCCATATCCAGTCATTTCCCCCAAACAGCTACCTGGGCATAAATAGACTAGTACAATCCAGGAAGCCAACTGCAGTGTTTTTGCAAACCTTCTTCATTTTCTGAGATACGTCTTCAGGGGCTGCTGTGGAAGGTGGGAGGGCAGAAGTGGCAACCTTCCAGCCTTTTTTTGATCTATTTTACAAATTGGGCTCTATGACTAAAGAGCAAAAACAAAAAAAAAAGGAGGAAAAGTAAGGGGAGGAGGAGGAAGAAAGAAGAAGAAGAGAAGATAGCCATTACATCATCGCTTAGTGATACTGTTTCCCAATATTAGACTTGTTAAAACTTGCACACTAGAACTCCTTTATAAGGATAACCAGGTCAGAAACAAACTCTAAGTGTAAGGGCTCTGAAGATGGATTTAAGCAGCTTTCTTTATCATTAAAGGAAAATGGTCCTTTACTAAGAGAGAAGCAAAGAAAGATAGTCTCTCCTCTCTCCTGAAAAAAGTTGATTTGATGGGTCATGTACAACTACTGCTGAGTCAAATACGAACACCGCTAAGTCAACATGTCTCCTACACCTCAAGTCTCAGACATAGCGTCCCCATGGTGCCAAGATTTCTCCTATGGCCCCCAAAAGAAAGCAGTCCACACCTTGAGAACCCCTAGGACTTTAGCTCTTCTCTTGGAGTTCACAGACATGTACACAAGACTAAAAGGACTTACAAGACCCAAGGGAACATCACAGAAGCCCCAAGGCTGTTTTTCATTTTTTCCCAGTGTGTTTCTTACTGCTGCTCTTGTTACCAATGCCATGATGACGTTGATCCTGTGAATTTAATATATTCTAGGCAAGTATCTAATTAATTGCTTCACATAAACTCCCCCGCTTAAATTTTACAACAATCTTATGAGCTAGGCACATTTATGTTTACTATTTTGTTGATGAGGAAACCAGGTTCAAAGAACCAAAGTGACCTGTTCAAGGCCACACTTAAGATAGTAGAACCAAGATTCAAATGCAGGTTTATCCAACTTCAGACCCCAAACTCTTATATCCCTCTCACTGCTTTATATCAGAGCCTTCCTCTCACCCTCCCTTGCAAATATGACCTCAGGTGGAGAATCATAGATGCCCTTTTTCTTTCATTTTAGCTTTAGGATCTCTCTACTGACTCCTTCATACCCTGCCTCAGGCTTAATCTGCTTTCAGGAGATGACCAAGGAGAGAATGTCATTAGGTCACAGCAAGCCATCACAGTCCTACAGTTTAACAGGATTGCCTTGATCCATAAAATGGAGAAGGTACACCAATGCAATAATACTCCTACTTCCCTAGACTGGCCAGGGTACCATGCTTTTACAATAGGGTCATTCGAAGAGACACTCGTGCTCTGAGAAACTGCTGAAAACTCTAGCTGATCCCTCAGTGCCTAGAGCAGGAGCGACTGACAGCCATTCCAAGTGAAGTAGAGTCTGGCCTAACTCTGCCCCTAGGCCCTCCTATGTGAGAGCTACAACATAAACATTCTGCATAATGCGCTCAGCATAAGAGATTGTGCCATTTGCCTTAAAAGAATGCTGGCACTACACAAGGCCAATTAGAAATTAGGGCACCAAAAGTTAAATATTGAGGATGATGGAATTGATCCCAAGGTCCCATGGAAGGCCAAATAAATAAATAAAAAGAAAAACATCAAAATTCGAAATGATTGATAAATTTCTTAGATAAAGGCAAGCTTTGTTCTGGGTCCTCAAAATTCGGTTTCATAAGCTACATATATGCCAAAGGGTGAAAATATCCATAAGATATTAAAAGGTCTTGCATATCAATAATTACAAAAAATACCTAACATGTACTGAGCATTTCTACATGCCAATCACTGGGCTAAGTATTCAAATGCATCGTCTCATTTAATCATCACAATTTTATTATAATTATTATCATCATCTTCAATTTCATAGCTGAGAAAACCAACACACTGAGTGATTAAGTGACTTATCCAAGATCACACAGATAGTAAGTGGCAGAGGGAGAAGTCAAACCCAGGTCTCGCCAAGTTTCAAGCCTATGTTTTTGCCTCTGTGTCTTGCTTTAAATACATAATGTGAACATTTCACATGTTCCATGTGTGTGTATGTGTGTGTGTGTGTGTGTGTGTGTTTACGCACGCATGCACGTGTCTGTCAAACTGCAGGCCAGATAGGAAAAGATTCTGAGATGTTGGATGGGCAGGTAGGGTCATGCCTAAAGGCAATAGAACCCCTTGTGTGTTATGTGGCAAAACTATCCCAATTACACAGCTGCACTGCCCTCTAAAGACACAGGGCACAGCACAACAGGTAAGCAACTGACCATATTAGAGGCAAAGGCTTTTGATTGCGCTTTATACTCACCTCCAGCCTGCCACCCAGATTTCTATTGGGTACAGAAAATGGTTAATGGGTCACTAGAAAGTCCTGAGAGAGTTCCTTCATCTGTACAATGGGGACAATAATAGTACCAACTTATAATGTTGTTTTAAGGAGTCAATATATATAAAGTGCTTAGAAATGTACATGGGACATAGTAAGACACAAATACATGTTTCTTAAATAAATGAAAAGCTTGCCTAGAAGCCTCAAGGTTAAAAAGAGAAGAAGGAAGGGGAAAAAAAGAAATTGTGTGAAAAAGTTGAACTGCTTAAACATTTCAAAATATGAGAAAGAGACCCAGAGAAAGTCGGTCTGTCCTTTTAACAGACGGACTCCTGTTCAGTTAGTCTTACTTATAAATCTTCTTGTTGGCTGAAAGGCTTGGCCATTACCATTGTCACAAATATTTTGTCAGTGTTTGTTTTTGGACAGGCTATTATGCTAAATTATCTTAGTTGGTAACAACTTGGGGCAATATGGCAAGTGTCATGGGTTTGATTCTCCTCCAGGTTAGCTAATTTTATTAAATTTAGTTCCACAAACATTAATCAATCCATTACTGTGTATCTAACATTTTTCCTGGTGCCATAGAAAAAAAGGAGATCAGTATAAATAAGACATAGTATGTGCCTTCAAGAAGCTAACAATTTTACCGAGAAGGTAAGAAATTAAATAACTAGAGGAAATGTAGTATAATATAATGGTTAAGGACTTATAGTTTGGAATCAAATCTACATTCAAATCTCGGCTCTACAACTTATTGGCTGTGACTCTGGACAAGTCACTTAAAATATATATATATATATATGTGTATCAGTTTCCTCGATCTTAAAATGCGTCAAATAACAGTACCTAGCTGAAATAGCTGTTGAGAAAATTTAATGAGATATGACCACATAAAGTGATCAACATAGTGCCTAGGACATAGTAAATACTCAATACATGATAGCTATTATTATCCTTAATAAAGCAATGTTAATAAATATCACATTATTATACATATAAATAAATGAAGCTATTAAAAACTTCATAAGATGACTTATATTTCAATTTAGCACTCGATTTCTGCCAAGAACCAAAAGATATGGAACAGATGACAAGTTTGATGAGTGTCTTGAAAGGCAAATTCATAGAGAAGAATTCTACAAGAAAATTATATAATATTTTGAACTGAACAAAAATTAAAATACAATGTATCAAAATGTGTGAGATGCTTACAACATGAAATTCTTATATTAGTAAAAAAAAAGGATGGTATCAAATCAGTAATACATGCTTCCACCTTAACAGGAAGACCAAAATAAACCCAAACCAAACAGAAGGAATAAAATAATAATGGGCAGAAATCAATAAAATTAAAAACAAAAACAATAGAGAATATCAATAAAACCAAAAGCTTGTCTTTGGGAAAAAATCAATACAATTGACAAAAGTCTAGGCAGAGAATAACATGGATAAAAAGAGAGAAGAAAAAAATTACCAATATTAGGAAGGAAAGAAGGAATATCACTACAGACTCCCTGGAACTAAAGAGATAATAATGGGGATACTATGAAAATTTCTATGCACATAAATTTGATGAGTTAGATAAAATGAATGAATTTCTCTAAAACCACGAATTACCAAAACTCATGCGAGATGAAATAGATAAGCTGAACAGTCCTGTTATAGAAATAGAATTGGCACTTAAAATCTTCTGAATAAGAAATTCCCCGACCCAGATGGTTACATTGACCAACTCTACCAAGTATTTATAAAATGTTGTCAAAAAAAGAGAAGGAAACGTTCCTCAACATATTTTATGAGTCTATTATTACCCAGATACAAAAACCATACAAAGAATGTACCAAAAAGCAGGAGGAGGTGGTGAAGAAGAAGAAGGATGAAGAGAAATAAAACTAAGACTAAGTTAATATTCCTCATTAATACAGACACAAAAATGCTCAATAAAATGTTAGCAAATCTAATGCAGCAATATAAAAATAATAACTACTCCATGATCAAGTGGGGTTTGTCCTGGTAATAAAAGGTTGACTCAATATTTTAAATTCAATTAATAAAATCCACCAAATTAACTGTGTAAAGAATATAAAGTACAAGAGCAGAAGGAAGGAAATAATAAAGATCAGAGCAGAAATGAAAGAAATAGTCTAAAAAACAATACAAAAGATCAGTGAAACTAAGAGCTATTTCTTTAAAAGGATAAATAAATTTGATAAACCTTTAACAAGATTCAAGAAAAAAGAGAACTCAAATAAATAAAATCAGAAATGAAAGAGAAGTAACTACAGACTCCACAAAAATAAAAAGGATCTTAAAAAAATACTGTGGGCAATGATATGCCAATAAATTGGACAATCTGGAAGAAATGGACACATTCCTAGAAACATACAATCTCCCAAAACTGAGTCAAGAAGAAACATAAAATCTGAACCGACTGATTACCACCAAGGAAGTTGAATCAGTAATCAAAAAACTTTCAAAAAACAAAAGTCCTGGACCAGATGGCTTGATAGGTAAACGTAACCAAACATTCAAAGAAGAATTAACACGCATTCTTCTCATACTATTCCAAAAATTTCTAAGAGAGAAGCCTCCCTAACTCTTTTTGACTGTTACCACAATACCAAAACCAAAGAATGTAAAAAAAAAAAAAATATATATATATATATATATATATATATATATATATATATATCCCTAATAAACATTGATGTAAAAATCCTTAACAAAATATTATCAAACTGAATTCAGCAATACATTAAAAATATCACATCATACACCATGATCAAGTTGGATTTATTCCTGGGATGCAAGGTTGGTACAATATCTACAAATCAATTAATGTGATACACCACATTAACAAACTGAAAGGTAAAAATCATATGATCATATCGATAGATGCAGAAAAAAGATTTGACAAAATCCAGCATCTGTTTATGATAAAAACTCTCAGCAAAGTGGGAATAGAGGGAACATATCTCAACATAATAAAGGCTATGTATGACAAACCTGCAGCTAACGTCATACTCAATGGAAAAAACTAAAAGCCTTTTTCCTTAAGATCAGGAACGAGACAAGGATGCTCCTCACCACTTCTATTCAACATAGTATTGGAAGCTCTAGCTACAGCAATCAGACCAGAAAGAGAAATAAAAGGCAACCAAATTGGAAAGGAAAAAGTAAAGCTGTCATTGTTTGCAGATGACAGGATTCTATATAGAGAGAATCCTAATGATTCCACCAAAAATTGTTAGAACTGATTAATGAATTCTGTAAAGTAGAAGGATACAAGATTAATTTTCAAAAGTTGGTTGCATTTTTATATACCAATGATGAGCTATCAGAAAGAGAAGTTAAGACAACAATCACATTTACAGTTGCATCAAATATAATAAAACACCTAGGAATCAAATTAATCAAGGGAAAAAATATGTTCTCAGAAAATTATAAGCCATTGAAAAAAGAAATTGAAGAGGATACAAATAAATGGAAACATACACTGTGCTCAGTGTATGAAGAATCGGCATCGTTAAAATGGCCATACTACCCAAAGTAATCTATAGATTCAATGCAATTCCTATCGAAATATCGATGGCATTTTTCATAGAATTGGAACAAATAATACCAAAACTTGCATGGAATCATAAAACGCCATGAATAGCCAAAGCAATCTTGAGAAAGAACAAAGTTGGAGGTATCATGCTACCTGTTGTCAAACTATACTACAAGGCTATAGTAATCAAAACAATATGGTACTGGCATAAAAACAGACACATAGACCGATGGAACAGAATAGAAAGCCTAGAAATCAACTTATGCCTATATGGTCAATTAATCTATGACAAAAGATGCAAGTCTATGTAATGGGGTAAAAACAGTCTCCTCAACAAGTGGTGTTGAGAAAACTGGACAGATACATGCGAAAATAATGAAACTGGACCACCTTCTTACACTGTATACAAGAATAGTCTCAAAATGGATTAAAGGGTTAAATTTAAGGCCTCAAACCATAAAAATTCTAGAAGAAAACATAAGCAGTAAACTCCAATACTGTATTACTAATTTTTCTTCTGGTATATCTCCTCAAACAAGGGAAAAAAAGAAAAAATAAACAAACGGGACTACATCAAACTAAAAAACTTTTTGCACAGCAAAGGAAACCATCAACAAAAGACAACTGACTAAATGGGAAAAGATATTCACCTATGATACATCTGACAAAGGGTAAATATTTAAAATGTATAAATAACTCATAAAACTCAACAGCAACAACAAAAACAATCCAATTAAAAAATGGGAAGACCTAAATAGGTATTTCTCCAAAGAGAACATACAGATAGATTTACGAAAAGATGCTCAAAGTCAGTAATCAAAATAAATGCAAATCAAAACCATAATACGGTATTACCTCACACCAGTCTGATTCACATCATTGATAAATCAAAAAACAAATGTTAGCGAGGATGCGGAGAAAAGGGAACTCTCATAAATTGTTGGTAGGATTGCAAATTAGTACAGCTACTATGAAAAACAGTCTGGAGGTTTCTCAAAAAATTAAAAATGTATATACCTTTTGACCCAGCAATTTCACTTGTGTTTATTAATCCAAAGAAATCCATAACAATCATTCGCAAAGATCTATGCACCCCAATATTCATGGCAGCACAATTTACAATAGCCAAGATATGAAAGCTACCTAAATTCCCATCAATGGATGATTGGACAAAGAAGTTATGGGTCATATGTAAAATAGAATATTACACAGCCATTAAAAAATGAAATCCTATCATTTGCAATGACATGGATGGATCTAGAGGTTATTATGCTGAGTGAAATAAGTCAGACAGAGAAAGATAAATACCATATGATTTCACTTATATGCAGAATCTAAGAAACAAAAAGAACAAACTGAACAAAAACAGACTCACAAATACAAATAACAAACTGTTGATTGCCAGAGGGGAGGAGGGCTGTGGTGTTGGCTGAAAAGGTGAGGGGATAAAGAACTATAAATTAGTAGTTACAGAACAGTCACAGGGATGTAGAGTACAGCATAGGGAATACAGTCAATATTACTGTAATAGCTATGTGTAGTACCAGATGAGTGCTAGAGTAATTGGACAGATAACTTCATAAATTACATAAATGTCTAAAAAATAATTTAAAAGTACATGATCATATTCAACATCTAGTCATGATACATGTCAAAAAGTACATGTCAAAATTCAACATCTATTCATGATAAAAAAAATACCAATAAACTGAAAATAGTAGGGAATTTCCTCAATCTGATAAAAGGCATCTAATAAATACTACATGCCCAACATCATACTTAATGATAAAAGACTTAATGCCCCCACTACTAACATCAGGAACAAAACAAGTGTGCCTGCGCTCAGCACTCCTATTCAACATGATACGGGTAGTCTTAGCCAGTGCAATAAGGCAACAAAAAAAATAAAGTTTGGAAAGAGAGAAATAAAACTGTCCGTACTTATAAAAAAACATGGTTATATGTGAAGAGAATCCCAAGGAATCTATGAATCAGATCCTAGAACTAACACATGATTTTAGCAAGGTTGCAGGATTGCAAGATCAACACACAAACATAACAGTTGTACGTAATATTAGTGTAAAATCAGAAACCAAATTTTAATAAATAATATTTACAATACATGCTCTCAAGTGAAATACAGACACACACACACACACACACACACACACAAACATAAATCTTACAAAATATGTACAGAATCTGTATGCTGAGAAATGCAAAAGTTTGAGAAAATAAATCATAGAAGACCTAAATAAATAGAAAGACATACCATAACATTCAAGGACTGACTGAAAGTCTCAACATAGGAGATGTCAACTCTCACCAAAATGATGCATAGATTCAATGCAGTTATGATAAAAATTCCAGCAGGATATTTTGTAGATAAAGGTCAAATGACTCTAAAATGTATATGGAAGGGCAAGGAAAAGAGGAGAGCTAAAATAATTTTTTTTAAAAAAAGGGAAATGAAAAAATTGTCCTACTTAATTATAAAACTCACTATATAAAGCTATAGTAATTAAAACAATGTAATACTGGCCAAGAAAAGGCATATCAATCAATGAAAAAGAATAGTCCAAAAATAACCAACACTGATATAAGTCATTTGACTTTTCACGGTAGTGCAAAAGCAATTCAGTGGAAAAGGTACAGCCCTTTCAATGAATGGTATTAGAGAAATTGGACATTATATATAGTATAATGCACTTAACCTAAACTTCATGACTTACATAAAAGCTGTCATAAATCTAAATAGAATATTTAAATTATAAAGCTTTCGGAAAAGAAAACATGGGAGCGAGTCTGCATGACCTTTAGTTAGGCAAATATTTCTTAAACATGACACCAAAAACAATACAGCAGGTCCTTGAATAATGTCATTTCGTTGTAATATTGCTGAGATGTTGTAGAAACTTAACTCTTATTTACTCTATGGTAAATAGAGTAAATTACTTATTTAGCCTATGGTAAAACTGATTTCATTATATGTTATTTCACTTAATGTTGCAGAGACTATTGATAATAAGTGAGGACTTACTGTACATTTTTTAAATGACAAATTGAACTTAATCAGAATTTTAAAATTTTGTTATATGAAAGATATTTGAAGAAAATGAAAAGACAAGTTACAGAATAGGGTAAAATATTTGCAAATCGTGTATCCAAAAAAAATGAATTTTATCCAAAATATTTAATTCATACACTCAAAAGAAAACAACCCAACAGACTCCTCACACACAAAAAAAAGATATAAGATGGCAAATAAGCACATGGGCAGATGTTCCATACTCTTAGGGAAATGCAAATTAAAACCACAATAAGATGTAACTCCTCGTCTATTAGAATCAATAAAATAAAAATTACTAACAATAGCAAATGTTGCAGAAACTGTGTAGAAACTGGAACTCTCATAATACATTGTTGGCAGAAATATAATAACAATTTGGAAAACAATATAGCAGTTTCTTCTAAAATTTGTTACGAGTTTTCAAAAAATATAACTACTCTTATCATATAACCCAATAATCTTGCTCCTGGATATTTATCTTGATCCTGGAGCAGTTTGTATACAGTTTGTGGAGGCGAGACTGGACAATAGAACCCTGTCCTCTAAAAATTGGGAATCTGTGCTCGGACTGCTCCTTCTCATCACAGAAGCTACAGGCACAGAAGAAGGCAGTCATTGTTGTACCCACACCCCACTGTTAAAAGCCTCTCCCCCTCCAGATGATGGGACTTCCAGGGGATTTAAAGAATCAGCACATCCCCCTCTTCGTTTTCCTCTTTTTCCCCTTTAAGAAGCCAGAAATTAAAGACTATGACATTCAAAATCACCTGCATATACAGGGGACATAGGATATCACTGTCCAAGCTAAAGGAAGGTCAGGGGTCAGGAAAGACCTGAGAAGACCTTAAATTTATACCTTAGGCTGATCTTTGGCTTGAAAACAGCCTACGACAATCAAAACAAAAACAAAAATAAAAACCAACAAACCTTGGGGAATGGAGAAAATCTGACTTTGAGAATTAGCACATGATTAGGTTCTAGTTCTCATCAAAAATATCACTAGGCATATGAAAAACTAGGAAATTATGGCTCATTGAAAAAGAAAAACTAAAATAAACCAACAGAAACTGTCCTAAAGAATGACCAGATGGCAGACCTACTAGACAAAGATTTTAAAATAACTGACTGAGAGATGCAGAAAAGAACTAAAGGAAGACATGGAGAAAATCAAGAAAATGACTGCAGTAATTCAATCACTTCGAATTCTAGTTCTCTTATTATTTACGCCACATCTGCAGTTACTTTCTCCACTGAAGTCTTGAACCCCTCAAAGTCACCCATGCGGGTTGGAATCACCTTCTTCCAAGCTGTTATTTATGCTGATATTTTGACCTCTTTTCATGAATCATGAATGTTCTTAATGGCTTTTAGAATTGTGAATCCGTTCCGGAAGGTTTTCAATTGACTTTGCCCAGATCCATCAGAGGAATCATTATCTGTGGCCATTATAGCCTTAAAAATGTATTTCTTAAAAAAGTAAGACTTGCAAGTCAAATTACTCCTTGATCCATAGGCTGCAGAATGGATATTTTGTTTGCAGGCATAAAAATAGCATTAATCTCATTTTACATTTTTATTAGTGCTCTTGGGTGACCAAGTGCATTGCCAGTGAGCAGCAATACTTTGAAAGGAATCTTATCTTCCAAGCAACAGGCCTCAACAGTAGGCTTAAAATATTCAGTTGACTATGTTGTAAACAGATAAGCTTTCGACCAGCCTTCATTATTCCATTAGTAGAGCATAGGCAGAGTAAATTTAGCATCATTATTAGCGGCCATAGGATTTTGGGAATGGTAAATAAACATTTACTTCAACTTAAAGTTATCAGCTGCACTAGTCCCTAACAAGAGATTCAGCTTTAAAACTAGGCACTGATGTCTCTCTAGCTATAAAAGTCCTAGACGAAATCTTTTTCCAATCTAAGGATGTTTCATCTACATTGAAAATCTGTAGCCACTTTCATTAATTATCTTAGCTAGATCTTCTGGATAACTTGCTGCAGCTTCTTTCTACAGCAGCACTTACTGCTTCACTTTGTACTTTTATATTATAAAGATGGTTTCATTATTTAAACCTTATGAACCAAACTCTGCTAGCTTCAAACTCTTCTTCTGTATCTTCCTTACCTCTCTCTTAGCCTTCAGAAAACTGAAGAGTTACAGTTTTGCTTTGGATTAGGCTTTGGTTTAAGAGAAGGTTGCAGTTGGTTTGATCTTCCATAGAGATCAGCTTTCTCCATATTAACAATCAGGCTATTTCGCTTTCTTACCATTTATGTATTCACTGGAATATCACTTTTAATTTCCTTCTACAACTTTTCCTTTACATTCACAACTTTCCCATCTGGCACAAGAAGCCTAGCTTTCAGCCTATCTTGGCTTCTGACATGCCTTTCTCACTAAGCTTAATCATTTATAGCTTTTGATTTAAAGTGAGAGACATGAGACTCTTCTTTTCACTTGAACACTTAATGTCCATTGTAGGATTATTAATTGGCCTAATTTCAAAATTGTTGGGTCTCAGGGAATAGGGAGGCCTGAGGAAAGGAAGAAAGATGGAGAAATGGCCAGTCTATGGAGCAGTCAGAAAACACAGAACATTTATTGCTTACGTTATCTGTTTCATAGGGGTGCAGTTCATGGAGCCCCATAACAATTATAATAGTGATATCAAAGATCACTGATAACAGATCAACATAACAAATATAACAATAAAGAAAACATTTGAGATATTGCAAGGATTACCAAAACGTGACATAGAGACATGAAGCAAGAAAATGCTATTGGAAAAATGACACTGACAAACTTGTTCGACACAGAGTTGCCACAAACCTTCTATGTAAAAATTCAATTATCTGCAAGGCACAATAAAATTAGGGATATTTTTAAATCAAAATACTAGAGACAAAGGACATTACATACTAAGCAAAGGTTTAATACAGCAAGAAAATATAACAATTTAAACACATATTTAATAACAGACCATCAAAATATATGAAACAAAAACTGACAGAATTGGGAGAAATAGTTCTACAATAATAGCTGGAGACATCAATACTCCACACTCAATAACAGAACAGCCAGGCAGAAGAAAAGCAAGGAAGTAGAATACGTAACTGACAAAATAAACCACTTATATAACAGACATAAACAGAAAACTCTACCCAACGGCAATGAAATTCACATTCTTCTCAAGTGCAAATGGGACATTTTCTAGGCTATACCCTATGTTAGGCCACAAATTAAGTCTTGATGGATTTTAAAAGATAGATATCATACAAAGTATCTCATTTAACCACAATAGTATGAAGTTAGAAGTCAATAAGAAGTAAAATGATAAAATTCACAAATTTCTGAAAATTAAATAACACTCTTAAACAACCAGTGGATCAAAGAAGAAATGACAAGGAAAATTAGAAAATGAAATGCAAATCAAAATCACAAGATACTGTTTCACATCATCAAAATGGCTACTAACAAAAAAAAAACAGAAAATAAATGTTGGCGAAGATATAGAGAAATTGGAACAAGTGGTACAGCTGCTATGTAAAACAGAATGGCAGTTCTTCAAAAAATTAAAAATGGAATTACCATATAGTCCAACGATTCCACTTCTGGGTGTACACCCAAAAGAATTGAAAGCCGAGTCTCTAAGGGATACTTGTACACCTATGTTCATAGCATTATTCACAATAGCTAATGTATGGAAGCAACCTGAGTGTCCACTGATGAATAAATAAATAAGCAAAATGTGGTATATATACACATATACACACACAATGGAAGATTATTCTGCCTTAAAAAAGAAATCTGACACATACTACAACGTGAATGAAACTTGAGGACATTATGTTAAATGAAATAAGCCAGTCACAAAAGACAAATACTATATGATTACACTTATATAAGGTCCCTACGTAGAGTAGTTAAAATAGTAGAGATAGAAAGTTGAAAAGTGGTTGCCAGGGGCTGGAGTGAGGGGGGAATGGGATTTAGTGTTTAATAGATACAGAGTTTCAGTTTTTACAAGATTAAAAGAGTTCTGGAGATGGATGGTGGTGATGGTTGCACAACAGTGTGAAAGTACACTTAAAACTATACAGCTAAAAATGGTTAAGATGTTATAATGTTAAGTATATTTTACTCTAACAAAAAATGAAAATAAATCTCAAATCTCATGAAACTGTATACCAAAAAGTCAACTTTACTGTATAATTAAATACAATGCAGAAATATGAGAAGCAAAGACCTGAATAACCTCAGCCTCCGTTTCTACGTGTACAAAATAAGTGATCCAAGATTCTAAGCCTTTTAAACAATGCTTTTTTTTCAGCCTAGTGTTTTTACATTAAAATTTTCCAACATACAAAAAATATAAAAAGATTAAGAACCTCTATGCCCATCATCCTGCTTTAATAAATATGAACGTTACTGATTCAGTTGAAGCCCTGTGTACTCTTCCTGAATATCGTTTGTCTCCTCAACTCACTAACCTGAGGGAACCTTTATTCTGAAGTAGTAGGATTCCTTCCTTTTTGTTTTTAGACATTTATTACATTTGTATATACCCACAAATCACATACATTGTTGTTTCATGTTTATCCCCTCCAATAAATGATACTATATATATACTACAGGGCTACTGAACTCTCATAATATCATGTGGCCCAAAGGCTTACAGGGTACCAGTCTTACAATGCCAAGATCACACATCAGGCTGTCCTAATTCTTTTCATTCACCATCATGCTTCCCACAGCTACCTTGGCTCACACAAGCCTACAGTCCCCTCTCCATCCAACAACGTACCCACTACTGTCTGCAGCACAGATGAAATTTCATCTCGTCTCCTTCAAAAGCCTCTCCAATAATTTCCAATATAATCCAAGTGAAGCAACTGAAAAACTATTAAAGTGTCAAGCTCGGAGGCCAGATATGAAATAAAACATATAAAATCAAAATCTATTGTATTTACTGGTAATAATTACTTTGAAAACATAATAAATAAAATTGTATCATAAACTATAAAGTGTCCTGGAATGACTTTGATGAGAAATATGTGGGACACACACACACACACACACACACACCCCTAGAGAACATACAAGAAAACTTAAATAAATTAAGAAATGTACTATGTCTTTTCCTGGATAGAGAGACTCAATATTGTAATGACGTTAATGAAATTTTAGGTTTAAATAATTCTGATCAAAACTAATAGAATTTGGAGAGTTGGGAGAATCTGGCAAACATTATAAGTTCATTTGAAAGGAAAAATGTTTCAGACTAGCTAAGAAAAAAGTGTGAATAAAGTAAAAGACTAGGGAGAATGGCAAAGAGAAATCTGGCATTTGTTGTTGCAAATACAAGAGCATGAAACTGGTGGAGAACCCAACAGAGACATTAATGGAAAAGTACAACAAGCCCCCCAAATAGACGTTAGCATACATAAGAATTTATGTATGATAAAAATGTAACAGCAATAATCATAGGAAAAGGTATTCAATGAACGGTGCTAACATAAATGACAATTTTGGAGGAAGACAGGTTATATCCCTACCTCACGTTATTCACAAAATGAATTTTAGATGAACTGACAGCTAAATATTTTTTAAATGATTAAACAAGTAGATCGTCTATCTGATCTTAGAATAGGAAGCCTTCACGCATAAAAGCACTGGAAGAAAGTACCATGGCCTAAAGGAAGTTTGGAAACTAACCAATTTGACCGATAAAACATAAAATGTACTTTAAAAGCACTGCCAACAAATCAGAAGGCATTTTGGGAAAAAAATTTTACTGTAAAGGTGATAAAGGATTCATACTCTATACATAGACAACTCATGAAGATCAACAAGAGAAACATTCATTCATAAAAACTGAGCGGAGAACACGAAGTGATAATTCATGGATTAAATTATATAATGAGTAATAAGCATGATAAATATATGTTTGAAATTTTCTATAACGAAATTTGAGGGGTAAATAAAAACCGAGGGAAAAGGCAAGGAGAAAAGAAAAGAGAAGCCACCAGTGAAATGCAGTGGGAACTGAGGAGTATCTGGCTACACTGCAACACCTCCCTTTTTCCTCGCCTTTAGGTTCAAAAAAGGGAAACCTATCTTATTTATTAAGCACCTATGAGGCAGGTTGGTTTACATGATGGGACTGTGTACGTTTCCTAAAGGTAACTGAGACAGGGAACTTTTTTCAAAGCTAACAGCAGAATTAGTAAGTACAGAATTGTCTCTAAGGATGCATTGGTTTTACCCAAACCTAAGTGAGGGAAAGAATTCTGTGGCTTGGATATTGAAGGTGCTGATAGACAGCACTTTAGGAAAGAACCACTTGAAACAGTCAAATGAGTAAAAAGAAAATGGCTCAGATTCAAAGAAACACAGAACAGGACTACATGTACAGACACAACAAAAAAAGCAATTCTGGTGCTGCTATAATGAGCATCCACAGAGACAAGGAGCCAAGAACAGGAAGGGTAAGGGGCCTTCAGAGGACAAAGGCATCCAGGTTCAAAATCTCTTTTTTTTCTTTTTACGCCTACAGCACTTGGTCTTCCTAGGTGGTCTCCCATCCAAGTACTAACCAAGCCCAACCTTGCTACGCTTCCAAGATCAGACGAGGTCAGGCTTGTTCAGGGTAGCATGGCCATAGATCCAGGCTCAAATTCTAAGAGCTGAAGTTATTAAGATCAAAAGAGCAGCATGCTCAAGGCTGCTGTGGTGGTGGGCCAGGTAGAAGCCCCGGCCAAACTTAGCTCCACTTTCTGGATGCATGCTTTCCACTGAGACAGCCTTTCTAGCAGTAGACTTAGCAAGTTGCACATGTCAATTGAGGGGCATATAAATGAAGCACTCTGGGACCCAGCCAGAACACTAAGGAATGGTTATTCCCTCTTGTCAGTAGCACCATGGGAACCCTATAGAGAATCCTGCTCCTTCCCCATCCCAAAGAGAATTGCCAGCCCCTGTTCAGCATGGGGCATGTAGCCAGCTGGGCACACCATGCCCCTTTCCTGCAGTGACTAAGCATGCCTCACTGAAGAACATGCTTAGGTGGGAAGCATAATAAATATATCAAGAAAGATATTGAGCATATATTTAAAATAATAAATCTAATTGAAAGATATACAACAAGATCTAAACAGACATGGAAATTTCCATTTCTCAGATAAAAGAGCTATATAACTTAAAAAATAATTTCTCACAAAACTGAAATATAAATTTAATGCAGTTCTAATTAGAATCCTAGTGAGGGGGAGGATCGGATAAAAGTGATCTTAAAATTTACATGTAAGAAAATAATGCCAAAAAGTAGACAACAGAAATATTTTTAAAGCTAATGTAATCAAACCAATATGATCTGGGTACACAAATAGACAAATGGATGAAACAGAATAGAGAATTCGTAAATGGATACTAGTATATAAAAAGTTTATGAGATGATAAAGGTTGTAGTTCAGTTCAAAGGGAAAAGTAGGGATTATTCAATACATTATGCTACTCTAACTGTTTATTCATCTTTAAGAAAATAGTCTTAACTAAGACTGGAAACAAGAAAGCTATATAATAAAAGAGTCATATTTGGATATTTAAAAAGTAAATAAAAATTAATTGGAAAACATACCATCAGCAAATTCAATACATACAAATTTGGGAAAGATTCTCTATAACGATGTTAGACAAAGCATCAATATATAAAATATACAAATAGGTCTTAAAATAAGAAAAATATAAACAACCCATAGGAAATGGACAGATACTATGAACAATTCAGAGCAAATTTAATTGGACAAAAAAATGTGATAATACTGAAATTCATTAGTAGTTAAGGAAATTTATCCATTAAGCTGTCAAAATTGTAAAAGAACTGTAACACCTTATGCTAATAGGGATATGAAAAGAATAATCTCATATATTTCATAGAAAAGGTAAAAGTAAATTATAACAGCCTGTTTTTTGTAAATCAATATGGAAATATCTGTTAACAAATATATATGCACTGATATGCAAATATTCATGTGCATTTGTGTGTATACATAGAAAGCACCAGTACATAGGGAATATGCACAATGATGTTTATTTCAGCACTGATTATAGAGGCAGAAATCTGGAAAGAACAAATGTAAATATTCATTAATAGGAGAAAGGCTAAGTAAATTTTCATGCATCTATGAACTATTTTGTAGCCCTGTTTTAAAAGAATAAGAGCTATACCAGTAGACTTTGAAGGATTTCCATGAGATACTATTGAGTAAAAAAAGCGAGGTAAATTAAAGTATATATAAATTTCTATTTTTGTAAAATAATGAACAACAAAACATTCTAAAACCTGTGTGTGTGTGCACGCGTGCGTGTATGTGTGTATACATCTATGAGAATGGAGGAAAATATGGAAGGATACATACTGGTTTAGTAATATACAGGGCTGGCATGAAAAAATAGAGGTTGGAGGACACTATAAAAAATCCAGCAATCATATTTATGTATTCTTATGTGTAAAAATGTACATATAACATGAATTAAGTTTAGAAAAGATACAATAATCAATTCTTGACCTTTTGGCTAAGATCTACTGTAGAAAAGATATAGTAAAAAAACTAAATATGATCTCTGCTTATTAAAGAAAATAAGGAAATAATAAAAATTATCTCTTGATGGTAAAATCAATGGTGTTATTTTCTTCTTTATATGTCTCTGTATTTTTTTATAATGAGAATTGTTACTTTCATAATAATGAAATAAAACTAATAAATATTACTTTAAAAATATTATACTGAAAAACTGCCTCATTTGGGGAAATCAAGGGAGGGGAATGGGGTTAAATACCCCTTCTGCTTAGGAGCGGTCCAAGTACAAAAGATATAAAATCAGGATCCATTACCTTTCATCCAGCAGAAAGTTACTCATCTAAGGCAAGAGACTAAGTGGCTATTCCAAGAAGCTATTTGAAGCAGCAAGTAGGGTATATTTCCCCCTACCTAACATTTTAATGACTTAAGTAAATCAAGAAAGCCATTTACGCTGCTCTCAATTACCCAAAGATCTGCTGGGCTCTTCACTTCCTGTCCCTTCCTTCTGGCCTGTGGCCATTTCACTGCTGAGGAACAGCTCCAAAATGGGGTCCAGGGAAGGAGGAAAGAGATTAAATTAATTTGATCGATTTAGCTTCTCATTAGCAACTCTAATAAAAGGCTTGATAAATGAGATGGTCACAACTCACAGCTAAAATGAGGGTTCCAGGGCTCTTGAGAATTTCATTCAAGCAAACTTACCTTCAGATAAACATAATTCACCTGAAATATACGTTCATGGGTTTGCTGCTTGTTATTTTTAAGAAAGCCAGGACTTAAAATAAAGGTGATAGTTTTCTCACTTTAATTTTAAGGGGAAAAAACATAAAATCACAAGAACAAAGGTTTTTGTAAGGAAGAGCCATATCTTTGGTGGAGCAACAGGACTACAGTGCAAAGATTCTTCATATCGGGGATGGCATCTGAGCCCCACCATACTCTCAAAAGGAACTTCTGGAAGGCAGCAACCTTCTAAGGAGCATGCCTTGGCCATAGACCACCACCACAAGGAATAGCTAAAAAGGATTCATCAGAGCTTGACAAAAGCCAAATTTCCACATAGATCATTTCCCTGTTTAACTGGTCTCTCATAGACATTTTTTCCCTTGAGATGCCCAGAGACAAAGCAGTGCAGGCCCAAGGTGTTCACAGTAATACATTCACCATCCTAGGTTATCAAACAGGCAAAACAGTCTGAATAGCAATGGCAACAATGAAAAACAATTTTCCCTTACTTGAAGACGACAATAGCTCCTGGACAGGGAGGGCAGGCCAGGAGAAAGATCTGCAATGGAAAAAGAATTAAGTTTGGTTATCAATAGAAATTCTGAATGCAGTGAGACAATGTTACTTTAATGATGATGATGATAATAATAATAATAATAATAATAATAACAACAACAACAACAACCAAACTTTAACACAGAAAATGTAATATAAAAAATTATAAAGGCAAGGAGGTGTTTTTCCCAACTTGTTTGTGCTTGCACATGCATCTATGTGTGTGTATGTCTGAGAGTGTGTGTGTGTGTGTGTGTGTGTGTGTGTGTGTGTGTGATAGAGAGGAGAGAGACATAGATGGAAAGTGAGGGATCAAGAGTTTTTTGGGGGAGTAGGAAATAAAGAAATCTCTTCTTAGGCCCTTTCAGCCTCTGGAATGCTTCTTCTTAACCTCTAGAACAAGACTCAATTTTTTAACACTTCAACTTCCATATAACACAATTAGCCAGTCTGAGAAACTGTCAAACCAAGACAACTACAAATAGATTCTGAGCATAGAACAAGTACATAAATGCCATCTGGTTTGCTTTCCATGGGGAAGGTGGGTTAATCAATACCCAGCTCTATCAGATTTAGCAAATACAAATACAGAATGCCCAGTTAAATGTGAATTACGGATAAACACTGAATGATGTTTTAGTATAAGTATGTTCCAGGCGATATTTAGGATCTACTTATATTAAAACATTAGTCAATGTTTGAAATTCACATTTAATTGGACATTCTGTATTTTATCTGGCAGCCCTATCAATATTGCCACCCTCGGGATTGATACTTCCCTTTGATTTTGAAGGGAAACAGAATTTGCCTCCCCCAAAATCTCTTTGGCATAAGGATTATATCAAGCTGATTATTTTTAAGAAACAGCAGACACAGGAAAAGCTCTGAAAACTGAGTAGACAGTTAATCCTTTTATAAGAGACATTTCCAATAGCAAGGGAAATTTCTATTTGTAAGGGTGTCTCCCCCTGTGTACCAGGTAGAGGATAACTAAGTCTCTACAAACTCTCTTCCAAGGAGAACATAAGGACTTAAATCTGCATAACAAACTTACTCTTGTTTACTGTGCTTTTTCTGGTCACCTCCCATAACTCCCTCCTCCACACCCACATCTTCTCTTATCTTTAACTCCAGATGGAGTTTAAGGTGATGGCCTGGACAGTTTCAGGGAGTTACTCAGTTTTCTTGGAGTAACTAGAGGTGTACATGTTATTAAACTTCCTTTTGTTTTTCTCCTGTTAATGTGTCTTTTATAACAGGGATATCTCAGCCAAGAACCTAGGAGGGTAGAGGGAAAATAATTTTTCCTCCTCCACACTGGATTGGTTCATTGCTAAGCATGACTATGTAGTTTTACTCTTCTATTCTCCTCTCAGGTCAAACCAAACAAAAATAACCTGGTCCTAAGAGATAAATCAGTTCCATGCTACTTCATTTGACCTAGGCCTGGGTTATAGCCTTCAAAACAGTGGCAATTTGACTTTCACCCTAGTACTGGTTTTCCAGAGGGATAAAGAAACCCCTATTCATCACTTAGTAAACACACAAATTCCTGGGCTCCTCCATTAAGGATGTTGATTTCTTCATCTGCACATTTAACAAATATCTGGGGTGTTCGACCACTCCTGCTGAATGTTTCACCTTTGCTTAGAGTCAGAGACACTCAGCAAAACTAAGGACTGATAAAAAAAATGAAACTCATGTTAGTGGAGGTCTTTCACCTACAGTGATTTAATGATGTGGTTTATAAAATCATCAATATGTGTCTCTATCTTGTGAGCATTTATTAGTATATATTATACACTTTATAGATGCATTTGGCTATGTCATGTGTATATTCTTTAGCATTTGGTTCTTCGATTCTCTCAAAGTCTACATTTAGAAGGATAGGATACTATCAGGAAAACACTATAAGAAAATATATCCACTTGAATCCCTGCCAAGAAGAAGAGAAAGGTGAATGGAAAAGAGGAAGGATCTTGAAAGGAACATAGACAGGAGCCCATCATCTACACAATACCTCATCAGAGAACCATTACAAGGAAATAGCTATGGAGAGAATGCGCCTTTCCTCCTGTGGATCAATTCGATTAAAAGTGCAAAACCAATGACAATTACAGGTCCACAATCCTTTACCAGCAATCACCAAATCTAAAAAGCACTGAAAGTCTATGTTTTTTCAAAGCTGATTTGGTAACAAAACATGATTTGAACTGAGCTGAGGCAAGTAACACACTCTGTCTATTACACTTATGGTAAAAATTCATACATTTTCCATAAAAATAATTTATTTCGATTATAAAATAATGTATCATTTTACATGTACTGCCCCAAAACCCTCTGGCAGTACATGTAAAACAGTCCACATGCACTGTATCGCCTTCCTAAAATCCAAAAAAAAAATTTCTGAAATACATATGAACCTAATGGTTTGTGGTAAGGATTGTTCATTTGGAATTCCAATCATCCAAGTATGAACTTATCCCCACTCCCCACTCGACCCTTGAAGAACAGTCCAAGAAAGAAGGAAACAAAGCTGGTATTCCTTACCAGTGACTCAACAGTAGAGTTACTCACCTGAAGCAAGGGATCAAGTTAGAGGCTGCACATAGTTACCACCTGACATCTGGCCCATCACAGGCTACACTCAGAAGCTATAGTATATGGAGAATAGAAAGGGGCCTCCAGCCACCTTGGAAAGGTCCTCAGTACTTTTGTAGTCTCCTAAGAGCCATCCCAGCAGCCTTTCTGAGCTTCTGGAATACCTAAGATATTTCCAACATGCTAAGCAGAGAAGAAAAGTACACCACCGGGTCCTACAGATAATTCTTTTTTATACCCACAGTCAAGAGGAGATGAACAGATTCTTGTGGGCAGATTTCCCCATAACTGCTCCATTTGGCTGGCTCTGATCTATTACAGCCCTATGATGGAAGCCCAGAAACCTACTAAAGGAAGAGAGCCTCCAGTTCCAACCCAGTAGGATGTCATATTATCTTCAATTCAATCATGGCTCTAACTTCTTTTGAGGCAGCCAACCTACTTTGAACTCTGAGTTTTCCAACAGATAGTTTCATGCGGTCTTGTCATTTCAACCAGTGATTTGGCCTTTCTCACCTTGCCAATCTATTCCCCAAACCAGGATAGAACGATCTTTAAGTCATGTATATAGAGAGACATAGCAAATCAGCAAATTTGGAAAAGAACCCCAAATTCATCATATTCCATTTTCAGTTAACTAATCATGACAAGGAAAAATTTTGAGATGTCCTAAATTAAATTACAGTAGGCTGCAGGGTGGAAGGAAGAAACAAAAGAGGTTAATCTGTTTACAAAACCTGAAAAAGACCGCTTTCATTCCTAAATGTAGGTTGAAAATTTGAATTAACTTCTAGGTAACTACTTTCTACAATTATCTAGAGAGAACAGCTATATAAATAGCTGTCCACCACAGGTCACCACATCTTCCTTACACATGAACTTTCTGGACTGTTGCCCACAACCAATCGAAAAGAGCACACACTTCTTCCTAGCAATTAACACACCTATCCCAGAACTAGCCACACTCGACCTGATCCTTGATCTATAGCCAATGTAAATTCTTTCAAAACAACTTAGATCTTTCTTTCACAAATTTGAGGTATAAAGGAACCTGTGAACTCAAGGATGACAGACATTTTTGTCTTTTCCACCTATCCCTGATGCTGATTATTTAGACTGCATGCCCCAGGACTTGGTCCTTTCTTTGGCTAGCTTATGGCTCAATAAACCTTTTCTTTCAGAAAAACTTTTGGCCTGGAAGGCTTTTGTTTAACAAATGTCCTCCTTTAGCAACTACAAAGGTTTATAATATTCTGGGGGGGGGTGGCATAGATGATAGAGGCTCTATTCATCCCTCTGGTAACCAAATAAAAGTTGTAACAGAAACAAGGAGCAAACAGCAAGGAAAATTGCCTGTGGTCTAGATGAAGATGCCTTACAAATAGGGAGAGAACTAAGAAATCACCCTGCAACGGCAGAATGTAGGACGGGGCAAGGACATAAGGCTGCCCAGTCCTGAGTGGCTGAGTGGGAGAAAGGTCATGGCAGCAGCAGCTGCAGACACCTCTTAAAGGGGCTGCAACCCGAACAGACTTTTGCAGTGGTGGAACTGCTTTCTCTGAGCACCAGCAATGGGTCAGCTGAGCAGGGGGCAGCAGGGACTTACAGGAGAACAGTGAGTTGTCATAATGAGGGCAGAGGCAAGACTTATTCTATACAGAAGTGCCTGCGGGATCCATTGTTCCTCTGTTGAGCCCTCCCTCATCCCAGTGCGCTGACTCAGCACCACCATAGCTGAGATAGTCATCAAACTCGATAACGAGGTCACTCCACCCAAAGGATTCCCTGAAACTCTGCCTCATCAATTTGCAGCCCCACCCAAGCCACACCCAGATGTGTCCTCAGTGAATTGGTGCTCCTTGCTGAGCAGCGCTGACTCACACTGGTGGCACCTACTCTTGGTTTCTGGTGTGGTTTCTTGAGGTAATTACGAGCACAGCATCTGTGGATTGCTTGCTGAATCCTAACAGGTGGTCCCAGAGGGGCACAGTCTGGGGCTGAATTTGGCCTGCAGCTGAACCCCTCTCAGAACAGTGCTGCTGGACACCTATTACAGAAAGTCACACTAATAAGACCGGGAGACTTAAGAGCTTTGCTTAGTACATATAAATGGACATAGAAAGGCAGCCAAAATGGAAAGACAAAGAAGCAAAAACTATAGGAGAGAACAGAACAGAGATCCAGAAATAATGGAGTCAAGCAATCTAACAGATGCAGAGTTCAAAACACTGGTTATACAGATGCTCAATGAACATAGGGGAAGTGCAGATGAATTCAGTGAGAACTTTAACAAAGAAATAAACATAAAAATGGAAAGGGAAAGGGAACCAGTAAAAAATGAAGAACACGTCTGAGATGAGAAGTACATTAAATGGAATAAACAAAGTGAATAAAGAAGAGGAACAAATGACCTCTATAGAAGATGGGACAGTCAAGGACACTCAATCAGAATGGCAAGAAAAAAGAAACCAAGAATATAATAATAATTTAAGGAGCCTATGGGACATTATTACATGTGAAAATATCTGTGTCATAGGTGTATGAAAAACAAGATGTTGAAGAGCTATTTGAAGAAATAATGGTGGAAAACTTCCCTCACCTGGTGAGGGAAATAGACATAAAACCCCAGGAAGCTCAGAGTCCCAAAAACCAGGAATCCAAAGAGGCCCACACCAAGACATATCATAATTAAAATGCCAAAGGTTAAATATAAGGAGAGAATCTTAAAAGCAGCAAGAGAAAAGCAGTCAATAACCTACAAGGGAGCACCCATAAGACTGGAAGCTGATTTCTCAAAAGAAACTATGCAGGACAGAAGAGCTTGGCACAAAATATTCGACGTGGTTAAAATCTAGGAGCTACAACCAAGAATACTTTATCCAGCAAAGCTATCATTTAAGGTTGAAGGATAGATAAAGAGCTTACCAGACAAAATTAAGCTAAAGGAATTTGTCAATGCCAAGCCAGTATTACAGGAAATGTTGGAGGGGCTTCTTTAAGAAGAATGAACATGTATCAAAAACATGAATAAAGATGAATAAACATGAATTTCGATCAACAAGTACCTCAAATTGGAAAGAATTAAGTGTTCCAACCATAAGATAGAGTGGCTGAATGGATAAGGAAACAAGACCCCTATACTGCCTACAAGATACTCACTTCAGATTAAAAGACACAGACTAAAAGGAAGTGGATGGAAAAAGATATTCCCTTGATGGACCTAGAGGTATTGCGCTGAATGAAATGGGTCAAATAGATAAAGGCAAATATTTCATGATTTCACGTACATGTGGAATCTAAAGAAGAATATAAACAACAACAACAGCAGCAGCAGAAATAAACTCTTAGATACAGAGAATATTTAAAGGGATAGTAGATGAGAGGAAAGTTGGGGGGACAAAAAAAGGCAAAGGGATTAAGAGGTACAAATGGGTAGATATGAATAGAATAGACATGGACAAGCAGAGTGTACCATGGGGAAGATGGTTAATAATGTTGTAATAAATATGTAAGGGGGAAGAAGGGTACTAGATTTAGTGCGGTGATCACTCTGCAAGTTATGTGGATCTCTGATCATTATGGTATACAACTGAAACTGGTATATTACTGTATGCCGACTCCAATTGAAAAAAAAACTCATTGAATTTTTTAAATTAATTAATTTTTTATGGTGACATTGGTTAACAAAATCCAGTAAGTTTCAGCTCTACACTTTAACAGTAAGGCGTATATATACTTATGCTGTGTGTTCACCTCCCATAGTTAGATTTCTTTTTGTAATCACATATTTGATCACCTTTACCCTGTCTATCGCCCCCTTCCCCCTCCACCCTCCTCTCTGTTAACCACTAGTCTATTGTCCATGTCCATGAGTCTCTGTTTGTTTGTCCTGTTGATTTGTTGCTTTTAGGTTTATATCCCACATATAAGTGATATCATGTGGGTTTCAACGTTTTCTGTCTGGCTTATTTCACTTAGTATGATTATTTCAAGGTCCATCCATATTGTTGCAAACAGCAGTATTCCATCTATTCTTATGGTTAAGTAATATTCCATCGTATACATGTACCACAGCTGCTTTAGCCAATCATCTATCGCAGGACACTTCAGTTGCTTCCATGTCCTGGCCACTGTGAATAATACTGCTATGAACATCGGTGTGCAAATATCTTTTGGATATGGGTTTTCAAATCTTTGGTGTAAATACCCAGTAGAAGGACTGCTGGATCACATGGTAGATCAATTCTTAGTTTTCTGAGGAACATCCATACTGTTTTCAATAGCGGCTGTACCAACTTGTAGTCTCACCATCAGTGTATGAGGGTTCCTTTTTCTCAGCATCCTCTCCAACATTTGTTATTACTTGTCCCGTTGATAATAGCTGTTCTAACCGGTGTGAGATGGTACCTCATTGTGGAAAAACTCATTGAATTGTACAGTGTAAATACAAGCAACTAATTGTCTATTATATTTCAGTAAAGATGGGGAAAAAACAATAAGTTTTATAACACTGAACCTCTCTGCTCTGTCATGTGGGAGCTACATACATAGTTATGATTAACCAAAGAAGCCATGTAAAAATAACATTTTAATTCAAAGGTCCAAAGGTCCCCAGCCTTGGCATTAATATCCCTGCCTTCTTTCTTGGTTGTTTGCCAACCACCTCAAAACTTTGGTAGTATGTGTTTTAGACTAGCAGTCAGAAAGCTAAATTTCCCTTCATCTGCAAAACAAGTGGAAAGACACTTGGAAGTGCAAACAAGGGTGGTAGGAAAATAAAAATACATCTGAGCATATACCAGCATCCACCTGAGTCTTTATATTCACATCGAAATCTGCCCAGCTCAGCACCTGAACAAAAGCACATGGGCAAGTAATATAGAGAGGAATGTGACAAACCACTTTTATTTTCTCAGCACCTGGGAGGTAACCAGGGCATTGTTATTAAATCTCATCTTACATATTAAGAAATCCAGAGGAACAGGTTCTGACAAGCTTTATGACAAGAATACACGTCCCCTAACTTCAAGATCAACATACTTTCCAACTCATAACCAATCCATTCCAGGCCTCATGGGCGCTACTCTTCTTTAGACTTTAGCCCTACCCTTTGACCCCACAGCACAGTCACTCCAAAGACCCCACACCTATGCCACCACACAGTCCACAAGATCTACTCTCTACAAGGTGAGACATCTCAAAATACAAACCTAACTGGCAGCAAATTACATTTACAAATGAGTTTCAGAGTTTAGCATTACCTAAAAACAGGCTCCTCTTAGCTCACACCTTCCTCATCCCGAGGTCTGTTGGGTGCTTGCAATTCTTGCGTCCTTACAAAACTGAGGTCTTTCTTGGCTGGTTTTTCCAGGAAAAAAACAAAGATTCCATTCAAAATCATATTCTCTGAGCTTCCCCAAGAAAGCTCCAAGGTTCTCCTGCCCAGAAACATTTACATTCAGCTCTTTCCTAAGCACTTAGTAAGAGAAGAATTCTGAGATGTCCTAAATTAAATTAAAACGGGCTGGTAGATGGGAGAAAGAGACAAAGGTAGTTAATCAGTTAACAGCTGTGAGCTGAAACTAAGAAAAGACTGCTCATATTCCTCAATGCAGGCTTAAACTTTGAATCAACTTCCAGGTGACCATCTAAAAAGAAAATACTTGACCACCAGATGACACCAGACGCCACTGAATATGGTGTATGCAAGAACTTTCTAGATTATTGCCACGACGAATCAAGAAGTAGTAAATATTCTTCCTTACAGAGACCATCCATCTATCCTAAAACTGCCCTCAGTTCACCTTCTCCACCCAACTTTATAGCCAATGTAAATTCTTTCAAAACAACTTATATGTCTTTCTTCCCCAAACCCACTGCATAAAAGAGCCCCTTTTAGCTCTGAAAAAAGGAAAGCAGACATGTTGGAATGTTCATCTTTTCCATTTAGCCCCATTGCTGGTAGTTTAGACTGTATGGTCCAGGGCCTGGTCCTTTTTCTGGCTAGCATATGACTCAATAAACCCTTTGTTTCATTAAAGCTTTCAGACAAGAAAATTTTGTTTAACACACCCAATCCAGGCACCAGCAGCTATACCAGTTAATCCTCTACCTCTGAACCACTGTGGTTCCAGTTTCCCACCTTCCCTATGCAGCCTCTCAGCCAAGCCACGCGTTGTATCTCCTCCCTGTTACTGTTCCTGTGCCACAGTCATATCGACCCCAAGTTCACTGGCATCATAGTCTAGCCATCCATTAACTGCTACTCCCCCCTTCCCAACATGAGATTCAATAAACCACAATTTCATAAGGCCTATGAAGATCATTTTTGTTCAGAGAAGGAAGTGTCGGTACTATAGGAAATGTAATTGGAAAGGAGGGCCAGTTACCACAGACCATTCTAAATGAGGGACCATGTGGGAACCATTTTGAGGCACTGAAGAAGTCACGTAGCTGATAGCCATGGAGCAGCTGCAGAGACTGCTTAAACAATGGTTCTAGGAAGCAGGGTGTGGAGTTAAACGTTACTGATTGATCCTGGAGGGGAGGTTTGCCTCCTAAAGAAATCTTTTTAAGATAGTGGAATGTTTTACGGCCCAGAAAAGGATGTTCGTACCCTGAGGGAAGGATATATAGGAACTTATGTAAATGTCAGGATTCCTATTGCAATGTACTTTGTGCTTTGCCATTGTACTCTGTACTTTGCTAGTTGTACTCTGTGCTTTGCTATCCTGCTCTGCTACTGTATCCGAAAACTTATATAAAGGCTGTGCTAAATAAACTCAGGGCTGCAGTAGTAACTGTATGCCCTCCCTAAACGCTTTCCTATCTTCTTCTTTTTTCTTAGGTTTCACCTCCCCTCTTTTAGGTGCTGTTTGATCTCTGCCGGCGGGCGGGCTCCGGGCAGGACCAGTCAGGTTATGCAGTGAAGGGGGATGGGAAAACTAAATGAAAGGGAAACAGAGTGAGAAAAGGACAGGCAAATGGTTTTTGTCCTGACACACATCTTCCCAGGTCCACCCTTCTGGCTCCAGTTCTCCTGGCTCCATCTCCTATGATCTCCTATGAAGGCACAGAGCTATTTGGGGATTCCTAAGGATTAGTGTTTATAATCATTTCTCAGTGTGGACCCCAAGAAGAAAGATTCATTTGATGTGAATTCCAAGAATGGATTTCTCTACTGATAGACTCCCCATGGTAAACAAAGGGCCCAAATTTTACAAATAATAAAAGCCTAGTGGCCATTTGCTGACAGGCTCCTCATGTACTCTGTGTACAAGGAAGAACCTCAAACTAAACTCTGGGCTACCTACACTTTGCCTGCTTGTTTACGCTTAAGCTATCAGAACTGCAAAATTCGGATACTTCATTTACATAAAACAGACCTAACTGGGAACCTGGGCAGGATCTTGCACTATAAAAGGTGGCCTCCCCTTTGTCCCAAAGGTACACAATTTAAGTTGCTACCTGAATCTCTGTCTCCAAGGTTTCAGCTCTTTTTGCTCAAATAAATACTTTTTATACCTTATTATACTCTAAAATTAATTTTGGGTTACATCACCATAGGAAAGACCTATCCCTTAGGTTTCTCAAAGTCTGTTCTAGCCTCTGTGTATTCACTATGTTCATACTCTCTGGCCCTCATATTCTTCCTGGAACCACTGCAATAATATCTTCACTGATCTCTAGCCTCCAGGCACATTGCTACAAAAGGGATCTATCTAAGATGCAGCTCTAATCTGCCATTTGAAATCCTTAAAGGCTTACCAGTATCTACAGGAAAAAATTCAAGCCCCTTGTATGGTAGCGGGAGGCGGAGCTGTTTCCTATAACAGTTGAAGGTTGTTCACTTTCCTTCCCATAATAGGTAAGGGACTTTTCAATGTCACAACTGATATGGCACAGACCACCGACCCTGGTCGTTCACACCCCTTAAAGTCCCCAACCAATTAAAATATACTTTCCTTATATAGAAAGAACACAAGGAAGTATAAGATGTGTATGAAATGGAAAGCCCACTGCCATTGAAGCTCAGCCTTTGGATGTGAATCTGCTGAGCGGGTGCTGGCACCAATAAATACCACTTCCTGCTTATTGCCTCCATGTCCCATCTCTGTCTGTGTAACCTGCAACACCTGAAGAGGAGTGGAATTTGCTACCCCAAAATATGTCTCTTCGGAATATTGATTATCTTAAGCTAATTAATTTCAAGAAACAGCAGACAAGGGGAAAGCTCTGAAAACTGAGTAGAAGTTTTCAAATTTACCCTTTGAAAAAAAGACATTTATGTTTATAAGGTAAATTTCCATTTGTGGGGGTATTTCTCTCACTGTACTAGGAAGAGGAGAATGACTAAATCTCTAAAAATCATTGATAGAGAAGGAAAATGCTCAAATTAACAGCCTTACCCTTGTTCACCTTGCTTTTCCTGGTAACCCTCCCTAATTGAACCTCTGCACACCTCCCACCACACATGCACCAAACACCTTTTGTCTTTCCCTGGAGATGGTATTTAAGGTGGTTACAATCTGGTCTTGGGCCATTATTGGAAGTTACTCAGTTTCCCTGGGTCACTCCTATGTATATAGGAGGTATACATATTATCGAATGTCTGTTTGTTTTTCTCCTTTTAATCTGTCCTTTAGTACAAGGGGGTCTCAGCTTAAAACCTAGAAGAGTAAGGATAAAATTACTTTCCCTCCCCTACCACAGACACACACACACACACACACACACACACACACACATATGCACATGCACACGCACGCACACACACACTAGTTGCTTTTTAATTTGTATAATTATTTTCCAAAATGTTTTTTGGCCAGCTGTATTTTTTCTTTTGGGATGTGACCACCTGTGGTCTTTGCCTATTTTTCAAGGGGTATGTTCTTTTTCTTATTGAATTGTAAGAGGTATATATGTTTTAATGACATTTTATACAGACTAATTGACATTTATTGCAAATATTTTCCCCAGGTTGTTATTGTCATAGCTCTCCTTATGGTATTTTTGATGTATAGAAGCTTTATTATCTTTATGAAATCAGATGCCTGTCATTTCCTATATGGCTTGTTTTTGATATCATCCTTTGAACGTCTTTTACAACCTTAAGATTATAAAAAGAGTCATCTATTGTGTACCTAATACTTTTATAATTTTATTTTTAAAATTTCAATCTCCAATATCAAGAACTTGTACCATTATTAATCCTACTTACTCTTTCAGAATGGCCTTCTCACCTTTTCTATCTCCTATTTATCCTTCAAATACTAAAATTAGGGTTATTTTCTCCAGGGAGTCTTTGATTAAATGCCCCTCCTTTGTCCTACCATTCTGCTTATCTCTTGCTGAGAAATTACCATTTTTGTCAGCATAAGGAGTTTACAAAGAGAGCCTTTCCTCAAGAATTTAGACAAAAGGGAAAATAAGAGTACCTACTAAGAGCTGAGCTTTAAAATCAACATACAAGGGATTAAAAAGGTTGTAAGGTCATCTTAAAGCCACAATGGTTCCCAGACTTAAAAGACCAGATTGTAACTTCCTTGACTTATACCTAAAGAAAGGAGTTGGTCAAACCATTGAGGTATACAATATGGAGAGTCACAAAGCATATTTGGCAGCAGTGTCCACACCCAAGCACTATCCAGGGGCCTGTGGAGGAAAAAGGGATTCTATAGAAAATAACCACACAGGGTGATCTGATCATAAATTACTAACTGGGCAGGTCATGGTGGGAAGCCATGCCCCAGGCATACTACTTCTTTAGTAAAAGGTTTATCTTTGCCTTAAGCAATTCCTGTCCATTTTTTTTTCTGAGCATCTAGGTTAGCATACCTTTGAAACACCTCTTTTCAGACCCCTCATTCTAAAGCATGACCACCCTCAAGAGAGCACATAATCTCAGTTAACTATTCTGTAATCATACCCCTGCCTTGCTTACTCCCACCTACATGTAATCTTCTTTACATTCTCTCCTTAATTCCAAAAAGATAAAAGAAAATGCAAACTGTCATTTCTTAGAAGCATTTATCTCAGTTTGCTGAAATCTTGATTCCAGGTTTACCTTCTGTTTGGCTCAAATGAAGTTTTATAAAAATTCTCTTTAGGTTTTGACATTCTTACCTAGACAAGTCAGGGGACCTTAGCTCATAAACATTAAGTTTTCTGTTCTCATTGGCACATTCATCCCTATCAAGAGGATGGAAACAGGATAATTAGCATTGCTAAGTGGTTAAGATCATAGGCTTTAGAGTCAAGACAGACTTGGTTTCACATGTTGCCTCTGCTATTTGCCTGCACTGTAACCTTGGGCAAGAGATTTGAGTAATTTTCAACCCTAAAATAGAGATAAAAATAGTATCTATGTCTGATAAGGTTTTGGAGAGGATCAAATAAGATAAAGCATGCAAAGCACTTAGCACAATGCCTAGAACATAACTAGCACTCAATACACATAGTAGCTTTAATTATGCTGATATCAACAGAAAATCCATCCGTACTGTTGTAATGGCTGAAAAATGACTGCTAGAAATTTATTACTTGCAGGAAAATTACTGCTTGGCTATGCCCATGGGAACATAGGCTGTCACCCATAGGAATATAACATTCTAACAATAAGCTTTCTGCTTATGTACCCTCGCTTGCACACCCAACCTGTGGGTCGACAGGTAGTGAATAGAAGAAAAATAGACCTTTGTGTTCAGACAGAATGAAGAATAGGATTTTTGGCTTAAAAACCCCATACCTCTACATTTCAGAGCTGTTTAATTTGGGGTCTGCAGACCCCTGGCAGACCCAGCTGGCTGAATAAAGAGTGTTTTCTATAACTCACTTGAGTTTTGATGGTCCGTGTGTCTTTTGGGGGCTGGTGGCTACAACACTGTGAGCTACATCAGCAACAGCTCGTATTAAACTTCCAGTTCATCAAGTACACTTGTTTTAATTCCATGCTTGCATAATAATGTTCTGATATATTATTTGGCTTCCCCTTGTCCAGCTGCGTATATGGAGGGAATACTTAACTATCCTGGGCTCAGTTTCCTCATCTGTCGAATAGAGACTACAATAAATAGTACTATCTCATAGGGTAGATGTGAGGATTAAATGCCTGAAGCACTTAGTTCAGTGCCTGGCACATTGAAGGAATAAGCATGAGCTGTTGAAAGCATCATCCCTCTTAGGTATCCTTTCTCTGCCCTTTCTTAGGTACACTCACTGATAATTCCATCCAAGGTCATGGTGAACAACCAAAGTGACTCCATCTTAGGTATAAGATTCCATCTTAAGCACAGGCCAGTTTCCAGAAAAGCCACAGATAGCGAGACGATCACCCCACCCTAGACTCAGCCAATCAGAGCAACTATGGAAAGTAACTCTCCAAATTCCCCGCCTTGTTCCTTGGCACCATCACCCAGCCAATCCTGCTAAGCGACAAGCTCGTTGTACCAATCCTGTAACGCCAAGACATCGCTCCCCATGCTTAAGATTTTTCCCTTCAAATACCCCTGAAGCTCCATGTTCAGGACCGCCTCCTACTCACTGCTGCGTCAGTGTGCAGACTGTGGTCCGGACTCGAGTCTGAAATAAACTCCCTCTTGCTCTTGCATCCCTGTCGGCTTCTTGGTGGTTCGTGGAGATACGAGTCGGGGCATAACAATGGCAAGCTCTACTTCCTCCACCAAACCTTCATAAATAACTCCAAATAACACTTCTCTCCTTTTTCTAATGGCCTATAGAATGCATTAGGTACTCAGCTTTTATTTAATTTGGGATATTACATGGCCCTCTAATGTTGCACACAGTGCTACAGTAAATTCAGAGCTAGGATTTGATTATCAATTTTCTTGATCTGACAAACCTTAAATTGTCATTGGTGAGTCATTGAAGAAATTTCAAAGGTATCTGTAGAGTAATCATGGCTTTCAACAATGTACCCTCCAACCCACTGCTGCCTTACCAGTTGTATTGACTGTTAGGTTGTGGAGGCCTGCCTGGAGGCTTCGCAGCTTGACATCAGAATCCAGACAAGGGCCCACTCTAAAGCCTTGGCTCCACCGCCCTAACCCTAATCTGCCACCACCCTAATCCGGATGCTCAACTGACATTCCCCATTCTATTCCCCACCTCCACATAACCCTATAAAAACTACGCCCTCCAATCCCAGGGTGTGACTTCTCTGGCCCCTCTCCTCTCTGGACCAGAGAACCTTGCCCGGGAGCACTCTCCCTATAAAGGCTTGCTTTTAAAACTTCTCTCGGCATGTCACATGTTTACCTTACATTGCCCACTATGCCTCAGGTTTTCACCCTGAACCTCGGTTTATACATTCTAAAATGGAAAAAAATCATAAATCATAATGCTTGCCTCCAATATCTTAACTGCAACTGTTGTTCTTATGTAGATACCAAATCCTTTCTGGATATTAACATCTGGCTGTCACACAGGTACCTCAGACCAAACATGCCTAAATCTGAACTTGCCATCTTATCACCCTAACCTCTTCTCTAACTGTTCTCTCAGAAAATGAGAAGGGACAGCTCTTCCAACAATAGAATTTCAACTGATGAAAGTAGAATGAATAAGGGAAACAGAAAATCAACATTAGGCAAACACTATAGCAATAACTGTTGCAAATAAGAACCACTGATAGATGCTCTGCTTAGCAATGAAAGTATTATAATTTTTGCATGCAAGATACTTGGTAATTACAATGGGAAAACAGCAACTTTATAGTGGAGAAATCTGGCAGACATCACCTTTACCAAGTGACCAAGGTTAGCATCACTGGGAATAGAGCATATCGTCATGTACCCCCCAATATGCTGCACCAACAAGAGTATAACATCACTTTTGTGGTATTTTTGCCCAAATTCCCCAAATCTAATGAAAAACCATCAGATAAGCCCAAATTAGAAACATTTACAAAAACCCTAACCAAAATTCTTCAAAACTGTCAAAGTAATGAAAGACAGAGACTGAGGAATTGTCATGAATGGAAGAGACTAAGAAGACATGACAAGTAAATGCAATGTGGGATCCTGGATTGGATCCTGGAACAGAAAAAAAAAGACACTTGTGGGAAAACTGGTGAAATCAGAAAAAAAGTCTTTAGATTTGTTGATAGCACCAATTCTAATTACTGTTTTAATAATTTTGCCATGGTTATGCAAGATATTAATATTAGAGGAAGCTGAGTGAAGGGTATACAGAAATTCTTTGTAATATCTTTACAACTCTTCCATAAGTTGAAAAAGTATTGTTATTCAATCATTAGCCTATCTTCAAACCTCAGAGCTATTTTTGATGACTCCTCTTTCTCAGCCCCCATGTGCAGTCAGCCCCTAAACCCTGTCATCTTAACCTTTTCCAATATATCTCAAATCCATCCTCGTTATCTTTTCCTAGTTCAGTCCCCATCATTTTCTTAAACTACTGTAATAGTTTTCTATCTGATCTCCATGTCTCCAGTGTCTCCCCTTCTTCACTCTAGTTCAGTATTGTCAGGTTCCTGTTCTTAAAAGAGAGTCCGGATCATGTTACACTCCTCCTTTCAGATGACAGATTCAACACAATCCCTATCACAAGCTCAGCTGACAAGCTAATTATAAAATTCATATGGAACTGCAAGACACCCCAAACAGCAAAAACAATTTTGAAAAGAAGAACAAATAGGAGAATCCACACTACCTGATTTCAAAATTTACTACAAAGTGACAGCAATAAAGACAATATGGTACTGGCATGAGAATAGACTTATAGGCTAATGGAATCGGTCTGAAAGTCCAAAACAAACCGTCGCAACTGATTTTCAATAAGGGTGTCAAGAACATTCGATGGGGGAAATAGTCTCTTCAACAAAAGGTGCTGGGACAACTAGATTTCCATATGCATAAGAACGATGGTTGGACCTCTACCTCACAACTATATACAACAATTAACTCAAAATAAATCAAAGATCTAAATGTAAAAGCAAAAACTATAAAACTCTTAAAAGAAAACAGAATGGTAAATCTTCCTAACCCCAGATATAACAATGGATTTTTAGATGTGACACCAAAAGCACAACAAAAAATAGGTATATTGAACTTTATGAAAATTAAAATCTTTTGTGCTTCAAAGGATACTATCAAGAAAGTAAACACCCAAAGAATCAGAGAAAAATTTGCCCATCCTATCTCTGATAAGGGTTTAATACATAAATAGTACCTAAAACTCAACAATAAAAGGACAAATAATCCAATTAAAAAGTGGGCTAAGGATATGAATAGAAATTTCTCCAAAGAAGACATATAAATGGCCCATATGCACATGAAAAGATGCTCAATATCATTAGTCATTAGGGAAATGAAAATCAAATCCACAGAGGTACCACTTTATACCCACAAGAGAGGTGAAAATAAAAAAGACAATCACAAGAAATTAGAAACCTCACAGACTGCTGGTAGGAATGTAAAATGATGCTAAAACATTGGAAAACAGTATGACAGTTCCTGAAAAGGTTTACATAGACTTATCATATGACCTAGCAATTCCATGTGTGTACACATACATATGTATTTGTGTGTATGTGTATGTTTGTGTATAGTGTGTGTGTATATATAAATGTGTGTGTATGTGTGTGTGTCTATATATCCAAGAGAAATGTCCACATAAAAACTTATATATGGATGTATAATAGGCAGAAGGTGAAAACAACCCAAATACTCATTAATAGACAAATGGTTAAACAAGATGTGTTATATCCATATAATGGAATATTATTTGGCCATAAAAAGGGATGAAGTACTGGTACATGATACAACATGGATGAACCTTAAAAACTTTATACTTAGTGAAAGAAGCCAGTCAAAATAGACCACATGACTTCATCTTTATGAAATGTCCAGAATAGGCACATCTAGAGGCCGAAAGCAGATTAGTTACTGCTTAGAGCTAGGAAGGCAGGGGAATAAAAGGTAGGGGAGTAATAGCTAAATGGTATGCAGCTTCTGTTTGAGGTGACAAAATGTTCTAAATTGACTGTGGTGATTGATGGCTGCACATAGCTGTGAATATACTAAAAAAATACTGAATACTTTAAAAAAGTGAATTGTACAGTAAGCAAATCATATCTCAATAAACTTTTTTAAAAACTTCAAATGTCTCCTTATTGTTTGTTGAATGAATTTCAAATTCCTTAATTTGGATCTATGTGCCCCCAGCTCCCTCTCCCATGAAGTGTCTGACCTACTACTCCTGCCCATCATCACTGACCCCCACCAGCTGGCATTATTGCTCACTACTCTTTTTCACCTGCCTTTCTATCAAACCAAAATGAATTATTCACCATTACTCATATACCCCATGAAGTTTCCCTTCTTTTTCTTTCCCCCTTTTGCTATTCCATTCCCCTGGACCTCTCTCCACACAACTCATCTTTATATTTTTATATCCTGCTGTTTTCACAAGGCCCAGTTCAAAAGCTCCCTCCTATGCATACCCTTCCCTGTTTTTCAACCATCAAAACATATGCCCTCAAAAAATTATTTACTGAAATAAAGGCAAGTAGTGCTCCCATACAATGGTTGCCACTGCAAAAGGATAATCTTCCCAAAGTCACAACTGCACTTCTCTTTCTTTTCTAGTCACAGCAACGGCTTACTGCTTCAGCCCCCTTACTCAGTCCCTGAGAATGGTTCTAAACTGCTACTCTCTACCTTTCCCAAAACCCTGTCCTTGATAAACAAAGCATTGACATTACAATATGCCAGGGCTGCCAAGTATAGTCGTGTAGGTTGTACACTGCACAACCCTAGTGGCGCCATTCAATTTTAGTCTATGTGAATGGCACACATTCCTAGGGTTGTGCAGTACATAGCCGCTCATGGCAGCCCTGCTTGTAAACATCAGTAGAATTTCGAAACAAAGCCAAAGAGAGCACTCAGTGAAAGAATCACTATAACTATATTGCTGTTGAGAAGTGGATATTTTCCAAATCATATCAAGAAAAAAAATCTCAGGAGAATAACATGCTCATAGCACTCACACAGTGTTTGCATGGAATTAGAAATCAGGAACATCCAAGAGAAAAACTGTCACTGATATTTTTCTAACAGTGGAAAAAGGACATACATTCTGGTCTATGCAAAGGTGTGCTACATCTGCATGGTATTTCCCATGAGACCCTCCAACTCCATTAGGATCTAATTTTAGGTTACCAAAAAAAAGCCCATTTAATTTGGCTTCAGGAACCTTGCTATCAGGAAAGGAATGACCTGTCTGATAAGAAACAAGGATTATGTCTCTACGTAGGTCTCTCTCTCATCATTGATCCATGATTGAACTGCCTTGTAGTTCATCGAGAAGTCTTTTGTAGATTGGGGAGTGTGAAATTAACACCCTTGGGTAAGATGATAAAAATTAGGCTTGGAACCCATAGGCCAAGTTGCAGAATTAAGACCCATGTCAACACCACCAAGGCAGATACCCTCAAAATCTCAGTTAGAGCAGCCATCCAACAAGCCCCCACCCTGACTACCACCTCTAAACTGCAAGCATTAATGTGGGACTCTCCAAAATGCAGAGTCATAAAGGACTGCGAAGACAGGTGAGCTGGTAGTAGAGCCCGAGTACACCGGGCATTAAATTTGTTCCTTCTTTTGTCTCCACTACATTTCAATTCAGCCTTCCACTTTCATATTTTCTCTGGCATATTCCATTACACTTCTTCTGCCTCCTCCAGAAATTTTCTGGATAACCCACCCAAACTGATCAGTCCTTTTCTGAACTCCATTAGTACTTAGTGGTATTATATACCCTTATTGTTCCATTAGTCTCCTACTGTTGTTAATAATAACAACAACAGTAGTAGTAATAATAATACTAATGACAGCAACTATTCTTTATTGAGTGCTTTACTATGCACCTGGCACTATATTCAGCATCTTTCATGTATTACTTCATATATTTCTCTACTGCAATCCTATGAGGTAAGTACTATTTCTCCACCATACCCTCCCCCATTTGCATATGAGGAAACCGAACTCAGAAAAGATAGAATAACTTGCCTAAGGTCATACAAGCTCTAAATTAAGTGAAAGCCAGTCCTTGAACACAGAACTGATCCAAAAGATCTTGTTTGTAGCCAATACAACCTTTTGCCTTCACCCTCATATGAAAATTTACCTTTTGAGGAGTCTCCTCTTCCTCTACTCCCTACAGTGCCTAAAACAGTGTCAGAAACATGAGTTTCCCAGGAAACATGTGCAAGTATGACTCTCTCTGTTCCCTGACCAGAGCCCAGCCCAGGACACAAGCTAGAAGGGAAAGGAAGTGGGCAGTGGGTACAGAGAGGCTTAATCTTTCAGGGAGCCACATGAGCCTTCTTCCTCTGACCCATTTATGAGACGATCAAGCTGCTGCCTTGACCTCAGCCCCAGAAAAAATATTTAGAAAAATATTTAGAATAGCATGACCTGGTTGTCTTAAAACTCATCCAGCCAGCTTTGAAAGAACAGAACCTAGGCCAACCAATAGGAGAAATGGTATCCAGTTCTCTGCAGAGAGGGGACCAACTATGTCAGGTCATAGCCATGTGGGCCAGCAAATGTTTGCTGCAGAGCTCTGCCACTGAGAAGCTATGTGACTATAGTCAAGGATTGGGGGTGGTACGTGGGATAGGAGTTATTTTTAAATAAGGGAGTTTCTAACTCTCAGCAGGCCATTTTGTCAGATGAAAATTCTGGTGGAAAAGGAGAAAACTGCTGGAAAGAATTAAGGTTGAAGATTACATTTTTGCTTCTAATCACCCATCCTCACCTCCGTATTTGAAAACTGAGGAAGGGGACTCTATCAATCGCTATTTTGGAAGTGATGTATATAAACTCTGTTTTTTCCCTTCACAACACTTAACATTTCTCATTTCCTAGTAGCTGTGTTTTGTTAAACGTCAATCTTCCTTACTAGACTGTAAGCTCTTGGAGGGAAGTGGCTTAATGCTAGTCCCTTATTGAAGACCCAGAAGCTAACAAAAATGCCTAGAATATACAAGATGCTCATCAGATACTTATTTAATGAATTAATGAAAGAAACATATGTCTTTATGGTATATGACAGATTTGGTTACCCAATCAAAAGCACTTTAAAATAGTCAAGCCTAGTTTATGCATAGAATGTCTCTCAAGATTTCCAAGAAACTGATAATGGTGGTTTGTTTCTGAAGAGAAGAAATGGTGTAGTAGGAGTCAGGGGTTGAAGGGAATCATACATGCTATTCTATTCCTTTCAAATTGTTTGAGTTTTAAAACAACAACCAATCAATCATAAAATCTGAAGGAAAAACATGTTTACAGTGGTTATCTCTGGGAGACAGACTTCTAGGGGACTTTTGTTTATTATGTGTCATATACCTATAATGTTTCAAGTTTGAGTCATAAGTGTGTGTTGCTTTTACGATAGAAAAAAAAGCATGATAAAAGGGGAATTTCACAAAGAATTAAAATATGTTCCCTAACTCTACTAACCACTTGGAGCATAAGAATGGAATCAACTAGAAGCTTAGTTCAAAAATCCAAAAAGCTCTGTCCAGACTGTACTAGGGAAAGCGAAACTGCTGTTCCTCCCTACAGATAAGCTCTTTCTTCAAGTAACTGGATTTATTTTAATCCCTCAGACTGCTTCAAGCCACTATTACAGCCCAGACATCAACCCAGCTAGATAACTGGATATTTTTGAAGAGAAGGTGTCTGTCTTTTGTATGTGACAGTAATGACAGAGCGGTGACAGTGGGCCTCTTTAACTCCTCAAGCTTTACTGGGCCCATCTTCCAGGCAGGAAAAACTAAGGTACAGAAAAGTTGATCACATTTATTTCACCTGTCTCAATCAGCCCAGAATCCAGCTGTTTGCTGCTAAAAGTTAATGGTTTTAAATGCTGAATGCACATTAGAACAACCTAGGCAGTTTATTCAAAACAAAATCCTAATACCTGGGGCCCATTCCTCAAGATCCTGTTTCAACTTGTTGGGCCTGGGGCTTGGGCAATATTTCAGAGTGTCCCAGGCAATTTCAGTGTACAGTCAGGTTCGAAAACCACACTTCTACCTACCGCTGAATACCCCCAGTATCCTTAAAGAAAGAGTCCTCAGTCCCTATTTTTAGGGACTCTTCTTTAATCAGTATATTTCCTTCAAAATAAGGCAGGCCAAAGAAGTCTGTAACCAAGACAACAAGCTGGGAGCATAGAGAGATAAGACTCTGCAATGTGAAACCAATGGAAACAGAAGAGAAAAAGTAGAGGTCTGAAAGCAGACATGAAAAAATGGACATAAAATAAGAGAAGGAAGGCATGGTATTTGAAAGAGCACCTGGATGTCAGCACATGACACTCCTAGCTCCACCTTCCAAACTGGGCACCTTGACACAGATGTCCTAAAGATGGAAAGCAACCTTGAATTAGCAAATTAAATCCTTAAAAACACGTTTTTTCCTAATTTAACATCTGGGGTAAAAAAAATGGGAATGCCTGCTGTTGCAGAGGTTACAAACCAATTTTCCCCCCAAGCCCTCTCGCTTCCCACCTCTACCTGACTGTATAAGAAAGAAGAATGACAATGAAACATTATATCTGGATATACTTGGATTTTAAAAAGTACTCTTCTTCCATATGTGCTCTGACCCTGGAGTTAAAATTCTGTTCCCAACCAGGGAAGCACTGAGGTGGATGAAAGGGCTGAGGACACTGAAAATTGAAGGTCATGGACATGGCCTTTTGTCCTTTTTCTCAGGCAGGGGCTATTCTGGAAAGCAGACATCAAAAGGAAAATTCAGCCTGTGATGAGCTAAAATTGGACAAAAGGTGATGAGGCATTAATGGAAAAAAAAGAGGAAAGAAAAGAGAAAAATGGGCCTTTTTGTACCAAAAAGGGCTCTTTTCTGAAAAGTGCTTCAAATTACATTTTACACATTCGGTTCACTCCAGAAAGCTTTGCATTGTACCTAGAAGTAAAATACTTTTGCTATACCTTATGAGGAGAAATTAAGGCAGATGCAAATGGCCCACAATTTGGTGGTTTTGTAGTTACAAGGGGGAGTGGGAAGGAAATACATGACTTTAAGAATAGCCCTCTAGGCTCATTCTATTTCCCTAGATCCAAACAGACAGCTGAGAGTTTATTCAGAGTGACATTAAAGAAGGGGCATACAAGTAAAACTGTGTTGGAGCCAACTACTGGCAGTTTGAGGGAATACAAAGCCATACATTATCTTTTCTTAAAGGAACTCAATGAATGGTGATTTCCTTGGCCCCCCAGTCTCTAAGGATTTTGAGTAGCCTGGTAGAAGGATGCTTGGCTCTCCTAAGCCTTTGAGTTTGGCTTTGGGGCTTATATTTTTAATTAGCCACCTGCTTTTTCCTTCACCACAGGGAGAAAAAAAACAGCCTGATATGGGACTCCTGGAGTGTGTTCTACTGGAAGACAGGTGAAATAATGAGCTACGCTTTCCTCTCCAGCCAGCCACGTATTTTCCACAAGAATCCAACTTTGGTTCACAGGCTTACACCTGCAAAAGCACTGCTTCCCCTTCCTCTCCAGGGGCCTACAAATCGTCCTTTCACCTAGATGCCTTTGAACTTTATTAGGTGACTCATTATGCTGTGTTCTTTAATTCAGTCTTATGGTTGACTCTATTCTGAGCAGAAAAAAAACCCACAGGAGCCAAAACAAGAAGTGCAAATGACATTAAGAAACAGGTGTTTAAGAATATGCAAGGTAATAGCTAAGGCAGGGCCCCAAACCAAATGGCCTAAAGGCTCCTCCCAGCTCTGTAGGAACTACATAAAACTAATAACAATAACAACATCACTTATCAAACTACATGCTTACCAATTAAATGTTTGATGGCATAAAAAAAAATCACACCAGCAGAGTAACTTCAGCAAATCACATAATTAAGAAATACCTACTGAACATTCAATCATGTTCTACACTCTCTACAGATGTGGAATCTTAGAAAAATGAAAAGCTATGTTAAATCTCAATTCTGTAAACAGTGCCTTGGGTAAGCTATACTCCCTTAGCTCTCCTGCAGGCCCAGCGTTAATGAACCAAACCTAAATTATAATATGTACTTTAAACATAACTTTGCCCTTCTGTTTTCCCCAATTCATCACCAGCAATGACCCACGTCAAGTGATTTGAGACTTCTTCAAATATCCACAGAACGATAAGCTGTTTCAATGCATGCAGACTTTATTTATTTAATGTAAATCTCTGGAATAAAACACATGGCCTGAGAGTCAGAAGCCTAGGTTCTAATCCCAGAACATCTGATAACTAAAATATGGACTTAGGCAAAATAAATAAATAAATAAATAAAATACAAATGAAAAAAAATTTTTAAAACTTGCCCTCTCTAATCTTGGAGTCCACATCTGTAAAAAAGGGTTGAACCAGATTGGTGCTTTTCAGCATGGTTTAGCACCCCAGAGGTATGCCTCATCAGTGAGAGGTGAGGCAAGTGATTTATAATGAATAACAAAGTACTGAAGTTACAAATTATCTGCATATATATTCATTTGTACATTATCTCACTGACAATCCACTTCCTCACTTGCATTCCTTTGTGCTTTCTTGAGTCAGAGAGCAAAATTATCTTTTTATTGATACAACCCTGAGCTTAGTCTATTGAATATGCGAAGATCATCCGTTGTGTGCATAGCAGCTACAACAAGGTTGAAAACCCCTGGACTAAATCATTCATTCACTTTCCATACAGTTATTAAGAACCCACTACACACCAGATACTATGCAAATTGCTGGGGATATCACAGCGAGTAACACAAACATGGCCTTTGCTTTTGTGGAGCACTCAGTCTGACAGGAAGGAAAATTATATAAAACATGCAAATCTCACTATAATAAAAACTATGATCAGAGTTTTGAGAGCCTATAACAGAGCCAGCAAGTGGACAGCAGCCAGGGGGCAAGAGGTTCCTCACAAGGGAAGAACATGGGTAAAGGCTTCAATGGCCCAGATGTTATAAAGACATGTTTAGGAAACTCAAAGTAGCTCCTTTCGCCTGGATAATGTGGAATTCCCAGTGAAACATGATAAAAAATTATGCTGAAGAGCTGTACAGAAGCAAGATCACTAAGCAAGGCCTAGGAAGTCACATGAAAGAGTTTGAATTGTTTCCTCCAACAATAAATCTCTATAATTCTACTCAGGGAGTAAAACTGGGATGTGTGCCGAGGATCACAGGTCTGAAACCCTCCCTCCCCCATAAATACACTATCAGGAATGCTGTCAGGGGCTAAGAGACTTTAGTTTCATTCCACTTCAGATTCAATAGACTTTTGCCAGCTGGTCTGGGAACCTGATCCCCAAGAATATTGTGTCCATGGGAAAATTCAATTTGAATTCTAAACAGACTTCCAAAGAAACATTTGGAACAAAACCCATTCAACAGTTGTTGGGGAATTCCTGGCAAGCAATGAAATACAACAGGACCTTGCTTTATTCCATAGAGCCAGTGTTTGAAAAATAGCCTGAACACTATAACCACTGTCTTAAACACAATATTCTCATTTTGATTAGTAGGGTTATATTTACATACCACCATTGAGCAGCATCATGTAGTGCCTATTTACATACTTAAATTATTATAAAACTCCAAATACATTGGAGATGACTGAATATTTTCACTCTAAATAAAAACAATGCAGAAATGAAGAGGGTGGTCTCTTTAGAAAGAACATGGATGCAAACCAAGTCTGTAACTAACAAACACACAACCTTTCTCTGTCCCTGCCCAAACGACTCTCAATTACAAATATTTCAGTAATTCAACAAATATTTAAATGTTAAGTGCCATACAATTTTGCATGGTAGGATCTCCATTTTTCTTCACTTTCCTTTCAATAGAGAATTCCTATCTATTTGCACTAAGAAAAACACCATCTGACACCTGGAAAGCCCCAACTTCCCCACCCACTCACTTGGTCTACTAATAGTGAGGGAAAAAGAAGTGTTGGTAATTTCCCAGAACCACCCTTCGAATCCCATCAGGTACCCATTATGGAGCAGTCATTCTCAAAGTTGAGTGTGTATAAATATTACCCGGGGAGGGGTGGATTAAAATGCACATTCCCAGGTCAATTCCACTCCCCCATAATCAGACTCCCTAGGTCTGAGCTAGGGCCCGGGAAACAGCATTTTAAATAAGTAACCAAGACGACTCTGATGTGAGTGGCTCAAGAACCAAACTTGAAGGAGGTTCCAGTCAAGATGGCGGAATAGCCAAAGAGAATCTGTCAAACAGCTGTTACCCACATAAAACAGCCTTTGTTTTAGCCTTTAAAAAAACAGAATCAAACTTTGAGAAATACCACTGTACATATTTTAGCTAGCCGAGTCCCAAATCCTGACCTGAGAATAATAATTGCCAATCAGAAAGCTGGGTGGCTCTGATATGTGACACTGACAGACAGTAAAACAGATGAAAGAGAAAAACACAGCATCCTAGTTAACTTGCCCCAACTACATTTTAGTTTTTAAAAATTCCACATTTTTACTTTAATCAGACAGATGACATTGCCTTTCCAGCAATTTCCTACTGACACCAGAAAAGGAATTCAAGTGGGTCCATTTAGAAAGAAGGTGTAAAGGTGGGAGAAGAAACATTGTAATTTGCTCAGCCCTGCCCCAACTTTTTTCAGCCGCCTTACCTTTCCTGCTAGTTGGTTTCCATTTCTGGAACTCAGTGCTGCTGTGGCAGGGAAGAGAGGCCAAGGTGGGGTAGTCTTCTATTATTCACATTAATGCTTTCTTCTATGCGTGAATAATCAAGAGTTGACTGGAAAGGGGAATAAATGAAAGGCAAATATTCTACTGAGAGGTTAAATAGGATAAAGACAGCCCCCTGTTGGTTGAGAGATGTGAGGTGATAAATGAACAGTCAGGATCCCTGCCTCTTTTCATTCTCACTGTTTGCCAGGAACACAGATTTAAAGTCCATAACGTCAGCACTGAGCTTGAGAGAAATAATCAGGTAGCTGTGTTTTTCCACTGTTCCTATTTCAGCACTTAATGTTAACCCTATATGTTAACCAATTTTTGTTAGCCCCAAAGTCTAAAATTATAAAGGTAGGGGCTAGATCTTGTCTGAGAATTTATTTTATTGTCATAAGAAAATTTAATATGAGATCTACCCTCTTAGCAAAAGATTAAGTATACAATACAGTACTGTTAAACTATAGCACAATACTGTACAGCAGATCTCTAGAACTTGTTTATCTTGTACAAGTGAAACTTTTATGCCCATTGATTAGCAGTTTGCCAATCTCTGATAACTCATCTCTCCCAGCCCCTAGTAACTGCCATTCTACACTCTGAGTTTGACTATATAAATACCTCTTATCAGCAGAATCATGCAGTATTTGTCCTCTGTAACTGGCTTATTTCACTTAGCATAATATGTCAAGGTTCAACTATGTCATAGCATATGGCAGGATTTCCTTTTTTTAAAGCTGAATAATATTCTCTCGTATGTATATACATTTTCTTTATCCATTTATCCATCGATGAACACTTAGGTTGTTTCTACATCTTGGCTATGGTTAAGTGCTGCAATGAATACTGGAGTGCCAATGTCTCATTGAGACCTTGATTTCAATTCTTTTGGATAAATACCCAGAAGTGGAATTGCTGGATAATATGGTAGTTCTGTTTTTAACTTTTTGAGGAGTCTCCAAATTGTTTTCCACAGCAGCTATACCCTTTTGCATTCCCATCAAGTACATCAGGGTTCCAATTTCTTTACATCCTCACCAACAGGGTTTTTTAAATATTTTTTGGCTATTGTCAAAAAAAAAGACAAGTGTTAGTATGACAATTTTTATTGCAAGAAAACAGAGTCCTACTCAAGCTGGCTCAAGAAAAAGGAGGTCTGTGGTAAGAAAACAGGTATATCATGAGCATATTAGTGCAGGATAAAGCTCGCCCTCGGGAGAATTGGAAGGTCATTTTGAGTTCAAGGTAGGTAAGAGGAATAGCTCATCTCTCTTTCAGGGCACATCTGTTCCTCTCTTACTAGCTTCCTCTGTTTGATTCAAGGTTTCTGTCTCCTAACAGCAGTTTAGACATGGCCTGACATGAATGTTCCTCTCCACATCATCTTTTGGCTTTTGTCCCTGTCACTAACAGCCTTATTTAATCTCTCATCTTCTCAATTCTAATTTCCTAGGAGAGGAATACAAATGACACAGGTCATCCTGTTACGCCCACGGTGTTGGCCAGGTAACAGAGGTTATGTTTTGCGGACAGGTGGCCACTTTCATCCAATCAACCCAAGCCATGAAGGCAAGGTCTCTGGCATAGTTCATGGCTGTTGTTACCTCCTAGCATAGCTGGTAGGGAGTGGCTTGCCTTTGAAGGACATGTGGACCAGAATATATGTATAGGCCTGATGCTTAGCTTGTAATTTGAAAGATAATGACATGTCCACTCATGAGCTTCAAACACCCGTATTCTTATTTTCTTAATTAAGAAAAAAGATAGCATCTGACCCCAACACAAACCTCTGAGCCCTCCACCCCTACTAAAATAACTTCTTTAACCTGGTAAAAGAATGCGAGTATGTTATATTACATAGTGCCAACTCCCTGATATGAACAAGAAAGGAGAGGAGAGCAGGAGATAGACAAATCTTGATAAACTGACAGCACTGGCCTTTACCTCATCTCTGAGTGGGCAGTTTGCTTTACATATGATCATCTTATCTTCAAAATTTCTCCAAGTGTCATATGAGGTCAGTGTTCAATGTTAACTAAAATAAGACAAGCAGCATCATAAACCTACAGATGGCAATTAAGAGCTTATCATTCTTGGATTATTTTATTCTGTGGAGTGATACATGCAGGAGAGTAAAGAATGCTACTTTGACAGCCTCTTCATAATGACTATTAGACACCTGTACTTCTTCTAACTAAACCTTCCCCTAGACAATCTATTTTTCCCTATCAATTCCCAGTTGCAACAACAATAAACGCTACCCCTGACAAAATCGATAGGAAGTTTGCTAGTGACAAGTGCCTGGACAGAGGAGAAGACAAAGAAAAAACACTGACAACCATTGAGAACTTGGTGGTGGCCATCTCACAAAGTGAGTAACAGATGAAGAGAAATTAAAAGATTTTACTGCCTTGAAAAGGATGTTTCTCTAACTCAGAGCAGGGCCTACTGGAGTTGAAGAGAGTCCAAACAGGTTTCAAAGACCAGAACTGCAAAGCCCTAAAGAAATGTAAAATATTTTGATATTATCTCACAATTATCCCTAAGTAGCTTAGTTTAAGCTTTTCATGTAACTCTTAACATTAATTGATTTTTATTTTATCATTCCAGGTAAGGAAGATATGGTAGCTCTGGAGATGGGAGAAGACAGAATGGTGCTCTGTTTTGGTACCCAACAGTTGGTTATCACCCGTTTTGTCCCAGGTGCCACCTATCATCCCTTCTTCAAAACAGCCCTTCGAAATATTCCTGCACAGAAAGGATATTATGTAGCTGTTAAAAGGAATGAAGTAGTGCTATATGCACTGGCATCCAACTATACTGTCAAACAAAAAAAAATTCAGGCTATAAGGACTCATCCCATTTTTGTAAAAATTATGTAAAGAAAAAGATCTGAAAGAATAAATGCTGTTAATAATGATTATCTCTGGTAGGTGGAATTATGGGGAATTTTCACTTTCTATTTTTGCCACTTCTGATTTGCTTAAATTTTTCTTCCAAAAAATATGTTGTCTTTGCAATCAAGAAAATTATATTTTTAACCTCCTATAGTTCATCAATAGGTGGTACCATCACAGCTTTGGTTTTCACTTCCAATTTGTATAGGTTTTAGAGAGGCAGGAGGGAAGAAATTAACAAAGAAGGGTCTCTGGGGTTAGAAGAAAGTCATTAACTCTGTAGTTGGCACTCAGGAAGTAAATCCCATGAATAGGACAGAAGGCAATGTGGTAGAGGTCAAACGTAGGGGCTCTGGAGTCTGGGTTCAAGTCTCAGACTACCACTAACTTGTTTGCTTCCTCCTCTATTTACTAATACGTATGAAATACATGGAACATGTCTAGCAGATGATGTATTCAACGAAGGGTACCTATTCTTATTTTCAATGGGGAAGCCAAAGTGCTGCAATTAAAAATCATTTTCATTTACTTTTAGTTATAATGTCTCCAATTTACTTTCATCAGAGACACTTTGATACATGTGTGTGCATTAGTTTTATTCTCCACTGTAGGGCAGTTAGTTAACATCCAGTATGTACTGGAAGAAGCCTAAAGCACTGGCTAGCAAGAGTTGATTGTGCTCATCCCTCCCCAACTCTTTTGTTACTTTAGTGAGGATAGACTGACAGATTGAAATGTGCCATGGGAAATGACAAATGTTATAAATCAGTGCTTTAAACATTCACCAGCGTACCACTATCAACGTCTAAAGGACCCTAATTGAGAATATACACACCAGGGATGATTAATTAGCAACCGAAATCTCTAATCAAAGCCCGCAATCAAGAACTCAATAACAACAACAACAACAAAAAAACAATCTAGTGTTTCAAAAATGAGCAAAGAACATGGACAGACATTTCTCTAAAGAGATATGAAAATGGCCAATGAAGACATAAAAAGGTGCTCAACATTATTAGCCATCAGGGAAATGCAAAACAAAACCATGAAATACCATTTCACACCTACTAGGATGGCTACAATTTCAAAAATGGAAAATAAGTACTGGAGAAGATGTGGAGAAATTGTAACCCTCTTACATTACTGATGGGAATATAAAATGGCTCAGCTGCTGTCAAAAAAGTTTGGTTTCTCCAATATTTAAACATATAACTATCATATGACATGGCAATTCTACTCCTAAGTATATACCCCCAAAGAACTGAAAACAGGGATTCAAAGAGATATTTTACTTGTAAGCCAATGTTCTTCACAGTATTATTCACAACAGACAAAGGGATACAATCCAGCTGTCCATTGACAGATGACTGGATAAATGAAATGTGGTATACTGTCATAAAAAAAAAATAAAGTACTGATACATGCTACTACATGGACGAACCTTGAAAACATTGTGCTAAGTGAAATAAGCCAGACACGAAAGGACAAATATTGTTATGGTTCCACTTATATGAGGTACTTAGAGATGCAGATTCATAGAAACAGAAAGTAGAACAGCAGTAACCAGGGCCAAGGAGAGGGGGAAATAGTTATTGCTTAATGCTTAATGGATACGGAATTTGTTTGGGGTAATAAAAAAGTTTTGGAAGTAGGTAGTGGTGACGGTTGCAGAACACTGTGAATATAATTAGTGCCACTGAATCATACACTTAAAAATGGTTAAAATGGCAAATTTTGTTATATATATATTTGACAATTTTAAAAATTAATAATGTGACATACCAAAAACCAATGAATTACATACATTAAATGAGTGAATTGTATGGTATGAATTATATCTCAATAAAGCTGTCTGGGTCTCTTTTTAAAAGCCCACAAGCAAGTTGTGGGACAATTATTTTGTGGGGGTGGGGTGACTGAAGCACTATTTTGATTATGGTGTATATACTTGCCAAAACTCATGTCTCCTAAAGATACATGAATCAGTTAGCAATATTATTCAGGCACTCCCATCCTTGCATGAATAAGACTGGTTGGCCCAAAGTCCTTCACCCTTTTGGAATGATACCTTAGGCTCATGAATCAAACAAACCTTATGTTCAGACTCTTAATGGAAGATTCGGATGTGCCCTTTGATTGGAAAGTAAGCTGAATCATACCACTAGAATGTTGTCATATCTACCTCCAGTGAACCTTTCACACAAGATAGTGGATGGAAAGAATAAGAGATGGATTGTCTCTGGGTGTACAGATCAGGCTGTATTTTGTGCCTGATTATTACTAAATGTGTGGTAGAACTTAATCTGAACTGTTTTCACTGCAATATACAGGTTGTGAGGAGGAAACCTAGAGCCCTCACCTACCTCTAACTACTGAAGATCAATGACACCCACCAAAGTGGAATCTAATAACTGTGGACAACCAAATTGCCTTATTAGATCAATTTGCAACAAATATTTTTGGGACTTCTGTACAAACAAAAGTGTGTCTGATCTGAGAATACACTTTAAGTAAAATCAAAACCAAAGAAACCAAAAAAAAAAAAAAGATCTACTTTCCCATTCTGGCTGTATAGCTAGCAGGGATGAGGAGATGGGAGTTGTTTGTTTGTTACTCATATATAAGACTTATATACAAGGTACAGTAGTCCCTCCCTTTTTTATGAGGGATGCATTTCAAGAACCCCCAGTGAATGTCTGAAACCTCAGATAGTACCAAACCCTTTATATACTAAGTTTTTTTTCCTATACAGACATACCTATGATAAAGTTTAACTTATAAAGTAGGCACAGTAAGAGATTTAACAACAATAATAATAACAATTATAACAATAAACTGTAATAAACGTTATGTGAATACGGTCTCTCTCTCTTGGAATATATTGTACTGTACTCACTCTTCTTCTTGTTATAATGTGAGATATTCCTATGTGATGAGATGAAATGAGATGAATGACAGTCATTGCGACGTAGTGTTAGGCTACTATAAGAGTTACCTAAACACAAGCACTGTGGTACCACAACAGTCGATCTGATAACCGAGACAGGTACTAAGTAACTAATGGGTAGGTAGTGTATACAGTGTAGATATGCTGGATAAAGGGATGATTCAAGTCCTGAGCAGGACAGAGTGGGATGGCATGAGATTTCATCACACTACTCAGAACGGTGTGCAATTTAAAACGTATCATTTATTTCTAGAATTTTCCATTTAATATGTTTAAACCAAGGTTAACCACACCTAACTGAAACCATGGAAAGAAAAACCGCAGATAAGGGAAGACTACTGTAATACTATTAAATGGATTTCGTTTCACAGAAATATTTCCCATTTAATATGTTGTTCACCAAGGGATTTCATCCAAAGGGTCAGCATCAAACTTCACAATACGGATCCAGGAAAAAAATAATTAACATTTAACAGTGGTATCTCTTTAAATTGAGCTAAACGTTAGGACCCAAATATCAAGTTTCAGGTGTGTCCTCTAGCCTCAGAGGCCAAGTTGTTATTTGTCACTAAGCCTCCGGACTTGAGCCCAAGCAGTAGGTAACCTCAGAGCGTGGGTGAGCATAGGGGAAAGGAGGTTCAGCGAAACGGGAGATGGCAAAGGCCAGCAGAAGGAAGTGAAGAGTTCATTCGGTTTTTGTTTTTTTAATTTTCTTTGGTTTTATTGAAATATAACAATTAGTTGCTTGTATTTATATTGTACAAGACAATGAGGTCTTTCTCATTTATAGTTGGCATACAGTAATATACCTGTTTTAGTTCTATAGCATAGTAATCAGAGATCCACATAAGTCGCAAAGTGATCATCCCACTAAATGTAGTACACTTCTTCCCCTTAGATATTTATTACATTGACTATTTTACTTATGCTACAATTCATATCTCTATGACTATTTTGTAACTATCCATTTGTACTTCTTAATCCCTTTGCCCTTTTTCACTGTTCCCCAAACACTGCTTCCATCTAGGAGCCCTCAAAATATTCTCTGTACATATGACTTTGTTTCTGTTTTTGTTGTTTTCGTTTATTTTGTTCTTTAGATTTTGCATGTAGTGAAATCATATGATATTTGTCTTTCTCTATCTGACTTACTTCGTTCAGTATAATGCTCTCTACATCCATGAAGACAATATCTTTTTCCATCCCCTTCCTTTTGTGTGTGTCTTTTAATCTGAAGTGAGTCTCCTGTAGGCAGCATAAGTAGGGGTCTATTTTCTCATCCATTCAGCCACTGAATCTTTTGGTTGGAGCACTTAATTCTTTTCCATTTGTGATGCTTGTTGATAGGAATGTAGTTACTACCATTCTTTATTCATGTTTTTGACACATGGTTCTTCTTCTTAAAGAAGTCCCTCCAACATTTCCTGTAATACTGTTATGGTGTTGATAAATTCCTTTAGCCTATTCTTGCCTGAGAAGCTCTTTATCTGTCCTTCAACTCTAAATGATAGCTTTGCTGGATAAAATATTGTTGGCTGTAGCTCCTGGGTTTTCACCACGTCGAATATTTTGTGCCAAACCTTTCTGATCTGCGTGGTTTCTTTTGAAAACTTAGCTGCCAGTCTTATGGGTGCTCCCTTGTAGGTAACTAACTGCTTTTCTCTTGCTGCTTTAAGATTCTTTCCTTGTATTTAACCTTTGGTGTTTTAAGTATAATGTGTCTTGATGTGGGCCTCTTTGAGTTCTTGGTTTTTGGGACTCTCTGAGCCTCCTGAGGTTTTATGTCTATTTCCTTCACCAGGTGAGGGAAGTTTTCCACCATTATTTCTTCAAATAGCTCTTCAATGTCTTGTTTTCCTTCCGGTACCCCTAGACATGTATATCTTTACATTTAATAGTGTTCCATAGGCTCCTTAAATTATTATTATATTCTTGGCTTCTTTCTTCTTGCCATCCTTATTGTGTCCTTGGCTTCCCCATCCTCTATATAGGTCATTTGATCCTCTTCTTTATTCACTCTGTTTATTCCATTTAATATACTTTTCATCTCAGATTTGTTCTTCATTTTTGACAGGTTCTCTTTTACAATTTCTATTTCCATTTTTATGCTTTTTTTTTTATCTCTGTTGAAGTTCTCTCTGAATTCATCTACACTTCTCCTGAGTTCATTGAGCATCTTTACAACCAGTGTTTTGAACTCTGCATCTATTAGATTGCTTGACTCCATTATTTCTGGGTTTAATGGGTCTCTGTTCTGTTCTCTCACATAGTTTCTGCTTCTTTGTATTTCCATTTAAGCTGCCTTTCTATGTCTGTTTCTATATACTAAGCAAGGCTCCTAGTTGCCCAGTCTTATGGTGCTTTGGTTAGCAGGTGTCCAGCAGCACAGTCCTGAGAGGGGTTCAACTGCAGGCCAAATTTATCCCCAGACTGTGCCTCCCCGGAGCCACCTGTTCAGATTCAGCAAGCAATCCACAAATACTGTGCTTATAGTTGCCTCAAAAGGCCACACCAAAAACTGAGGCCAGCTGCCTCCAGTGTGAGTCTAGGTGCTGCTCAGCAACGAGCATCTGAGCACAGAGGACACACCTAGATGTGGCTTGAGTGGGGCCCAAGTTGGGGGAGGCGGAGCTAGGGAATCCTCTGGGCAAAGCAATCTCTATCATCCACTTTGATGACATCTCAGCTATGGCAGCGCTGAGTCTGCACACTGGGAGGGTTCAATAGAAGAACAATGGATACCTCCGGCACTTCTGTACAGAGCGAGTCTCGCCTCTAGCCCTCACTCTGACAACTCAGTGTATCCCTTTAAGTCCCTGGTGCCCCTTGTGCAGCCGACCTGGCGCCGGTGCTCAGAACGAGCATGTCTGCCACTGCCAAAGTCTGCTTGCAGACACATCCCCTTTAAGAGTCATCTGCGGCTACTGCTGCCATGGCCTCTGTCCCACTTAGCTGCTCCACCAGGCAGCCCTGTGTCCCCGCCCCGTCCTACCTCCTCCTGTTGCAAGGTGATTTCTTATTTCTCTCCCTAGTTGTAGGGCTTGTTCATCTAGATCCAAGGCAATTTTCCTTGCTGTTTACTTCTTGTTTCTGTCGCAACATTGATTTGGTCGCCAGAGGGATGAACAGAGCCTCTGTCATCTCCATTTTTTTCTCTCTCCTTATTCAGTTTTTTAAAGTTATATTACCCTGTATTCTCTCACCATGAAAAGTGATTGTATACAACTCCTTAAAATAATGTAGGGAAAAGCTTTTGGGAGCCTGAATACTAACTGAACAGAGTTGCTGCTACAGCCCTGAGGTCCCTAGGGATCTATATCAAGGAAGACCATGAAACTAGTTCCATTTCCCTGAGTGTTTTATAAAAGGAACATACCCAGTTGTTTCACTAAAATGAGGATGTAACCTGAAAAATGGGTAAACTACTTGAAGCAAATCCAATATATTAAAAGCAAGATTTAACAAACAAGAAATTTGAAGGCTATAATTCACATCACCAAAGGATTTTTTTCAAGAGGCTCTCCATGGAATTCCTTAGAATAAAGAGGGAAGCTGCCCCTCTGCACTTAAAGTAGGATTTAACATCTAGGTTTGTATCACAAGCAACTTTTGAAAGAGTATATTTCTTCTCATTCTTATAAAAGATAAAACAACAGAGATGAGTAAATTTGAAGGAGAGAACATTGCTGGCTCTTATAGGGAAGTTCTCTTAACATTGAATTTTGATATCTATGAATAATCTCTCCAAGCTGGTTGCATTAACCCAGCCCTTTTTGTTTACTAGGGTCCCCTGTTAGGGCAATAGACATGGAAACCCCCTCAGCCTTGCTTACAGGGATTTCAATGTCACTGCTATAGAACTCTCACTCTCTGAGCCACCCCTAACCCCTCAATCCAAACACCACATGTATCATTCTCAGAAATTCTGACCCGGGTGGTACAGAAAGTCAAAATTCAGATGCACTGAATCCCTAGAACACAACTCTACTAAGCAAAAGCTAGTTAGTTTTCTATGGAAAGTGATATAATAACTTATTTCCAATGTTATTTCTTAATATTAAGAGACCAACCAAAAAGCTTTTCTTAAAGTCAGGCCATAGAGCATCCAAAACAAGGTAAAGAGACCATGACCCCCAAGTATGGAACACAAGGTTTTCCTGACTCAAAAGTAATATCCTCCACCCACCCACCCACTCACTCATCCACTCAACTACAGAAAGCAGAGGTGCCATTTTCCCAGGAAATTATTCTTGAAAAAGCTAGGGGGCGGCACTGTCATCAATCCTCCCCCTTTTTAGACAGAACAGGAACATCTCAAACACGCGACAATTACCTTAGCAAAGGCAGCTCTAGAGCTTTCCTCCGTTGCCCAGTACCTAGGAACCCTCTTTCCATCAAATTATTAAATCTTATTAAATCTGTCACACCCAATGTCTCTTATTCTGAGGATATGTAGCTTCAAGGAAGGCAAAAGCAAGCATACTAAGGGATGAGTAAAAAAGGACATTGGATCAACAGGCTCAATCTTGAGGTTATTACAAACATAAATGGACTGCTTTAATAACAACGGCTATCTTTTATTGAGTCCTTACTAGGTCCTTACTGTACAGACACTGTAATCTTCACAACTATGAATTACTATTCCATTTTACAGACAGGTCAACTGAAGTTCAAAAAAACTCACCCAAGCTCAAATAGCTAACAACAGGCAGAACCAAAATTTTAAACCACTAGTGTCTGAGTCTGGTATGTAGCAAGCAAAATTATTGGCAGATAGTACATGCGCAGTAAATATGTATTGCAAGAATCCATGCTCTTAACTCTTAAACTATACCAACTCTGTAAGGATAAAAACCATAAAAGATCATTGATTTTTGCAAAAATCCTAAGTGTACAGCTCAAGGTAGTTTTTTTAAAATTTCTTCCTTCCCCCAATGACTTTTTCCTTTAATCAGGCAACAGTGAGGAACCCCGCTGCTTCACTATGCCGAGAGAAAGAGAGAGAGAGAGAGAGAGAGAGAGAGAGAGAGAGAGAGAGAGAGAAAGCGCTACTCACAGTTATTTTAGCTGTATCTCAAGAGTAAGAGGTGAGGTGAGGACCACACAAGACCACCTTTTCTCTCAAAAACTGGCCCCTGTCAATTGTGAGTGAAGTGGAAAGAACATTCTGTTCTCAATTTCAAGTCCTACTGACACATGTAGAATAGATTTAACTGTCGGCTCTCTCCGAAGGCTCTGCCTGAGTCAATTGTTTCTGAAGACTTCTAGGTATAACTTAACTAGAATGTGTCTCCTTCAAAGGGAGGTTGTCTGAGCTAGGCTGTCTCCTCGAGCCTAGGGGTTGGGAGTTCAGGTAGCTGGGCATGTTGGGGAGTGTGAAGAAAGGGAGAGAGTTGGGAGTGTGAAGAAAAGGAGGGAGTCCCTTTGATAGTGTTATTCTTTTTCCTCAAAAAGAGCCCAGAGGCAAATATTTAGAACAATGACAGTTAATTATTAAGCCCATGTGCTAAGGTCACAAGAGCCTTATAGAAATATAACTTATGTAATAAGGAGCAGGGTGGGGCAGTAAGGAGTAGATAGAAAGAATACAAATGTTCAACTTAATTGAAAATGGGAGGGGAGTTAATGAGATCAAAGTATTCTAATAAAACAATTAGAAATTCTCGACTGGCTCTTAAAGGAAGCAGGCAAGTGAGAACAGAGTGGGTGGGCTCCCAGGTAGTTTCGGAGGAATCAGAAAGCCATCCAAGATGAACTTTCAAGGCACGAGGGCCACAGAGGGCAATTCTGTCTGTGGCTAAGCAACAGGAACCAGCCTGCCTCCCCTCACACTGGCAGTCATTGTCTCCCACCTCTCAACTAAGGGCTCCATGCTGGCGTGTATCTGAACCACAGGAAGGCACACAATAACTGGAAGCCAATGTAAAAATAAATCATTTGTATTTTCTGATGTGGCTAGATTTTGATGGATTTGGTAAACCACTACTGCCCAACCCTATTCAATAAAGGAGGAGCCAATAACACACATTCTTGCCTAGCAGCTTGCCTGCCCCTGGCAGAGGCGACCTTGCCACAAAGCTCTCATCCATCACATTTTTTTCTCGTGAATTTTTAACGGTTACCTATTACCAACTGTATCAAGTCTAAATGTTTCCTCTTGGTCTTCCAGCTTGTCACGATCTGCCTCTGAACAACCAAAGTGACTCCATCTTAGGTATAAGACTCCATCTTAAGCACAGGCCAGTTTCCAGAAAAGCCACAGATAGCGAGACGATCACCCCACCCTAGACTCAGCCAATCAGAGCAACTATGGAAAGTAACTCTCCAAATTCCCCGCCTTGTTCCTTGGCACCATCACCCAGCCAATCCTGCTAAGCGACAAGCTCGTTGTACCAATCCTGTAACGCCAAGACATCGTTCCCCATGCTTACGATTTTTCCCTTCAAATACCCCTGAAGCCCCATGTTCAGGACCGCCTCCTACTCACTGCTGCGTCGGTGTGTGGACTGCGGTCCGGACTCGAGTCTGAAATAAACTCCCTCTTGCTTTTGCATCCCTGTCGGCTTCTTGGTGGTTCGTGGAGATACCAGTCGGGACATAACACCTCCACCCTACCAATCCAGCACTACTCCCTTTTCTCCCAACACAGACCTCCCAATGAAGGCAGTTTCCATTTTGAACAAAACTCACAGCTTCCTCTCTCTCCATGGTTCTACCAGAATCTGGACTGCCTCTCCAAAATTCCAGGGAGCCACAGTGTCAATGTTACCATAGATTACTATAAATACTGAGCTTCTCTGGGCCATAAAAAAGGGACTGTGCCTTTAAATATTTTATATGGTCCTGCACTGTCCAATATGGTACCCACTCCTACATGTAGCTATTTAAAGTATTTAAAATTAAGTAAAATGAAAAAAATCAGTTCTTCAGTTGCAATAAACACTTATCAAATACACAGTAGCCACAAGTGGCTAGTGGTTACTATCTTGGAGAGAGCAGATATACAATATTTTCATCACCACAGAAACTTCTGCTGGACAGGGCCAGGCCGTACTATAAATGCAAGTGAGGAGTAGCCTAATGTGTGTGAAAATTATTGTTTATCATCACTTGGAAAACTTGAGGCTCCAGATTTCATAAAAAGGAGTGCAGAGGACATAGGGATACTGCCCATGTTAAGTAGCCATCAAAGCATTCTTATCAGTGATCCCAACCAGTTCTGTAAAAATCACAGGTAACTACAATGACCCATTATTTTAAGTCACATGGAGCAAACTTCAGGAACTTTTCAACAGAGCACTAGTAGACTAGTCAGACCACTAGATACTAAGATCTCTATAGGTTTTGGCAGCCAGTACAGATTAACAAGACTCAAGTGTCACTGACCTTGGGAGAAAGCCCCCAAAACACAAAACTACAAAAAAAAGGTATAAATAAATAAAGGCCAGAAGAGGGATACTATAGGGCAGAGAGGTCAGATGAGTGGGAGGAACAAGGGAAGACTAGATAAACAGGGAAGTTAAATGAGATCTGGACCAGGCCCTAGCGAGTGAGAGAATTTTAACGCAAGGAATTCAAAGGATGAAAGGGGACAACTGCATGAGAAAAAGGGAAAGTGAATTTGGGCTCAGGGTGCTTTTAGAGAAGAGTGAGCTAAAGAAGAAATAGGAAAACTAATCAACAGCCATTTGAACTGTTTTCAACCCCTCTAATAATCATAGAATTACATATTAAATTAGATGTTATTTTTAAAAAGATTTTTCTTTAATGAGAATATCTGTTAGTAAGGACAGGTGGAACTTCTGGTAAGCATGTAAATGGTATCACCTTCCTGGAAAGGCAATAATAAGCTCCTTCAAAATATTCATACCCCCTGACACGATAATTCCATTTCAAGGTAAATGGCCTACAGAATAATTTGAAATACAAAGATTTATGCACAAAACAAGTTTTTTTGTAATGTTATTTATAACCAAGAAAACAGGAAATTACTAGGTAAATGATCTGTCAAAGGATGGGGTGTTACAGAGCCATTAGGAATTACGCTTCTGATAAGTATTAAATGACATGAAAAATGTTTATAAGAACGTTAAGTGAAAAAATCAGGGTAGAAAGTTGACAGTATACAATATATAGTCATAACCATGTAAAACAATGTGAATAGAAGGAGGAAAATAAGTAAAAATGTTAACATTTTGGTAGCAAAATTATGGGTACATTTTATTCTCTATACCAGGACTCAGCAAACTATAGCCCATAAACCAAATCTGGCCCATTATGTGATTTGTATATAAAGTTCTATAGGACACATACAACACACACATTCATTTCTGCATTGTCATTGTCCATGGCTGGTGCTATAATAGCAGAGTTGAGTAGTGACAGAGACAATATGGCCTGCAAAATCAAAAATATTTAATCTGGCCTTTTACAGAAAAAGTTTGGCAACCATTGTATTTACCAAATTTGCTATAATGAGAATATGTTTATTCTGCAATCTTTTTCTACAAGGTCTATTTCCATATTTTAAAAGGCCACAAAGAACAGGTTAACAACTTCGGATGTTATTTTGTAAGTAACAGGGATCACTGAAAGTTTCAGAAGAGGGTGGGACATGATCTGGCATAATGCCCACTAGTAGAACACAGAACACTGGATCATTTAAAAAGATGGAATTTAAACTATATGCCAGGCAAAATCTGTGATTCATCAACAGCTGTAATTCTTGGCCACTCCTCATTAAAAAGGGAAGGTTAGCTTAAGATTTGGCTTGTTATTGTTTTCAAGCTTCCTCCTCTGAATAAACCCCAAGAAATAACTTCCTCCCTATAGTAAGGACCAACCAAAGTTTGCCTTGCAAAGAAATGGAGAGACCATATGCAAATTGGTAATTTCTGCCTGGAGTGCAGTTTAAATTTTAGAATAGTATTCCTGTGTTCTTGAAGTCAGTCCTCTGTTTTCCAACCTTTTCCCTGTCTGACACTTTCCTGTTCTACATTGGATAAAGAGGAAGTAGGGAAAGGGAAAGGCACAAAAGGAGAGAATGGAAAATATTTGAAGCTTCTATCTCAAGAGCACTCAAGGAGCCCTAGATGTATCTACCCACCCTTAGAACCTGGTCAAGAAGACCCTAAAACCTATCTCCAGGTTTGTTTCATTCTATCTTTAGAAAGGAAAACAGCCGTCTCTCTAAGAGAAAGCCTCTCTATTCGCAGGCTTTCTCCAGGTTCACTATGCCTTCACCACCTGCTTCAGGCCTGCTTTCCCAGATGCACTGCAAATAACCAGTTTGTACAAACTACTGTTTACTCATTTTCTCAGGCATGAACATAGTGAAAAGATGGAAATGGTCTGAAGTGTTGTTTCCTTTCAAATAAAACTCCACCCATCACAAAGAAGATTAATCATGCACAGAATGAGAAACTCAAAACTACCATAAATTCAGGTCTGGACAGAATAAACACACAGTAAACAGGTCTCTCTTTTTTTCTTCTTTTAAACACATGACATTTTTGGGATCTCAGCAAATTAAAGCCATGAATTTCATTTGGGGCACCATATAAAATGGAACAATTTGCATGTATTTATATTGTATTATATTGGTTCAAGAGAGAGAAGACACAGAATGCAGAGGTACTGAATTATTTAACAGATCATACTTAACATTTTATATTTTAACATATACCCAGTGCCAACAACTGTTCTCACGAGGTTTCTGAACCATTAAGTTGTGCTGTTCTCCTTCTTCTAAATCAAATATAAGTAATTTGTTGTCATAGCAATGCTTCTTCCCACTCCAAGATAGTTCAATACAGGCTTTGTTTCAGCAGGCAACTATCTGTCTACCAAAAATTGGTCATTATCTTCCATCTTTTTGACAAATGTCTTGTCACATTTAGCTACCTAGCTTTTACAGTTATCAGGAGACAGTATTTCTGTGGCACTTTCTAGCACCTGTGCAGGAAAGGAGCTTATAGGACTCCTTTGGAACTGCCTGGAAGCATATCACAACTAAGCCGTTGAGTGACAGCCAATCTCTCTAGTCATGATGACAACAATCCTTTCATTATTACCAAGCTTTACAATATATAGAAAACTGTCACCCACTTCACTGTATTTAAGGCAGTACTAGGTGATGTTTATAAGCTTCGTCAACTGCCTACATCAGGTGGGTTATTTAACTATGTATGTCAGTAATAAGTTACACTTGTTCACTCTTCTCTAAGGCTGAGTTCTGCTTTTCCACCCTTTTGTTGAGGTCTGCATTAAACTAATAAGAGCAATTAAATAAACTTTTGGAATTGTTAATAGAAGTAATAAATGACATGAGATACCACTTTTCCAGTTCCTTCTGCAAAGGCCCATTAGCTGATACTGTTTAGACAAACACAGGAGACCACACTTCAGAGTCAGCACCAACATCAATGCTAATGTAGTATTTGTAGGGTATACTACAGTTTACAAAGTGTTAAGGGTGGAAAATTTTCAGATGGCCAACTTCTGCTTCTATTGTTTAATGTTAAACAGGGTGTAGTTCTAGGAGATATTCTGTGCAAAGATATGCTAATGTTAACTTCTGCTACTGTAAACCTGCTTGCTTGTTTAATGTAATCGCAGGCTTTATAAGCTACCTCCTCTGAAAGCTCGGTGCTGATTCTCTAATGGGGAGAGTCAGTCGCCGGCCGGCTAATAAAGGCTCATAGTTAATCTCAATTGGCTCCGTGGGTCTTAAATTTGATCGCACCACAACAAAAGCAGTTTCACAAAAATGATCTAATTTGGGCTGTGCCTCTTATCTACCCATCCCCCCAACACACAGAAACACAGCTCTGGATTAGGCTGTGGGGATCTAAAATCTTATTCTCTGCATAAGATTTATCCATTTTAAAATAAGAATAACTGGTATCTCCAAATTGAGTTCAAGTCCTGACCTTGATTTCATGTAGCCATATTCTGTAAACTCTAGAGCCTCTACCCTACCCCCAATTAGGTTGGAATTTCTTATGTACTACGCTTTGTGAGAAAAGTAAATTTGAAGGCAGAATCAGAGGGTGGGAAGGAAATCTTCTTTAACATTAGCCCAGGTTTTTAAAAAGAGAATGGGAGTGGAGAAATGGATGCCCAGAAACTTTCACTTTTTCTTTATACATTCCTGTAATTTTACACTTTTTAAAATTATGGTCATATGTTGTTTGTACAATCCAAAAAAAGTTAATTTTAAAAAATGAAGAGGGAGAAAGAAGAGTATCGCTGTTTTTAAAGGAAAGGACAGCCAGAATTAGGGAGGCCTAAATGACTCACCTGGACCCCTTCTTTGAAACTCTCTGGGAGGGATGGAGGTGCTAGTGAAGAGGACCAGCTCAGAGCATTTATTTAGGAAATACAATCAGAATCTGGGGCTGCCCTGATAGAGCCTGAAAATGAGATTTCACAGTACTGTGCAGGCTCAAGCTCCGGAGCTGAAAAGTTTCATTCCCACCCAAATGTGACCAAATGTAATATGTCTCTCTGTATGACTTCCAGCTTCATGTAATCTGATTCTATTCGAAAATCTAATAAATGGTGTAGTCACCGCCATCGTTTCTGTTGCTTGGTGATTATGAACACTTGTCTCCTACAGACTTTATTTTCTTTCTGCAGAGTGAGCAGAGGAGCTGATGAATTATTTAGAACCCCTATGCAACTATTATCTTAATTTCTGCACACCTCATACCTGTCAAGTGAAAGGGGAATAAGGACTATCCACATAATTATAGCCATTGAATCTAAAAGGCAGTGAGCTAACAGGATTTGGGCCAGGTTCCACAGAAAATGCTAGGCAACAGAAAGAATGCCTAAGGGTCTGAATCCTGTCTGACCAACCAATAGCAATGTCTATAAGTTAGGCCCATGAGAAACAAAGCTCTTCTTCCCCACGTTCACCCAACCCAAAGGGAATACAGCTTTCAAAACTCCTTTAATAATGGCAAAAGCCTCTGGCATTTGAGGATATGAGGGTGATAATTTTGTTTGGCAAAGTGAAATTGCTTTAAGAATTTAATTCTATAACTGGAAGGTGCAATTCTGATTTTAAATGAGTTTCTTCCCCGGAGCTCAAAATCCAATTTACCCAGGCCACCTAGAGGGATGCTTTTGTTTTCACCAAGTCACCATTATTAATCTAATTACAGGCTAAGTTGCAATGGGAGCCCCTATATTGAACATTTGATCAATGGATGTAACAAAGAAATGTAAAAAGTAACTTACTACACCTAATAACATAGCTTCAAAATATATAAAGTAAAAAGTTGACGGCACTAAAAAAAGATAAATCCACCTTTGTGATTGTAAATTTTAACAACTCTCCCAATAATTGATAAGAGTAAGCAGACAAAAATTGGGTAAGGCTTTCAAAGAACAGCAAAATTAAAAAGGTTGATCCAGAAGACATTGGAGTCATGCTGGGCCACAATGCAAGTCTCAACAAATTTCAAAGAAACAGACCGTGCAGACCACATTCTTTGGTCACAATGTCATTAAGTTAGAAACTGATAACAAAAGGATAACTAAAGAAATATTTAGAATTTTTAAAAATCATTCTAAACAGCCCATGGTTTAAGAAATCAAAATGGAAATTATAAAATACTTGGAATTGAACAACATAACAAAATACTACATACAGAAATTTGTGAGATCTAGCTAAAGGAATAGGAAGCACAAATTATTAGCTTTTAATGCTTATAGTCAAATAAGAAAGTCTGAAAATAAATAAGCTAAGCATCCAAATTAAGTTAGAAAAAGAACAAGAAAACTCAGAATATGACGGATAAAACAATGTTTTAAATAAGCAGAAATTAGAAAACTAACATACTTTGGAGAAGATTAACAAAACCCAAATTTGCTATAAAGATAAATAAAACATAAACTTCTGATGAGACTGACTGTTTAAAAAAAAGTAATATTATGGATGAAAAATCTTTTTAATATCTGCAGCCTCTTTTTTGTATTTAAAAAGTCTTTTTTTTAACTAAAAATAAACAAAAGCAAAAACAGTTCACCCATTTCACCTTCCTGAATCTCCACCTCTGACAACCACCAATTGTTCTCAATATCTATGAGCGTAGGTGTTTGTTTAGGTGTTTTTTTGTTGTTGTTGTTTCCACATACAGGAGAGATCATACAGTATTTGTCTTTCTCTTATTTATTTCACTTAGCATAATGCCCTTGGGGTTCATCCGTGTTGTCTCAAATGGCAAGAATTCTTTTAAATTCATCCATGGATGGACACTTAGGTTGTTTCCATATCTTGGTTATCATAAATAATGCTGCAGTGAGCATGTGGTGTTCACTGTTTTCAGATTAGCATTTTTGTAGTTTTAGAGTGTTTTAAGCAGTTTTGCTCTTAGGAGGCCATTACCAATTCTAAACCACTAAATTTGAAAACTTAGACAAAATAGTCACATTTCTGGAAAAACATAAACTACCAACATTGATTAAAAAATAAACAGAATACTTGAAAATTCCTATCATCATTAAAGAAATTGAATCAGTAGTCCAAAATCTTCCCACAAAAATACCAAAGCCCAGACAGTTTTACCAGCAGGTTCTAGCAAACATTCAAGAAATAATACTGAGGACAATATTTTACTGCTAACTTGCAACACTATAAGTGCTTTAAAAATAAAATATATGAAAACATAAAAAAGAAACAACTCAAATATCATGCAAACTATTGTAGTTTAGAAAAAGAGGAAACCCTATCCAACCAACCATTTTAATGAAGCTAGCATAAAGTTAACATAAAATCCTGACAGAGAGAATATGAAAAAGGAAAACTAGAGCCAGATTCATTCATGAACATAGCTATAAAAACAGCACATCAAATACTAGCAACCCAGGAATAAGAAAGATAATGGATCATGACCTAAGCAATTGATTCCAGGAATGCAAGGTAGGTTTACTATTAAAAGTCAATCAAAATAATTTGTCACATTGAAAGATTAAAGAAAAAAAGCAATGTGGTCATCTCAATAGACAAAGGAAAAGCCTTTGATAAAATGCAACATACATTCATGATTTAAAAAAAAACAATTTAGCAAACTCAGAATAGAACCTTCATAGTCTGATAAAGGATATCATCCAAAAAATCTAGAGCAAACATGATACTTAAAGGTGAAACACTAAAATCTTGCCTTTTACGACAGGGAACAAGATAAGGATACCTGCTATTGCCACTTCTATGAAATATCGTATTAGAGACTTTAACCAGAACAATAAGTCAAGGAAAAGATATTAAACAATTGCAATGGCTGCAAAGGAAGAGATGAAGGTCTCATTATTTGCAGATTATCATTACTGACATAGAGAACCCAAAAGAATCCTCGGATAAATTAATTATAATCAATTTCAAAGCATTTAGCAAGGTTGCTGGATACAAAACTAATGAACGAAAGTCAACTGCACTTCTAGACACCAGCAACTAAATATTACAACATGTAAGTTAAAAAAAACAAACAAAAAAAAACAACAACAACTAGAGATTGTATAGGATAGCTGGTTAAATACCTGGGCTCTGGTGTTAGACTGTCTAGTTTCTAAGCCTAACTCCATCACTAGCCAGGTGACTTTGGGAGAACTATTTAGTTGTTCTGTTCCCTGCCTTTTAGAATTCTTGTGAGGATGAAATGAGTTAGTAAATGTAAAACACTTGGACCAGGGCCTGGTACAAAGTAAGAGCTAAATAAGTGCAAGCTGTCATTATTGTGAAGAAGTAGTTAAGAGGCCTATTACCAAGAGCTCCAAGATTTTAACTATTAAACACCAAGCTATCTCAAGGGTAAAAAGTCAGGGAGCTTCATGTCACAGGAGCCAATGATACTCGCCCATGTTTTCCCTAAGGCTGGGCACAGAACTCCTATACCCAACATATAGCTCGTTATCACAAACCCTGCTGTCTACAGACCAATTACCAGAAGCACACACCCTTTCTCTGGAGATTTTCACCCCAATCTTATCAACTTTTTAACTAGCAGCAAGTTAACAATTCAAGCTTCCTGTTAGGATAAAATTCAGAGTTCCTGACATCTACTGGTCACCATCAAACGGCAAATTTCAGCCCCTTAGTGTAGACTAATGCCAGGAGAGCTTCCATAAAGTGTTAGAAGAAAAGGCTTTTGTAACTGACTCCATTTCCTGGGGGAAGGGGGAAGATAGTAACTAATATATTTTTTAACACCTACTACGTACTGTACACTTTTCTCACCGCTTCACAGATATTGACTTATTTAATTCTCTCCATAACCTGATGAGGTAGATGGAATTCTTAGCCCAATTTTACAAATGAGAAATAAGGTGACAATGATTAAGTAACCTGCTTAAAGGCACACAGCTCTTGAGTGACAGAAACTAGCTTCAAACCCAGATCTGTCTGACTCCAAAGCCCTACACCAAGCTAGAAGAGAAATAAACAAAGGGGGCTAGTTCCTGAAATGAAGGAGGAAAGTGGGCACTACACATACAAAGCTATCGATTTCAATTCTCCTTCTGAGACCAGAGGTCAAAATGAGAATGGGAACGTAAATAATCATGGGAAGAGAAGACTGAAAATCAGCAAACCAGCAGGTATCCAAGTTAGTGTTTGCAATGTAATCAAATAAAATGCTGGTGTCATTTTGTGGAATGACTGAGCAATACTTCAAAAAATCCCACAAGACTACTGCCACTGTGTGGCCTCATTTCATTCACTTTTTCTGAAAGGCAGCATATTCATGGTCACAATATACAATCACATGAGCTTACCCAGGCCCAGATGAGAATAAGGTAAAATTAGCTTGTGGTACAGGATTGGTAGCTAAAGAACAGGATGTTCTTGAGTTTTGATGCCACCAGGTTTTTAACTCTTGCAGTATGGCAACACTGCTGGGAAAACTGACTTAACGGCCCATAAGTGATGAGTATCCCAAGGGCTTTAACCTGAGACTGGTAAGCAAAAGGCTAATATTTGTGTAGCACTTACTATGTGCCAAGCATTACTGCCATCATAGCCCACCTATCGGGGTTTCCCCTTCCTGTCCCCAGGTCAATGATTTTGTTCCTACTAAAGGTAAGTAACTAATCTAAATGGGAAGAAGAGACAAGAGTCTGCCTTTGTGGGCAGCCCTCAGAGCCCTGCCTGATACAAGCTGATACACATGCAATCCAAAATAAGGGCCTCCAGGTTCAAGAATATACACCCACAAACCCCAACAATAACATAAAAATATGTTTAACATCAAAACCACCATTCTAACTGCAGCATCGCACAGGTTTTATAGATTATTAACTTTAAGTGTTCTTGAATACAGATGATTTTTTATGACAAAACAGATAAATGAAAGGTAAACTATACTAAACTGAGTTATGTATCTACCTGCTCTTAAATTCTGAAGGGAAATAAAAGTTCCATGTACAGTTTGCTGTTTGGATTGTTTCTCTTCTAGAAATCGCTATCTCCCAAAGCCCTCTTGCAAAATAGAACACCAATTCTAGTGATTCCAACATAGGGAATAAATATGAGCATATCTAAATGCCCTGTTAACTTTGGCCTTTAGAAATAATTTATTTAAATTTATTTGGTCTTTAGAAATAATTTCAGAGACAATAAGGCCTGAAAATAAATAATAGCCATTTTAAGAAAGCTAGTATTTCTGATGTGGGCAAGGAGGTAACTAAAAAGAAATTCTATATATATAAAAATTCCCAAGAGAAAAGAGAACCAATGTGTAGCTGCCTAAGCAGGTTAACTGACCAATCCAGGAAGCTTCTGGAGCACTATTATTCTCCCTACTTTTGTATTTCTATTTTGTCTCTCCTCCAATTCTTTGACTTTTCCAAAGTCACTGAATGTCAGAGGTGGAAGGGATTCTAATATCGTCTGGCCCAACCCTCTCATTTACAGATGCAGAAGGTGAACCCCAGAGAATGAAAGTGAACTGACCTGACTCTGCGGTGCTGCTGACTGACAGGTGTCCTAACACAGTCCTCCCCACTGTGGAAAAGAACTGCATGTAGGCCTCTAAGCTCTATTAGCCTAGTAGTTAACAACACTAGCTTTGGAATCAGTGAGACCTAGAGGTCCATACCAGCTTGGTCACTTTCCAGCTGTGTGACCTTGGGCATGTTACCTTTCTGAATCTTATTATCCTCATCTATGAAATGGAACTGCCAATAATAGCATTGATCCCACAGAGTTCCTGATATATGGTAAGTGTTCTAAATATTAGCTGTGACTATTAATATAACCTGTCAAACCAAAAGGCAGAGCTGTCAGATCCCTAAACCTGTCTGTGTAGGAAGAAAACTCTGGGAAAAGTAATCTAGTATCTCTACCTTGAATTATACCTGACTCTTCAGAGAAAGACCCAGAGTTGAAGCTAAATTTCTGACTTGGGGACTGACAGGGAACCGGGCTAAAAAAAACAGCCTAATGCTGGCACCTCTAGGAACCTGCCCCACTGCACTAATTCTCAGGCCCATTCATAAGACCAGGTACCTCCTACCTTCAAGGTAAGTTTCTCAAAAGTTTTTTTTGTTGTTTTTGTTTTTTTAAAGGAGCAACTGAGTTTATATTCCACATATGTAGGATATAAACAATATAAACCTAGAAGCAACAAATGAACTGGACAAACAAACAGAGACTCATGGACATGGACTACAGATGAGTGGTTACCAGAGGGTAGGGGAGAGGAGGGAGGGGGAATGTAGAGAGGTAACGGGGGTCAAATACGTGGTGACAGAAAGAAATCTAACTATGGGAGGTGAACACAGAGTGTAAACATGTATATGCCTTACTGTTAAAGTGTATAGCTGAAACTTATTGGATTTTGTTAACCAATGTCACCATAAAAAATAAATAAATTTAAATGAATGAATGAGTGAGCAACTGAGCCAGAAAAGTCATAAACACTCTAAGCTTGGGAAACTCCCTTAGAAAGAGTAGAAAAGTGACATAATTAGACACAGAGCAGGGGGCTAGAATCAATGGCTATTTCAGTCAAAGGGAAATTAGTAATCTTCAGGCCTCTTGAGTCTGAACTATAATTCCAGTGGTAACCAATCTTGGCTTTCTCCAGACAATGTTTTAAGAAAGACTAAAATTCAAACCCCACTCCCTCACCAGAAGGAAGTCTGGAAGCATAAAGCACAAAATGGAATTCTCGTTAAAGTTTTAATATAAGCCATTAGGTTTCTTTGTCCTTCAACTGACTGACAGAACAGTGTAACCGGACCTCAAATAGAGGCAACCTGGCAGCCCATTCTGGCTCTGTCATTCCCAGTGTGTAACCTTGGGCAAGTAGCTTCCTATTCTCGGCTTCTTTCCTTAGCTGCAAAATGAATGAAGGGCTTGGACTACAGGAACTCAAAAGGGCCTCTGATCTCTAGCATTTTTCTGTCATAAGTTCTGCATACCTAAAAATGCAGCAATTAGACTATAAATGAGCCTTGATAATAAGCTCCCTGGGGAGCAGAAACCATACCTGATATTTCTCACATATCTCACAATCCCTACCTAGTATGATGCTAGACCTGGAGTAATTGCATAGCAGATGTTAAGTGGTATAGATTCACCACACAGGGCATGCCTTATCATAAGCATTTTGCATGCTAGGCAGTTCTCCTCAAACCTCTCTCCTATACGACTTTTCAAATATGTCAGATTTAACATCCTGAGCTTTTAATAAAAAGAGGCATTGCACAAAAAAACAAAACTCCTTGTCACTTCAAGTGACAATAATTAAACACCTAGGTGCCAGAGGTTTTGCTCTATAGTAGAAAAGGAACGCTCTAGGCCTACTGCTGGCATCCGTCCTATAAGCTGTATGAGTCAGGATGAGTGGGAACCTAGCTTTGGTGTGAAGCCCACTAAGTTACTATTATTGAGGAATTCATGAATCTTACATCTTAGATCTCAGATCTCTCCCAATAGACTAGCGACTAACTAGCATGCAATGGGATGAACACCTTATTAGTAATCACCTACCCAAAGGCTTTGGGAATACAGAGGAGAGAATATGTGAACGCACGCGCGCACACACACACACACACACACATGCTTGCAAGGACTCATTTAGGCTCTGAACACATTTAATCCAGTCTTCTACACTAGTGTTTCCTAATCCTCATTGCACATTTGAATCACTTAGAGTTTTTTTTTAAATACTGATGTCCAGGCCCCAGCCCAAACAACTGTATAAAAATAGGGTGAAGAGAACAAGTATTGGTGTATTTAAAATGATTCTTTAGTGACTCTAAAGTGCAGCCAGTGTTGAGGACTCCTGGCCTCTACCTTCTCCATCTCCACTTCTAGTCCCAAACTTGGTGACAGGTACAGCAGACAACTCAGAGGCTTTCAAATGCCACACAAATTCCCTTTTGGTAACTAACTCATCAGACTATTCTCTGAGCCATTAAGGTAAGTCAACCACTGCCAAAATATTTTTGGCAACTAAAATTCAAACAAAAAGGGGCTTTCTTAACCTTCAGTTAGAGAAGTCAATTAGGATGTCCAGCCTATGCCCCAACCATTCCATTTGTTGGACGCAAATGGCCTGAGATCTCAACTATTTTAGGAAGCTTCTCTACTCTTAAATTGATATGTAATCTCTCCCTTCTTAACTTCCCTACTCTGTGTCTCACACTGATGTTCCCTTACAGCTGTGAGTGCTCTCCACTCCTTCTGTAGTTCAGCATCCTGCCAGTCCTCCCCCCTGCATGCACTCTGCCTCTTGCCAATTCACTCCTCTTCTACTTATCCCCTCCACTTTCAGCTGAACCTCCTGGCCAGGAGTGGCTGCCTCATTCCAGCAGTCCTCTCCCCATGCCTTGTCTTACCTCGAACAGCCACACAGGCAGCAGGGCTCCTGTAAGCACAGCCCACCAAACACATGTTTTCTCAGTTGCCAAATCTTCTTCCATGATTTGGCGTCCTTCATCCACCTGAATCTCTTCTATGGAGACTTCTCCCAGGTTCCCAATCATCTTTTGTCTTTTGTTAAAAATCTTTTTTCTTAATTACTGAAGAAATGTGTACTACACCAAATTCAAATGATACTGAAATGTGTTAAGTAAAAACTGAGAGTGTCCCCTTCCCCTAAACACTCAGGAGTAAGCACTATATGGTATATAGTTGACCCTTGAACCAACCCCCCGCAGTTGAAAATCAACATATATCTTTTGATTCCCCCAAAACTCAGTCATCCCTCAGTATCCACAGGGGGATCGGTTCTCGGACCACCACGCAGATACCAAAATCTGTGGATGTTTAAGTCCCTTATATAAAATGGCATGTACGTCAATTGTAATTGAAAAATTTTTTTAAATATTTTATAAAATGGCATAGAACAATGTACGCCGTTGGCACTTCATATTCACTGATTCTCAGCTGCAGATCAAAAACAGTATTTTTGATCTATGGTTGTTTAAATCCATGGATGCAAAACCCCAAGATATGGAGGACTGACTGTTTATTTACTGGAAAAAAATCTGCATATGAGTAGACATGCACAGTTCGCACTGTGTTGTGCAAGGGTCTACTGTATATTCTTCTAGATTTTTATAATGTGCTCATAAACAGGCTCATATAAAAGAGTTTTTCTTAAAATAGATTTCTATCATACATATTGGTTTTTTTTTTAATTTTGACAATATATTATGAATATCTTACAAAGTGAATACAGAGATTAGACCCCTTTGTAAAAGCTGCACAATATTCTGCTGGCCAGATTTATCATTCTGCTACTGGTTGGCTGTTTCCCAGCATTCTATTTACCAACACTGATGTCATAAACTTCCTTGCACTAAATTCTTCACACACAAATATTTCCAGGGTAACTATTTAGAAGTGGATAGGTGGCTGGCCACAGACTCAGCCTGCACTCGCCAATTCCAATTGCCTTTCCTGTAGTCTTCCTTGGTCTCAACCTCTCTGCATCACATGACACAGAGGACCAGCCCGTTTCCCAAAACTCCTTCTTTGCTCGGGTCTCCTTCCACTTCCTTAATGACTGCATCACTCAGTCTTTTTTTTTCTGCCCCCACAAAGTAGACATTCCACAGAATACTTTTTTTTCCGTTCTCCTTCCTAGACTGCATGATGTTCTCATTTTATCCTCTATCTTTTCTAAACAAATGCCTCCTGAATCAACATTTCTAGCCCTAACCACATCTCAACTGCCTGCTGGACATTCCAGCCTAATGTCTCAAACATCTGAAACTCAACAAATCCCAAAATGAACTCATGACCTTTTCCTCTAAGCCTCAGTTTCTTCATCTGAAAAAATAAAGGGACTGGACTAGACTCAAAAATGTTTAAATTAGGATTCTAGTATGCCTTAGATACTGTAGAAAATTAATAAAAGCACAGATCTTGCATTCAAGGAACACGCGATATAAGCAGTGGGAAAGGTACATAAACAATTATGCAACACAAGGCAGAATAAAATGCTAAAATAGATAATAGTGCCTAAATTTGGCATGGAGACTTGAAGAAAGCTTCACAAGAGAGGGAGTCCGGGCTAAGCCTTGAATGATGACTAGCATTTAAACAGGAAGAGAAACGTAAGGACATTTCTAGATGAGGGAACAGCATGAACGAAAATATAAACTCAGAGAAGCATAGAAGTGCATGGCACATATATGGAATTATGTACTAGAGGACAAGGCTGGAAAGAAAGGTTAAGGCCAAAATCATAGAAGATCCTGAATTCTACTATAAGGAGTTCAGACTTTCTCTAAAGGGTTTATCTACTTGCCAGACCTAACCTATGCACCAACTCTAAGTGATTGATAGTAGCTGCCTAAAATGCTATGCTAAGAAATATCTGAACCTACATGGAGACTCATTGGGAAAGCATGCCTATGACTGATTAGCAAAGTTGTCCCAGGACAGCATGAGGTACAGCAAGTCCTCAATGTTATGGATAGATTCTTGGAACTGCAGCTAAACAACATATAAGGAAACCAATGTTACCCTAGCCTAATTGATATAAACAAGAGTTAAGTTCCTATGACATCTCATTACTGTTAAAACAAACGGCACTGAACAAAATGATATTATGCAAGGACCTGCTGTATATGCATAAGTTTTAAGGCAATAGGTAACTATCACAGGTGTTTGAGCAAAGGAATAGCATAACCCAACATATGTTTTATTTGTATCATTCTGACAGCTGTATAAAGGGTGGAGAGAGCGTGAAGGGAAGCTGCTGTAATAAGCCAGATGATGATGATGATGATGACAACAACAACAACAACAACACCGATGACGACAACAACGACGATAAACAACCAATGAATTAGGGGACAAGAATCAAAGAAGAAAAGGAAGAAACAGATGGAAAACATAATGAATCACAGAATAAAGATGACTCAGACTGTGATGACGGGAGGAAAAGGATGGAACAGAAATGTGTGAAGGTTTCAAAGGATTTAACCTGAGTCGCTAGATGGACTGCAGTGTCATTAACTAAGACAGCAGCACTGAGAGAAGAGTATCATTTTTTTTCATTTCAAATCCTCCAATCACTTTACTTGAGATACATGGCTTTCAAGCACCCTTGAGTACACTTGAAGGGGAAAAGCGTGATATGCATTGCTTGATGGCCTCAGCACTTATATAACATAAACCTGCCATTCTTCCCTTTTGCTGTACATCTAAAGAAATATCCATGAATATCTGATCCCTGAAACAATGGGGTAATAAACATTTGAATGTTCATGCTCTCAAAAGATGACTCTTCCCATTTAGATAGCACTCGCTCTCCACATGCCTTATTTCTCTTGATGCTCACGCTTACCCTATAAGTCAGGAAGGACAAAGGTCACCCCTATCTTGCAGATGATAACAGCCATCACTCATATTTACTAAGCACTTGCTATGCACCAGACACTGTTCTAAATACTTTACTTGTAGCCATGCATTTAATTCTCACAAGAACTCCACAAAGCAGATACTATTGGCCCCAATTTATAGAGAAGAAAACAGGCCTAGAGACATCAATTAACTTGCCCAAGGCCATATAGCTAGAAAGCAACAGAGCTGGGATTTGAACCTGGTCAGTCTGGCTACAGAGCCTGCATTCCTAGCTACTACATTATATGTCTTGTCGTATTAAAAAATTGAGGCTCCTGACTAGCTAAAACTACTAGGTTCTCCCAACCAGTCAGTGATGAATCCTATAACCAAGGCTCAGGTCTAGCTGACACTTAATCCAGTGCTCTTTCCATTACTCTTCATTGTTTACCAAGATGAACTGACCTCTCCCTCACTGGGATGGCAGATTATTTTGATTTTTTTCCCTTTGGCCTTTGTCACTTCTGCTAGATAAAGTTTCTGGGTTCTGATATCGGTCCCTTGCCCAGAAGCCTCATACAATACTTTTCACTAGGATCAGATACAGACCTCTACTTGGAGGAAGGAAGTGATGACTTCAGTTACATCCCAAATTAAATGGTCCCATTTCCAAACAACTGTTATCTCATGGCAGAACACACTGGGTTCTACACATAGGGTCATTGAGCACACATCTCTCTGGACTACCTGCCCAAGGCAAACAGCCAGCAACCGGGGTATTAGGGCTAGGCTCCTCTGTGGAAAAGAGGAAGAAAGGGCAGAAAAACACATTGAGAAAGCAGTTGCTATAACAATCAGGTAGAGAAGTAGCCTGCAGTCATAAGAGCACTTCCCAAGATTACAACAGACAATGATGTTCAAAAAACACAAGATTTCTGTTTCTTTACCAGTGGGCAAGAATGAAAGTCCATTCATTTTTATGCTGGAATGGTTAGAAATGGGGTAGAAAGAGGCCATGTGTGGTATTATAGAAAGACAGTGAACAGGTAGTCAGGAGACCCAGCTCTGGTTTGATTTAGCTGTGTGACTTTGGGCAAGTCTTTTCACCTCTCTGGGTCTCAGTTTGTTCATCTGAAAAGATGAGGGAGAAGTCAAACTAGATAGTCTCTGAGGTTTCTTTCAGCTCTGACCTGGCATCACTCTGCTATTTCAACAATCTAAGACAGTATTGCTAGAATACTTTATCCGATATCTATAGTTAACCAAAGCTAGAGTAGGCTAGAACCAAGGGAAAGAATTATATAAAACAAAAATGTCCTTCATGGAAGGCTGCAAATGAGGTAATATACAGGCAGTATACAAAGTGCAGTGCCTGTAGCATAATATATGCTCAAAAATATTACAAGTATTTTTATCACTCCTACTCCTAACTTTTCAGAGAGTGTACAGATATAAACAAAAAGTATAGTGAACTTTTCCTCCTAAATTTCACTCTTCTCTGTCCATCTGAACCTGTTCTGGTTTAACAGTGTTAAAAAGATCTGAGGGGGACCCTAAATGCACAGTGGCACCAATTGTCCTTAACGTCAATGGACAGTTATGACTGGAAAGTGAGAACTCAAACCCAAGGTAAAGTAATGACCAAATAAGTGTGAGGAGCCAAAATTAATCCTCAGTTTGCTGCAATTGACCATGGAAAAAGGGTGATAAAAAAAACAATAGGTGTGGACCATGGTGTACTTTGCAAATTGTTTTTCAGGACAGACCCAAGCAGGGAGTAAGAAATTTAGGAAGATGATCCTAGCCTGGTTTCCACATGTGTCCATCTGAGCAAACACAGTACTAGCTGGGAGGTGTGGTCAAATATCACATAGCTAGTGAGGAGCCCCTGTGTCTCAGCAGGCTTCGCATTTTTCACCACAAATCTAATGCAGCCTTAGCCTAAAGGTCACCCCTGATTTCCTGTGCCCAAGACAGCAGTCCCCCCGCCATGCCCCCGAGAAACCTGCCCAGGGAGGACAGCCACAGGACTAGGGGTCAATCCATTCTCTTCACTCACTGGCCAGAAACCCCACAGACAAACTTGACCTTGGCTTGGTGCTAGCTTGCACGGCTATTCTGAGGAGAGCTGAACTGGATATAGTCCAGTGAGCTGCCGTGCAGCCGAATGGAAATCTAAAGGTAAATGCATTCCCTTTCCTCAGGGTGCCCTAATATTCCTTTTGGGATTGGGAGCCCTGGGAAACAGGGAGAAAGGCCTACGTGAAGCAGCAGCCTGCAGTGGCAGGAGTTTGAGGGGCTGGATATAAAACTGCTGAAGATAATAAGGTACATATGCACATGACCCTCAGCCACATTCCTGTAGGGTGCAAAGAACAAAGTACAGCGACAGGCCTGTACATGCTCAAGTGCCTGGGACTTAAAAAAGGAAACTCTTAACAAATGCAAACCAACTGACAAGCAACAGTGGTGATATGAAGAGGACCCTTGGTTACAACCTCCCCTAGGTCTTGGAACAAATGACCTTCCACAGATAATTTCTAAACGTTGTTTCTTTGGGTTACTATTTGTTGTAGAAATGCCCTCTAAGCCAGCTCTCCTGGGGAACCAGGATAATTATAGAAAACATGACCTTAGCCTTCTCATTTCTCTCAACTCTATGACTGAGAAACTGTCTATTTACCCACAGTGCTTGAGAATATGCATGGAAGCCTTCCAGTGGCGTTGGTGGGGTGAGGTAGTAAAGTCACGTGACCAAGGCATCAGCCCTATAAGGCTGTACATAAAGGGGCCTTCCTCTACTGACTGGTGGCTTAGGCCCCAGAGCAAAGTCAGTTCTGAAAACGAATAGCTGGTCTTGAAAATGAGAGAGGTTTACCACATCCTAAAGATATAGGAAGAATTGTCGTAGTTTCTTTTTTCTGTCCATTTGTAGATGTATAAGGCAAGGAACAATGAAAATCTACTCCCCGAAGCAGCACATTTTCCACCAAACTGTGCTTCTCCTTCAGTGAAGATACTAGTGTTCTTTAAACCCGCCTTTCTCCTAGGAGCTCTGGGAACAGCTCTCCCTCTTCCAATAATTACCTAACCCTGGTAAACAGGAGGCACTTGAGAATTATGCACTCCCTTAAATCAAAAGAAAAATAATGAAAAAGTGAAAATTTTTCATTTGCCCGCCCACCCCAAACCACTCCTTTCATACTTCTGTCATGTATTCACTGGTTTCCTAGGCTACCATCTCAAGACAGCTTGTACCATCGAGCCAGCCCATTGATGAAGAGCAGCAATAATTAAGCCCAGAGGTCTCTGGAAAGCCAAGCTTCCCACCAATGAGAGCCATCCTCCAAATTCTTCAGAAAGGATAGGTAATTTAAGGTAACTTTCCAATTAACCACAAAACTTTCCTTAGACCTCAAACAGCCAAGCACTTCTTCCCCACAGAGATTTATGTGAGTACCAGCTTCATGAAACCAATATTTTTTGCCTGCTGCATGAAACAAAGATGCCAGGGGAGCTCTTCTTGGGTGAACTTCTTAAAGCTGCCTTCCTATATCTAATCTCTGTTATCTTATCCCAACATCAGAAACCCAAACTTGAAACAGCAGCCACTACCATCATAATGATGATGCTCATCATCATTATCAGAGCTAAAACTTATTACATGTTGAGTACGTGCCACATACTATCTTTGGTGCTTTATTAGTATTATCTAACCCTCACAACAGCCCTGCAGGGTACATATGATTATTATTCCATTTCACAAATGTGGAAACCTAGGCTCAGAAAGGTTAAGTAAGTTGTGCAGGGAGGGTTACACAGCTAGTGGCAGGATTTGAACCCAGGCCTTTACCACCCTCAGGTCTGTGCTCTTAGCCAGTGTGCCACTGCCACCTTGAAATACATAGCAGCAATACTACTACTATGGAAAACTGCTAATGCTTGTTGCATGCTCACAGTGAGCCAGACCTTCTGTTACATGCTTTATTTAAATTATTTCATTTAATCCTCACAACAGCCCTATTAGGTAGGTACTATTATTATTCCCATTTTAAAGATGAGTGAACCTGAAGTTCAAGGCTGTTAAGTAACATGCCTAAGGTCACACATTGATGAAGCTCAAATACGAACTCAGGAAATATAGTCCAAAAGCTCAATTCACTAAGCTGAACTTGCATTAGGAAAAGAGGCATTTCTACTGCCCCATTTAGGCTTCCTGCTGTGTCCTAATCCAACTCTAAAGGGTCACAGCGAGAATTTGGCAAATGAACGCCAATGAAGAAGCCTGTCTAGCCCTTCTGTGTACATGCCAGGAACTTAGATCTGATTAATCTAGAAAGAGGATCAAGACTCTAAAAGTCTCTCATCACTTCCATTTTCCCTCAACCTGATTTCTGAAGAAAGCCCCTCATACCCAGCAGCCTCTTCTAATGCTCTGCCTAGAACATCTAATAAGTGTTTACCCAGGGCTCCCAGAGCCATAGTTAAGGGCCTTAATGTGCAATCCAGCTCTGTGCCTTATTTAATCAGCACCTGAATGAAATGTCTATTTGCTAGCAACAGCCAGAGCACAGTCAGCCAGAGTCTTTCTGCAAACACAGCTGGTCGACTGGCAAAGGTGATTCAATTTACAAGCAAAATACACTCTGAGTTTATGCCACCGCTAACGTATGATGGAAACAGTGAAACTGAAGGCATCGGGACGGAATTAGAATGGGCTCATGCTTCTTTTCTCCTCCAGATAATCTTGATTCTCCCTCTTCTACCCACCGAAACACCTACCCCCAGGGCATAGCTTGAACTGTTTCTGCCAAACAGGCCAGCCCACTCTTAACCTCCTGGCTACTGCCATCCATTCCCTTCCCTCAGAATCACCCGGCCCAAGACAAGACTCATTCCAATATTCTTCCCTCTCTCATTTCCTCCAACAGCTACTGGAAAGGAACCACAGCCAACCTAGAGATTTTCAAAACTCTCCCCTTCAGGATCTCAGGCTGGCAACAAGGCAAAGTCCCCTGACACACCACGAACTGCCAGATGTGTAAGCCATGCCCTGTTTAGCAAGGAGAGATCTGAGTAAACAAAGAGGATTGCTGGTGCCTAGAAGAGGAGGAGTCTTCTCCAAGCCTTTGGATTTAACCGCTGCACCTAAGCACCTTAGAGGCAGACTTATCCTGGGTGGTTAGCAAGTAGGGTAGCAAGACACTGATAACCCCAGTTCTCTGGGTGGGGCAGGGTGGGGAAGAGGCCAAAAACTGGGCAAGGAATATGTGAAAGGTCACTGCTTAAAAACACTGGGAAACCCCATCAAATGGAGACCAAGTTAGGGACAAAGTCCTTTTTTACAACCCATCCTCTTCCCTCACGCCCAGTTGAGTCTATGAGCCAAACACACTTCAGTATGAACCTCTTGCATGGAACTGATTTATTCCTTGTTCCCTCGTGGATATCACCTCCTCTGATGCAATAGGCATTTTAAATTATAGAACCTGGAGTACTCAAGAAGGAGGCAAGCGTGGGTGGGGTTGGTGAGAGGAGACACTTGGAAGCAGGGAAGAAAAGGAAAAAGATAGGATAGCATCACATTTCATCAGTTCTGCTGTGGACCTTAGTGGGGTAGCAACCATCCTATGAACCACTAAAAATCATCTTCTGGTTGCAGGTAGGAAGTCTGCTATCTCATTTTCGATATTTAATGTCTGATCACTCTCATCAATGTTCTTTGCGTCTGTCCTTGACAATGTGGGCCCTCCTTGGGACAACACAGAGAACAGCATCTCACAAGCCCCATATCAAGGATTTGTGGGCAACTGCAGTTTTCTTAACAATAGCCCAGAAATGACAGGGTATTCCTACAGTTTTACTTGGCTTGCCAAGGAAAAGCAACAAGATGAAATCTGCCCCTGATAATATTATGCAAATGCTCCAAGTTACAGTTGAGATGCTTTCCTGTGAAAGAGGAAGTAACTCTGTGATTTTGCACATATCATTTCCTATGCCTTAACTTTCCTTCCTTCCTGTAACATATAATGAACTCCTACTCATTCATTCACACATGTTCATTGAACATCTACTATAAGCCAGGCTCTTTTTGAGGCACTAGAATAGAAAACAAGACAAGCAAGGGTCCCTGCTCTCAGGGAACTAAGGTATCTCCTTCATGACCCAGCTGAAATGTCACCTCCTCTAGGAAGCTTTTCTTAATTGCACTGGAAATAAAAAACCCTCTGTCCTCTATGCTTGTTTCAAATGTTACTATACTTGTCATGTTGCAATTTAGTTAACCTCTTTTCTTGCCTCTCTCATCTAAACTGTGAGCAACTGAAGGCAAAAAATGTTTCTTATTTATCTTTGACTTTCCAGTGCCTGTCACAGTGTTTGACACATAATAGCATTGGATAACCGCCTGCTGAGTGGATTTAAGAATGAATAAATTCCCGAGAGCATTTAAAGCAAGGTCCTGCAAACAGAGTTAAGTTAGCATTCAATAACTATGTGTCAATATTTCCTTTTATTAGTTCCTGAAGATCTTAGAGGCTAGAAGGAAGGGAGTGGGATGTAGAAGGACTTGGAAGGTGATTAAAAAAATAAAGCCAAGCTTGAACACAACATTTACACAACTCCCAGTCACCAAACAAGTCACCAGATCTTTAAAGCCAATTCACAATAACGTGGGGCCTTCAACCTCTAATTCCAGCCACATTATTTTACAGCTACATAAACACTGAGGTGCTACCAGAAGACTAAATTCCCTGCCCACGGGGTATTCATGCCAGACAGGATGAACATTTGAAACAACCTCCCCCCTAAAACTTTAGCCAATAGATAATGCCTCTCAAAGTAGGATCCAAGGCTCACTGGCATCAGAATTACTTGGGAGCTTATAATAAATGCAAATCCCCATCCTTGCCCTATACCTACTCAGACCTTGTGTAGAGAGCGAGGTTATCTGCATTATAACAAGCTTCCAAGGGAATCTTTCACAAAAAAAGTTTGGGGACTACTACTCTGCACCCATACTCTCTTTATGTCCACTCAGCCAGTTATTGGCAGAAGAGGAGTACCTGAGACAAGATATCCTCAATTTAACAAAAGATATGAAAGACCACAGATGTGTTAACTAACATGATGTGGGGGATCCTGTCACACAATGTGTACATATATCAAACCATCATGTGTACCCTTTATATCTCACAATTTCCTTTGTCAATCATACTTCAGTAAAGCTGAAAAAAATAAAAATAAAAAAGATAAGAAAGACCAGGAGAAGTTGAAAAACTTGGCTTTCCTTATAGAGGGTATTTCAATGAGGCATGATGGCAACGAGCTACCCATTGAAAAATACTTACAGGGAGAAAAATGGAAAGTGAGTCACTAGCTAATAACACTGTAAGAAATTGTTTATATGCTATTTAAAAAGGAAAAAAAGTAGGCCTGTCCAGATGTCTACCAGGAGATTAAGACCAAGATCCAAGAACATAATTTCCTCCCTGGGATGAAAGGGAGCAGGTACTTTGGGCAGAGAACAGGCTGCAGTTCTAATAACCAGCTCTTTGTGGTGGAAATTCAACAAAAAAGATGTGTGAGCTGGAGCTAAAACTGTCTCTCTCCTCTGATTATTTCAAAAAACAGACAGAGGATTCTCCTAATGGGCACAAGAGACATAGGAACTGTGTTCACGAGACCTCAAGGGAACATAGACAGGGCTACCAAAGGGAAAAGAAAAAAGGGGTAAAAAGTCAGCTGTCAGTGAGTCCATCAGCATTATCCAGGCACATATTAAACAATTAATGTGCATGTACGCCATTGTATTAAGCTCCGCTGAGAATTACAAAGAAAAAAGAACTACTCCTTGCCATAAAAAAAGTACTCCTGCTAATGGGGGAGACTAAACAAACGCAAAAGTAAGCAACCCAGCCAAACTCTTACGAATTACCTACATGGATACAAAGGTATACTTTAAAGAGCCAAATAGTCTGAGGAATGTTCGGAGGATTGGGAAAGGAGGACAAAAGGTGTCACTAGAATGACCGGAATAACTGGAGTTGGGACAAGGTCACCTGGAAAGTTTCAGAGAAGAATCTTCAGAGGAGTACCTACAGAGGGGAAGGACACATGACAAATCCCACAAAGACAATGGTGAAGGTGGCACACTGATGGCAAAGGGACAAAAATCTAGAGACCCTCTGAATCCTCCAGTGAGTAGGAGTTAGCAACATACTGTTACTTAAAAGCAAGCCCCATCCTGGGTCGTACTCATAGGTGCACGGCGAGAAAAAACTGGCACATACATCTTTCCTATCTGCTGGGTATGGACAGGCCCTCTGGTAATAGTCATAGCATCTAATTTCATAGGCTGTGCATTAGAAGGCTATACAGGCATGGGCGAGGATCCAGAGAAAAGCAACAGAAATGATTAGAAGAATGGATTGTAATGGCTATCAAGAAAGGTGAAAAGGAGTTAAGGTTTGTCAGTTTCTGAGTCTGAGGTAAAAATATATTGGTCATCTGCCAGGTATGATCAGCTTTGTCCAGCTTCACTAGTGTTTAAGTGTGTTTAAGTGACCATATATTTATTCAGAGGATTAAAATGTTTTGTTTCCATGTGTCCTGTTTCATTGAGAAGATGGAGATAGGAAAAAGTTAAATAATTTGCCCTGTTCCCTAGCAAGCCATGAGTTAAACTAGCACCATAAATATTAAATCCCAAGGCTGTCTGTGGGTTGTTTAATCTACCAATCCATGCCACTTCTCTTTACAATGGATGCCCCAAAAAGACTAACGATGAAAGATGGGAAAATCCTCTGCAAATTTCCTTGAGAGGAAAAATAAAACAAACAAAAAAGGAATGTCATGAATCACTGCTGAGGCCCATATAAACATCGTCCCCTTGTGTCTCCCTAGACTGATGACACAGGAACACAGTCCATCTGATAAGCTGTTAGCAGATGGCTGGATCTCTTATTGTACCCATTACCACTGACATCAATTCCAAGCAGGAGTCATTACTAGTGTTCCAGACAACAGATGGGGATGAGGAGGTATGGCTGGTCTGAAGTCAAGGAGGGTGGAGAGACACAAAAAGCCTACTTCTTAAACTCATCAGGCTTTTTCTACAACAAATCCATCACAGAGCGAATGGAACATACTGGTTGGTATATGTTCAGTTAGTTTCAAAAGGTGTCAAAAAAAGTTCAGGACTGTTTTGAATATGTGCCATTCTACACTTTCAGCAAGGAGGGAGGAAATAAGAAAATCAAACAGTGACCCAAAGCAGGTAAACCATATCTGGTGAAAAAATCAGACTTCTGATATATTGTAAAGAAGGCAGAAAATCAAATAGCAAATGGCAACCCTAAAAAAACAATGGGACTCACTCAGTATTACTGACTAAACACCAGTGGCTTGGGGCTCTCGGGATAACATCAATTATTATTTGCCAAATGTCAGCCTAATTCCAGCCGGCCTTATGTGCATATGACATGAAGAGTTAAATGGTATATATTATGCCTCACTGAGTTCAGTACCCAATGAGGAGTTGCTGACACAGACACATACAAAAACTTCAAGAACTAGACAATTTGACAAGATATTTAAAATGGGATCTTTTTGTTAATTTTCTAAGACAGAGACAGTATATTAACTGTATACAAGGGAGGTAAAGGGCCTCTATTTTAAGACCACCAGTTTTACAGATAAAATCAGTCAAATTATCTGTCAATTTAACTCTTTTGCTGAGAAATATAGATTTTAGGACCTCAATAGCTATGAGAATCTCTTCCTGCTTAAGCCCCAATTCCCACTGTGGCAGTGAAGTTCTTAAGCCACGCCTGCTACTAACTTGGCTGGGCGATTTCGGGTAAACAGCATAATCAATCAGTAAATTCATTTCCTGTCACCCACACCTGCCAAAATAATATGCATGAGGAGACTAGCCATGCTTGAAGAAATACTTATTGATATAAATGGTAAACACCATTGATATTCTGCAAGGAGTTTAATGATGGTATGCTAATCTTGCTGTTTACTGATCCCGAGAACCCTCAACACCTCCTTCTCAGCACCTCCGGCTTGAAATTAGGTGTGAGATGGTGCTGCTTCAATCATAAAAAAAAAAACCTCTATCAGTCCACAGTCCCAAGGCCTTTGAGAAATAAGACCAAAAAGAAACCTGAAAGCAGGAATATTAATCAAGAACAGAACTCAGACACAAGAGCTGCCCTTCCTTATGCTTCTAAAGCTGGCAGCATGGCTGTGATGAGGGTCTGTGTTAACAAGGAAGATCCTGGGAATAAATATTTTAAGGACTGAAAATGGGAAGATGAGAAGACTAACCAATTTCCCCCTCCAACTCTTCTATTTTCTGGCCTAAGCAATACTGTCCTTGTTACAGACAAATGTACATTGACTCTGAGGAACAAGGCCTTTCTATAAAGCCAAAATTAAGTCATCCTGTTGCGAGACATACATCAGAAATGTTTCTAAGCTATCCCTTTCATTTCAGCAAAAGTCTCCCTTCCCTTATTAGGACCTCTGAACTCCATACAATTTACTGCCATAATGCAGCCTAATTCAGCTAATTCACTTGCTGAGGCACTCCTTTGTACTCGACCTCTCCCCTTTGGAATATACACAGTCACAGGAAACATTTTAACATCGGCTTCTCCAGCCCCAAGCTAATTTTTCATAACCCTAAATAACATAATGTATGTGAAAGTATCTTATAATAAACAGCATAGTACTAGATAAATGTTAAGGTATTATTAACCATACTTACTATCATTAGTCATTGCTGCAACCAAGTCAGAAAACTGTCTCCAACCATCTGTTGTAATTTTTTTAAAGACTCACACCTTTTTAAAATCCATACATTACTGCATCCCTAGAGGAGCCATAGGTAGGGTCTGGAAATATTGGACTCATCACAGGCTAGGTCCCCCTGTAGACCAGAAGTTACTATTTAAATGATACAGAGCAATGTGACTTAGGAGTTAAGTGTAAGGGAGTCTAATACTGGGTGGGCTCCAGAATTCCTCAGCATGACTCTGTTCAGAGTTTGAGCTAAGCACAGGACAATGGAAAATGCACAGGTGAAAGGAATCAGTCCATAGTGCCCAAAACATCCCCCTCTCTGCAGCAGCGAGTCCTAAGTGTCATCATCATCTACACATGTGCCCAAGGGTGACCTGGTCAGGTTGACTTTACTGGGGAAACGGAGTAAAAGATGAACAAGGATGAAAAAATGAACGAAGCCACCTGACCTTGGCAGAGAAGAAACTAGTTTCCTTCTTCTGACTTAGGAGGCCAAAAGCATTTCTAGAATAGCTCTCTGTTGCATCCCAGCCACTGCTCATGGAGAAAATAATCACAGAACGTAAGACCATCAAGAGCTAGGAGTTCAACTCTGCCTCATTTTGCAGATGAGCAAACTGAGGCCCAGAAAGAATACTTTCCCCAAAGTCACACAACTAATTAATGCCAGAACTAAGTCTCCAGATTCTTCTAAAAGCCTCTAAAAACCTTTCCGCTAAAAAACCATGGTGCTGCCAGGTTTGACATAATCACACCAGCAGCAGCCCCAGTAAGGCTGAATTTAGACCTTTGTCGACCTTCTAGATAAATGATTGTCAGAGGTCTCAAGACCCCTTTGTGGAAAAGGCACCCTCTGACCCTTACCACCTGCCATCCAAAAAAAGCACTCCTGTCCCCAGAGCCTCACACAGCAGTGGATGAGATGTGGTGTTTCCTCTCATTACAAAAAGCCTATTCATAAAAAAGAAAGAGGACTGGCTCAAATTTACACTGAAAGTCTAGATGGGAGAGCCCTGGGCTTCCTGTGAATGGCATCACTTCCCAAGAAGCCCTTCCTTTAAAAAAAATGCTGCCCCCTCCAGCCCTGCTCCAAGCTGAGAGCCAGCCACCCAATCAATAACAGCCTCTATTCCAAAGCTACCCACATCTCCTTGCTACATCTGCAAAATGGGAAGGGCTTGAGGCTATTCACATTTTATGGACTGGGAAAATGAGGCCAAAAACCTGCAATCAAAGGAGTTCCTAGAACACAGAGCTAGCAAGCATTGGAGCCACAAGTAGGAAGCACCATGCTGATCAGCACCCTCCCCACAGAGACTGCCCTGCCATTCCACTGACAGCTTGCAACCCCAAAGAAGATGGGTTAGCTTTCCAACCCAGATGATAATTCGCCTTTTGGCTGCAGGCAAGTGACCTCCCCATCCCTGGGCCCCAACCAGGCCTGTAAAATGTAGATAATAATCTTAACCTCCTGTCCCACACAAGGCTGCCACAAGTCTCCTGAGAATAACCTACAAATACAAAAGCAATAAAAATGCTAATCTAATGACAGGTTTCAAAAGTGTCCCTGAGTAAAACACACCAGGTTGTCCACAACCTGAAAATTTTAAAAGGTTTTTCTCTTTGTCTCCTCTTCCTCCTCCACCTCCATGATTTGGTAGTTTTAGACCATCTGTCCACACAGGCTGAGTACACAGAAAGACAGTCACACTCCTAGTCCTCACCCAGATTATTTTTCATGTATCTAGCAACTTTCCTTTTCAATTCATTTTTTTTTTCTTAGCACCACTAATGGAAGTAAAGAAATCAGCTTTCTGGGCGCCTCTGGACAATGACCACAGAAGATCGAATAAGAGTATAAGTTAGAGAGATTTGCATAAAAATACCCTCTCACCAAGGACAGATAGCACCAGCCCAAAGTTAACCAGTGCACTTAGTAGGAGCTTGGTGCTGCTCCAACCCTCAGAATTCAAAGGCAGACCTCACCGTAATAGCATAAACTCCCAAATCAAAGAATAATTAAGAGAAACCCGTGAAAGTACTTCCCCAAAGTACCACGGTGGAGACAAGGAATCTTCTGTGACCACCTCCAGGAAAGAATGTCACCAGGCCTCCGGGAAATGAACCGTGGCGGAGGGCATGGGGGCTAAACTACAGTCCCCATATGTGATTCAGATAGGGCACCTGGATGGGGTTGGACTTCCTGCTGGTGAAAGGCTAGAGCAGGGCTGAGAGGGGAAGGGTTGCCAGCCTGAGCGCCAGTCTCTCCTAGGCTCAGGCACTGTGTTCCTCCCCTCCACTGTGAGGCAGATGCACTGTGCAAAAGTGAAAGCAAGCCAAATCTGAGATTTGCACAGAAAGAGCTACTAACTGGAAAATCATTTTTAAGGGTCCCACTTCCCGCAGAGATGAGGTGCTCTACTCTGCCAAATGTCCTGAGCACACAAACGACTCTTATCACTGAGGTGGCCCAGGAAAATGTCAACAGACTCACATGCATCATGGTGACCAGGTGACAGGGGTTGAGCAGGTAGATGACGGTCTTGGTGGCGAACTTAAAGCCCACCTCCACCCCGAAGGTCAGGCACAGGGCTACTAAGAGCAGATTCTTGCTCAGGCTCTCCTTGCCTTCCTCTGGCCGCTGGGTCACCTGCTCTGGCTGGCAGCCATGGCCACCCCTACCGTCCTCCTTCGTCTGCCTCAGGATGTGCCGCAGGGCCACCAGGATCTCCAACAGGGCCAGGGTCAGGACCACCACACTTTCCAGCAGCCGTTGCTGCCAAGAGAGGAAGGCAGCACAGTCGGGGCCCCCATTGCCTGCAAAGCTGGGGTCCACGCCCCCATAGAGCCAGTCCAGCAGACTTTGGTAGCTATACCGGGACATGATGCAAAGTGGTTCCCCTCAACCACCGCGCAGGAAGCAAGAGCGAGATGGAACACAAGCCCAGAGGGTTGCCCGAGTGGTGGAGCATGTACAGGGGGCTCCCCCACTCCAGACACCAGGACACCGAGAGCAGGGGTGGGGAAGCTACACGCGAAGCCCGGGGTAAAGTGCTGGCTCTAACTTGTCCCCACGGCTGTCTGGGGAGCCCCCCGCGCTTCTCCAGTGGCCACCAACGAGGCAGGGTTGAAACGAGCCGTTGGCCAATCTAAAAGGAAGGAGAGGAAAAAAAAAAAAAGGTCTCAAAGAGGCAATTGCATCGGGAATTATGAACCGGGGAGGGGTAACTAGTGAGGAAAGAAAAGGGGAACCGGGGAAGTGGCGAAGCAAGCAGGGGTCAGGGGAAGCCAGAGGCCAGGAGGGTCAGGTGCAGGGCCAGGGGACCCAGCACTGCCGCAGTAGCGAAACGGGGCGCAATGGGGGTGATAGCGAGGGGACATGCGGAGGCCAGGAGAGGAGCTAGTGCGGCTGGGCAGGCAGGGAGGGCGACGGGGATGGCAGGGACGCCGGACGCCTCGTCGCACGCACTCGCTACAGGGGATCGCTTACTCCTGCAACCGCGAGGGCCGTCTCTGCCCCCAGCTAGGAACTTCGCCGCCGAAGGGTCCCTCCGGCCAATTTAGGGCTGTCCGGGTCCAGCCGCCGGTCCCCGGGAACATCCCCGAGCCCCCAGCTCCACCCCCGGCTCCAGGCAGCACCTCCCCCAACCCGCGGCCCGGCCGGGACCGGCCCCCCTCGAGCGGGCAGCGGTGGGAGGAAGCCGGCAGGGAGAGAGGGAGGGAAGGAAGGAGGGAGAGAGGGTGGGAGGCCGGACAAGCCAGGGGCTGGGCTGGGTTGGGTTGCAGCCGGCTCCCTCCCTCCGCCCCGGCACCGCTTCTTCCCGCGCCTCCCGCCTGGCCCTGGGGACGGGCCGCCGCGCCCCTCAGGGCTCCACTCACCCGCAGCGCGGCCCGCGGCCCCGACTCAGGCGTCCGCTCGGCTCCCGCGCTCGCAGCGCCCGGGCGATCGGCTCCCCCGGCGGCCGCAGCCTCCGCCACCGCGCACAGCTCCTCCTCCCGGTCTTCCTCCCCCTGCAGCCGCCGCGCTCGCTTCCTCCTTCTTCCCCTCCCTCTCTCCTCCCCCTCGCCGCCGCCGCCTTCCGTCCGGCTCAGCCTCGCGACCTCCCTAGCCTGCAGACCACGACTACCCTGCCTCGTCTCCTTCCCTTTTCAGGCCTCCACACTCCCCCCTCCGCCGGCGCCCCCTGTAACACCTCCACCCTGCCTCTTTTCGGCTCTCCCTCCCCTCTTCTTCCTCCGGGCTCAATCTCCGCCTCCTTCCCCTCCTCCCGGGCCTGCCTAGTATTCTGAACTCCTGAAGCCTGCATGGGGGCACAACCACCTACCTACCCTACGGTGTACTGAAGCTGCCTCCTCAGTGAAGCCTTCCACGGACTCCATCTCCTGCGACTCGTTTCTCCAGGGCACTTCTTTGTACACTGGGCACCTAGTGGACATTTGGCCAGCCCTCGCTAAGTTCTTGGGGGCTGAAGTCTACTGCTGAGCATCTGGGCAAGTTTTGCACCGCTTTGGGGTGTTGGCTAGGTCTGGCCTTCTCGTGTCTCCTCCTTTCTGCCCTGGAACAGTAGACTTGTAGAAGACCCAGACCGGCAGCTTCTCTCACCTTTTTAGCCACAGCCCCACTGCTCACTTCAGTGCCTAGGACAGAAGCTTCTAGTCCTTTGCCCTGCTCTTCCCCCCCTCCTCTGGTCTGATATTTTTTTCCTTACCCAGGCCCCACAGCCCACCCCTGCCACTCCCTCTCCAGACCATCCTCCCCTTTCTCCTACCATGCCTTCAATTGGGGTCGAGCTGCAGGAAAAGAAGCTTCCCCTGACCTCTTTCCCTCCATCCTCCCTGTAAGGGAAGAGCTGCTTCCCAACCTATGCTTGGCCAAGAGTCCAGCCACTGAAAAGCCAGCCAGGACAATGTGGGTGTGGAAGGGCCCAAGAATTGGATAAGGGCAGCCGATTGAAACAGGGGCCCCTCTTCCCTGCTGCTTTCTACCCATGGAATGTGGTTCACTTTTGGGGGGATGAGGAAACAGGAAAAGGACCTTCTTAAAATCTACCTCATGTTGGCTTTAATATTTATTGAATACTCACGACAAGTTAGGAGAATATCCAGAAAAACGCAGGTGCCTTGCCTAAGAAACACTTTCGGGTGTTAGCTGCAACCCAGACTCAAAATATAAAATACAATCTACTATATTATCAGGCCATTGTCCTCCCATCTTTTCCAAGTCTGATTTTCCTGACAAATTATAGCCTCAGAGCCAAGTAGCCTTGTCTAATTTCAAGCTATTGTACAGCATCTACCATAGGCCTGATGCTCGTCGAGTGCTAATTAATAAAGAATGACCACAAACAAGAATTGATTCAGAGGCTCACTCATTCATTCTCCTTAGGTGTTTTGTTAAATCCTATGCAATATAATCAGGAACATCAAGGATAAAGCTGTGGCACTCCTGGCAATGACATGCAACATTTGAAGACCTGAAATTCCTATCTTCAAAGAAGTAAGAATGAGGTGTTAAAAGAATATAAATGGAGCCATTTCAAAATGGAGTCAGAGCGTCTATCCCTAAGGAACTGCCTTGCACATCTTAACTCCTCAAACCTTTAGAATGTTAAAACTGGCAAAATAGCCTTTGGACTGGGCCTAAAGCAGCATTTTAGTCCAAACAACTGTTTGCAAAGATAACAAGAAAGCAGACATTATAACTATGGGACCGAAAATTAAATAAGTTCTTTAGAATTAGCACCACTATGCCCCTCGCCTTCGCCTCCTAATTGGAACACTATTTGGATTTCTGCCTGAGTCGGTGCATCTCAAATAGCTATTCTCTTGAATCTCTAATGTTTGTTGCTTCTTACTTTGGCCTTTTATTTTAAGGTAACAGAGGTTATAACATCTCAATAAATGGCTTTATGAATCCCTCCAATGTCCATGCTGAACTTCAGTTGGGAATTTGGCCTAGAGATCCCTTGTGCTTGCAAAATGATCATCTTTAATGACTGTAGCCAGGCCCATTTCCTCACCTGAGCCGCAAATTCCCCTTTTTCATAGGTAGAATAGCCAAGTGTTTTTAGGACCTGGTTTCTAATTCCGTTTATGCCTTTTACTTGTTGTGCCACATTGAGTAATTTACTCAACCTCTCTATGCCTAAATTTCCATCTTTTAATGGAAGAGTTATTAATGATCTATTATCCAATTCTTAGGATTATGCACAACTAAGTGAGCTGAATTATGTGCAACATTATGTAGTATCTGGTGCATAGAAAGAGCTCAGTAAATGCTACCCATTATTTTTATCCAGTTCTGCATCTGTGCATGCATGTACACACTCATGTGTATACACATTGAAATTCAGTGCCATCCCTTACATCTGCATAAACATTCCTACCTATCCTTCAGAGTCCAAGTGAGACTGCACTCCTCCCCACCCCCACCCCTAGCTCCAAGAGCTCTCTCCCTCCTCTGAACCTCTACAGTAGTTTTTGCCCGCACTACTCATTTTATTCTGAATCACATACTGCCTTCCATTGTTCTCTTATTGTTAGTCCTGTCTCCCACACTCAGATCTTTGACAGCAGGGGATGGATCTTAATCTTTTCTAAACCCCTCACAGCACCTAGCATAGTAGCAAAGATAGTAAGCACTAGACAAACACTAGGAGATTATTGTAGCCCTATAGTTCAGTTCAAGCAATAATTGAACTGAAAAAAAGGGTATCAGATTTTAGAAACTCAAAAAGCTTCACACAAATGTCCTGATCATTCTCTTGCTGGGACACAGGCCAGTGGCTTCTTGTCTCCAAACATAACAAGAGCAAATAAGCTTTACAGTACACTATGAAAAAGGAACCTGGAATCCAGGCTCTGTTCAGTGAGAACTTGGGGGAAATCATTTATCTGCGCTTCAGTGTACTCAAATAATATGAGGGGGTTGGACTAGAATGGTTTCCAAGATACCTGCTGGCTCTAATTGTCTATAATTCTAGGAACTCAGCCTTCCCGCCTTTTCATCTGAGTCATGTTTGAATCTTAAAGCAGAAAGCAGATGTACCTGGCTTGCTGATATTAGCCACATCTCTTCCTGTTGAAGCAATACCTTAAATTCTTTTGTCCAAAGTCCCTTCCTAGCTGTGAGCTCAGCTAATCTCCTGTGGGGTGCAAGGGGACAGAAGTTATTATCACAGACAAACTGAGGCTCAGAGAGATGAAAATCACACAAGTTAGCAGCAGACCAAGGGCTAAGAACTCGGGGTTCAGCAGCATGGGCCAAGCAAGCTTGCTCTTAGATGTGGCCCTCTGACCTCTTCTCCTCTTGCATTTTTTATATTCTTTGAATCCACTCCTGTCCCTCTACCACAGTCTCACCTGAAAGTCGAATGCATACATGATCTCACCAAACAAAACAATGTACAATCCCAATATTATATCAAGTGCTATCAGTAAAAATAAACTGTGTGTGTATGAAGGAGAATGAAGAGAGGAGCCTTTGTCTTGATCTGTCTGCTTACTGCTTTTTCCCCCTCAAATGTTCAACATCAGAATTCATTTTACAAATATTTACCAAGCCTCTGTAATTGGCATAGGAATATTCTAGACATGTAAGCAATCTCTGCCTTCAAGAAGCTTAAAATCCAACTAGGGAGACTGGACGCACAAACAAGGAAGTTTGCATAACAATACTTGAGGGATGTGTAAGTACAAGCCAAGCAGATAAGAGGTGCTGCAGGAAGCTCAAATCTTGCATTTTTCAAGTGAACTGCACCGGCAAGAAGGGCAAGAAGAATTTGGAGCTAGTTCAACACTCTCTGCAAAACTCATCTATGGGGAGAAAGGTCAGCATGACAATGAAGGGGTCAGAATTTGTTATTCCAAAATGTTCCTCTTTGACATAAGGATCATTTTAGGCCAATTATTTTTAAGAAACAGCATACGCAGGAAAAGCTCTGAAAAATGGGTAGAAAGTACCCTTTTGTAAGAGATATTTACATTTATCAAGGAAATCTCGTTTTATAAGGATGTCTCCCTCTCTGTATCAGGAAGGGAAGGATGAATAAAACTCCAGAAACTTTTATCAATAGAGAAGTCAATGATAAATCTGCATAACTACCTCACATAAACACCCCACCACACACACAGACACACACACACATACACACATACATGCACCTTCTTTTGCCTTTAGCTGGAGATGGTATTTAAGGTGGTGGCTTGGATCATTTCGGGGAGTTAGTTTTCCTGGATATCTCTTATGTACACAAAGGTACACTTATTATAAAACTTCTGTTTCATTCTCTCCTATTAATCTGTCCTTTTTTACAAGAGGTTTCAAGCAAGAACCTAGAAATTTAGAGGAAAAATTATTTTTTCTCCTCCACAGCAGTTTCTCCTAGGGGGTTATTGACAGAGAAGGAAAAGGAGGAAGCCTTCTAGAGTGTTAGCAATGCACTGTAACTTGATGTGGGTAGTGATACCTGGATGCACACATATGTAAACAGTCATAGCTGCACACTTCAGAGTTTTGCGCTTTACCATATATCAGTTATACTTCTATTTCTTAAAAAGTTCAGAGAAGAGAGAAAAAATCTGGAGCTGGAATTGCCAGTGTTCAACAAAAAATTTTCACAGCAGAAAGCTTTTCTAAAAGAAAGGATTTATTGAGCCAAATGCTAGCCAGAAAAGGACTAGGTCATGAGGCATAAAGTCTAAATCACAAGCAGCAGGGCTATGTGGAGAAGACAAACATGTCTGTCAACCTGGATTTGATATGCTCTTTTATACATTATGTTTTGAGGAAGAAAGATGTAAGTTGTTTTGAAAAAATTTACATTGGCTACAGATAAGGGAGGGTGGGAAAAGGTGAAGGGGGGTCCAGTTCTAGGATAAGTAAATAGTCCATAAGGAAGAAATATTTACTACTTTTGACTGGTGGTTGCTAATGGTCCTGAAAGTTCATGCATAAGCAGGATGTTCTGGCTTCTAGCGGTCACTACAGAAGTTAATTCAAAGCTCCAACATACATTCAGGAATGTGAGCCTTCTTTAGTCAGTTGGCCCACAGCTATTAACTGCTTAATTACTCTTATCTCTTTCTCTCACTCTCTGACCTACTGTCATTTAATTTAGGACATCTCTGAATTTTATTCTTGTCTTCAGCAACAACTTTGTGGAGGAAGAGGTTTGTGAGGTGGTGTTTGAATGAAGATGTGAACAAATCTAGACCAGAGGTTGTCAGCAATACCTGCACTTTAGAATCAACTACGTAGCTTTCTGAAAATATTGATTCTTGGGGCTCATCCCATACCAACACAATCAGAAGCTCTGTAAGTAGGGCCTTTTATGGGTATTTTTTTAAACCAAGCTTGAGAACTACTATGGGTCTGGTCACAAGAAAATCTAACTAAGGCAGCTCAAGCACCATTAAGTGGCCAAAGAGTCTTGCAAACAGTATCTTATTTCACCCTTATGACAATCCTGAGATATAGGTACTATTGTCGTGATCCTCACTTTACAGATGAGAAAATGGAGGCTCAAATCATACTGCCTGTTAATATCAAACCTGGGAATTCATCCTAGATCTGTTAGCCCCAAAGCCAGTGACCTAAACCTATATACAATATTACCTGACAGCAAATCATGTCACTAGAGAAACACAGGCAAAAGTTTTTGGTAGATGAGCTGACTGTCCATGAAGAGATCATTGCTTCTTAAATGACCTTTTTTTTTGGGGGGGGGGGAGGAATGTAACGTGCATACACTAAAATGCATTGTTAGTCTTAAATGTACAGCTCCATGAGTTTAACAAATATATACACCCCTGTAATCACCGCTCAAATCTTTGTGCCCACACCCAGTCAGTTCCCACCCCTAGAGGCAACCACTGTTCTGATTTCTATCATCATAGGCTAGTTTCTTTCACCTATTCTTGAATGCCCTATAAGTGGAATCATAAAGCATGTACTCTATTGTGCCTGGCTTATTTTTCTCACCAACGTTCGGTCTGTGAGGTTCATCAGATCATTTCTTATATTGGCAAATGAATGCTAAGAGTCTAGGAGATGCTAAACCAATCAGACTCAGGACCTACCAGGGCTCAGGGCTTTAACTGCTTTCCTGCCTCATCACTATAATTTCAGCCATGCTCCCATGGCAAATATTAATGACGGGGACTCATTCATATTTCTATTGAATCGTTCAAAATACTTGAAATATATTAACTTCATACAATCTGGGAAGCAGCAGAAACCAGCTTCCTGGAGTTGCAATGAACTTGGCCTCTGGACACCAGGATACCTGGGAAGACTTCTGGTCCTCCAAGTTTAAGAAAGGTTCCAAAGAGCATGATTAATAATTGGTGGAAGGTGGGAAGAGCATATTTGGTGCAAACCCACTTTAGGAAAGTTCAATTAAATCCTCATATTTCCCTATATTTCCTATCAGAGCTGAGCTCAGAATGCTATGGCTGACCTCAAACTAACACAACCAATACACGGGCACTCTCCTCTCCATCTCTCATCCTTCCACACCAAACTAATGCCAGCCTCTTGCATTCAGTTACCTTCTTTATTTTTGTAAATTTCTAGACTTTCTAAGTCCCTTGCTATGTGCTAGTTCTTCTCCCCCTATAGAAATCACTTAACCACTTAAATAGGTTTAGTCATATGGACACACAGCTTTCCTCTCTTTCCATCGAGGGTCTCCAGTGAGGTGGCAATAACTTTGGCTTGCACTGTGCACAGAGTTCTTCAATCAGAGCTATAAGAGGCAGAGAATCACAATCCCTGTGTTCTAGTTCTTGGCTTTAGTTTAAGGGTCTCCTTTCTGTAACGTGAATTTTGACCTTTGGACTTTGTTAATCTCCTGGAGTCTACAGACACCAAGCTAACTTTTCCCTATGGTGCCCTAGTATCTAGTGGGTTTTTTTTTAATATAAAAAGGAGTATATTTTAAAACCTGC